>NC_042618.1:188881545-189194617 GCF_901001135.1 Rhinatrema bivittatum | reverse complement strand
CTGCTCTGCACTCATTGCTGGGGGTTGAGGGGATTCCTATGGATGCAGAGTGCATGTTTACATTTAGCCCCGTGATGGTCACATGTTCAGTGTGTCACGCATGTGAGAACCATCTGTCAGGTGTGTCCCGGCCAAAAAAAGGTTGAGAACCACTGTCCTAAAGAGAAACCCACTCTCTCCCCTTTTCAGCACTCTGTGGACCACCCACCCAATGGGATCTGTAAGGCCGCCTGTGTGCTTCACTTCATCTACATTATGGTCAGTGAAGCTAACCATATTGCTTCTTGTGTCAGGGACCCCCTCTGTGAAGCTAGGCTGCCTCTGTTCAGTGCTACAGAACCCAACAAGCAACTCTGTGATCTCCCAAGGTCACCTGGCACCGCACTAGTGGCCAGTCAGACCCCAAATAAGGGTGCATCCTATTACTTCCTAGCTGCTTCCAGTTGTCTGCACCACTTATAATTGGGTTAGAAGAGAGGAAAATCTGATCTTCCAGAGATCTGACCTAATCCTATACTTTTTGCTCAGGTACCACAGTCAACTGTGACAAAAGCACATAAATGCATCACTTAACATGGGAACCAGTGATCTAACACTTGGCGACTGGTGACTAACCTCCCCTGCAGTGTTATTGGAAATGACTGACCAATATTGGGAGAGAGGGAGGGTGGGATGCGCTAGCCCTGCTGGGGAAAGGAGAGTGTTGGCAGTTGTCTTGCCCTGACCCTTTATTCCCCCCCCCCCAAAAAAAGATTCCACTTTATTCCCTTCCACTGGCCTCCTCCTACAGCCTCTGGAGCTGGCACTAGTGCGGTGCCAGGTGACCTGGAGCTGTGATCCTGTTTCACTCTGGGGTTTGCCTAATTCAAAGGCCACAGAGAGGAAGGGAGGGGAGCAGCCTAAGGCATGACGTCCAGCTTGGCACCTGAGGATTTGCTTGAGCACTTTGTACACATTCCTTGAATATTTATTTGACTGAGCTGTGGACATAAATTCCATCCAGCAGTTTTGCTACAACATCCCTTAGCAGTCCAAGCTTATCATGGGCTGTTGTGCTGGGTCAGGATAGTTTCTGGGTTGAGTAACACTTTTTGGTGACTTCCCTGCCATTATAAAAATTCAGTAAAGCGGACATGCAGAACCGATTATTACATCAAACAAATGTGTTAAATGTAAGCTAGTTCCGGGAACTATGGAACAGCAGTTCTGGGAAGGTCCTCTTATCAGTAAGTTTTGGAAGTCAGTTGTCAATTATATTTACCGGGTTATGAGTATAGTGTTACCTGGGAGGAATTGCCAGGTAACACTATATGCAAAGCTGGATACGTAAAGCTCTTTTATTGGCAAAAAGGGTTATATTGCAATGCTGGCTAAGGGAAGACCCACCGACATTGACCAAATGGAGGAAGCAGCTCGACCAAATGTGCATCTGCAAGAAATGTATGGAAAAGATTGAGCTACATAAGAAGAGAGAAATCTTTTTAAAGATTTCATATTTCTACTTTCAGTCCTTCCATTATAGGGGTAGAAGCTTAATTTTAATGATTATTGATGACGAGATATTTTTGTTAGCAAAAGCTTAGTGATGATGCCATGTTATGAACAGTTGTTTCTGTATTTTTGTATGTACTATATATGTAAATTCAATAAATATACAAAAAAAAAGAAAAAGCTTAGTGATGGAGAATATGAAGGAGAGGAGCTTCTTGGGGAGGGGTGAGTGGGGGGGGGAGGTTTTGATTATAGTTGTGGGAAATGCAATTTTGTCGTGGTAATGGGGCACTGGGAAGTGCCATCCAGTGTGCCCGATAATGTTTTGAATTAATGCTTATATATCAAAGTTTTGGTTTAACATGTGTGATGTTGAAATTTAATGAATCTAAACATAAAGATCAGTGAGTGTAAAGTCTATGGGTGCCACTGTCACAGGAAGGTCTGAGCACATTGTTGGCACTGATCAGTCATATGGTGGAACAGAGAAAGATGAATATACATCTCTAATATATTCATAGCATATTCTATAGACGTGCATGTGCAGACAAAGGAGGCTGCAACAGGAGACTAGGTCCGCTCCAACTGTATGGAGTCCAACTTATCATGTGCAGTGTATTAAACAGAACATTTGTGTGCTTCCATATATTATTTTAATTTTGCAGTCTCTTTACAGCCTTAGGTGCTTAATTAATAGTGACTAGGATCTGCCTAGGGCTGTCATTCCTAGGCCCTCTAGGCCAAACACAGAGAAATGAATTTCTCTTCTCTCATCCCTCACAGCACTCATTAACTCGCAGGAAATGCTTCACCAGTCTGGTTCTGTTGTGATCAAGGGTTGCTCTTTTGCTAGTTTTGCAGGAAGCCAATTCATTTATTCAGTCGGTATCTTTACGGGAAACCTTTTTAAATGTTTCTCACAGTGATTTCTGGGAGCGATTCCATCTTTTTTCATTTTAATAAGTGTTTAGATTGCTCTTCTGACCAATTACCCGCTACATTCCTAAAGAAGCCCAGAAACTGTGAAAGGGAGCCTGCTCATACTACAGTGCATGAAATAATTACTAACTCAGTCTTTATTCAGAGAAACAGAAAAAAAATACATCAGGTCATATCTCCAAATTTCCAAACAATAAGGGACAGCTCAGTTTCCATTATAACCATTTAAAGCTTAAAATGACACAAAGTTTGTATGTGTGTGTGTGTGGTAGGGCGACCAACTCGTCATGTGCTGCCATGCTCTCCTCTCTGGGCCTACTCACGGCTGGGGCTAGCCGCTGCTGCCACATTCCTCCAGGTTCTCAGGGCTCCTCACGGCAGCCGGGCGCCATCATCACCCACGCCAACTGTGGGCCTTCCTAGGTGTGCGCACGCACCACTGGGCCTCCCTTTGAAGGCCCAATGGCGGGAACCTCAGGGGTGTCCCTGATTGACATCATAAGGTTGGGATTCTTAAGCATCACCTTCGCCCCTTGCTAGCTGACTTGGCAACGTGTTCCTTCGCTACTGGTGGTTGTTCCTGTCTCCTCTGACCCGTGGTTCCTGTATCGGATCTACCAGCGACTCTGAACTCTGGTTCGGGTACCTACTCCTCGGGGGCCTGCTTGTGCTCCAGTTGGAGACCTCGTCTCCAGGCTTCCTCCGCTCCTCAGGCTAGCCCTGCGCCTTCCAGAGGTTCTGCCTGCTGAACTCCCTGCTCCTCGGGGTTGTCCCTCAAAACTGCCTTACTGCTTGAAGACGCGACGCTGCGCTTCCTCGCTCCTCGGGGCAGTACCTACACCAGTGACTGTGCCTGCGCTTCCCCGCTCCTCAGGACAGTGCCTACGTTCTACATCAAATGACTGTACTCTGCACCTCCCTGATCCTCGGGGTAGTGTCTCCGTTCTCTACCAGAGATTCCATCATGTGCAGCCCTGCTCCTCAGGGTTGCTTACGTCACTACTGTTATGATTCTGCTCACGGGCCTAGCCGCTGTCCATGTCTCCAGTTGTCCAGATGCCTTCACGTCTCCAGGTGTCCCAATGCCTTCACGTCTCCAGGTGTCTTCGTCTGTCATGTTCCAGTTGTCCCTCTGGTCCTCTTCTCTAGAGGTCCCCTGATGTCCAGATGCCATAGGGGTCCTGATGTTCCGAGGTACCGGTGTCCATTCATGTCCGATGTTCTACATTCTAACCCTGATGTTCCAAGTCTCTCTCCTGATGTCCTTTGTCTGGTCCTGATCCTGAAGTACCGTCAGTCCTTAAGTTATGGGTTCAGCTCGCTTGCCCCGGATCTCGTCTCCAACTGACCATTTCCTGGGAGTAAATCTGTTCCTATCCGGTGCCCGCTTTCCTGGAGGCTGGAGGCCTCTTCCAGCAGGATATGTCTTCGAGCACTGCCTGGATTCCTCCCAGTTCCTGAGCCTCTGTCTTTGTCTGAGTATCCTGAGTCCTTGTCCTCGTCCTCGTCTTCCCCAGTTCCAAATCCTCATCGGAGTATCCGGAATCCTCGCCTAGGCTTCGCCTGCCTTCTCTAAGCCTGACCTCTGTTGTGTCTGACCATGCCTGCCTTCTTCGACCCTAGACCATTGCTCACCTGAATCACTAAGTACCAAGCATCCTCGTCTCGTCTGAGTCTTCAAGCATCCTCGTCTCGTCTGAAGTTCCATGTGTCTTCATTCCATCTGAGACTCCGAGCTTCCTCGCCTTCTCTAAGCCGTAAGCCTAGTCCAAAGCCGAGGTCCCGTCTTGTTCCAAACTCCAGTACCATCGCTTGACCTTGACCTCTGTCTGTTCTGCCGCTACCCAGTGGCAGGTCCGAAAGGGCTATTGAGTGGCCGGAGGGCTACCCCAGAAACCAGCATTGCGTTGCTGGGTCTCTACCGGTGCATGCAGGTTCGGCAGAGGTTAGGGTGGTGGTCAGCCTGCTCCTCCCTTGCTGGGACACGTCTTGCCTGCTGCGGCGCTTCCACGGAGCTCCTCTCTGCAGTCACGCCGTGGTCCATGGGCACACATCTCCCCGGAATCGGGAGCGCTCCCTAGCGCTCCCTCCCACAGATCCCATCAACTGCTTCAGAGATTTGACTCGGGCTTCCCCGCTCCGTGGGACAGCCTATGTCATCACACCAGAGCCTCTCTTGCTACACAGCCCCGCCCCTCGGGACAGTCTCTGCTGCGTACCTCCAGACGTTCCTGCATCACGCTCCCCGCTCCTCAGGGCCTGCCTACTGAATTAAATGTGATTTAAGTTTCTCTTATTTTGTTTTACTTATTAATTCTAAATTATTCTGCGGCTGAGTTATATTGTAAAACAGGTCCAGGCATGCAACACTTGGGGGTTAAAGAGCTCTCCGAGTGTTGCTGCTTGTAGTTTCACACCTGGGCCTAGTACTCAGGGCCCAGCCCAAGGCCCCAGGCCCTTTTCCATTCAGGTACGGATTTGGAGGGAGACTGGCACACTGTTCAAAAATGTTAAACAAACTTTATTAATTCTCAAACGAAATAACAGAGATGCAAATGTTGACAGATGACAGTGCACAATAAAGTTACAGTGTTGCACATAGACCCCACCCCCATCCCTACATTCCCCTACATATCTGAGATAGAAAATTTATAACACCCACCCTCCCAAACAAAAACCAATATACATTAGGTTCATTTAGATTAATTAAAAATGTTACTGAAAACAAGCTCAGTATCACTTATCATCAGAGGCTAAGATTTTGAGAACAGCATCTATTTTTAAAATTGATGCACAGAAGTATAAAGCCTGCAGATACTTTTTTCCTGCAGACTACTTTGATTTTCAAAGGGAAATCTTTCCTATTGAAAATTAAGTTGGAAAAAGTCCAACACAGACCTGCAGCTGATATTTGTGCAGTTTCATTTTTTTAAATTTAAATTGTATTAAGCTTTTTAACCATGTAATACATATGATACAAAAAAATAAGAAAATCAGGAAATAGTTATATCATACACAAACAATACTCATTTTTTCTTAATTAAGCCCCCATTATTTGGAGCTGCTAGTAAAAAAGAAATATCTAAGATGAAATAAAAAAACAAACCCTGATCTATCCCTCGAAATACACAATAATTCCATCAATCAAGGAGGAGGTGTTTTGCCAGTAATGAAGGTTTCCAGGTGTATTGGATCAACAAAGATGAACTTGTTACCTTGATAGGTAACTATACATTTACACAGAAACTTCAAGAAGAACGTAGTACCCAGGGTCAATAACCTAGGTTTCAATTGTAAAAACAATTTTCTCTTCGTTAGTATTTCCTTAGATACATCGGGAAACACTGAAATCTTATGGCCACGAAACAAAGCATCCTTAAACTTAAAATATTGTTTAAGAAAGATCTCTCTATCACTTCCAACAAAAAGGTGACTATCAAAGTAGATCGAATAGCGATCACATCATTAGAAGTTTGAAGAAAAAGAGTGAGATCTTTACTAGAGTGAGAGGAGCCAGCACTTCAGTAGCTCCTTCCTCAAGAGCCAGAACTCTCTGTTTATCAGGCATATAAAAACAAACAGACAGCGAGAAAACTTTATCAGGAAGAAATTGAAGGACTTCAGCTACATATTTTTTAAACAATTCATTTCCAGATTACACACGAATATATGGGAAATTTAATAATCTCAAATTCATAGCTCTTAATCTGTTTTCTAGCATTTCACATTTAAAATGGAGAGAGATTGTCTTTAATTCCTGCTGATATTGTTGAATGTAAATTGGTAGTTACCCCCTGTTGTTAATCAATTTGGGTTTCCACAAAATTCAGCCTCTCATCCAAATCAGAACATTTTTTTAGAGGCATCTATTGTATAATTACATAACTGGGTGACTGCAGAGGATAAACTATTATCTATATGGGTAACTACCCTCCATATATCTCTAAGGGAAATGTCTCTAGAATCATCTGTATCATCAATGCCACTTCCTTGAACAAGCTGGGGTGGTGGCACTGGAAAGGGAACCGCTGCTGAAGAACCGCCATCAGGCATCGGTAAATTATGATCTAAAAGTTCTCCTGATAAAGGATCTTGCAAGAACATAGCAGATGCTTCAGGAGCTTTTACCATCTGAAATGCTTGTGGGTTTGGAGGGGAGAGACTTGCCCCAGGACTTAAGGAGATGTCCAGATTGTTATTCAGATCAGTCTGCAGAGATGAACTTGGATGATCAACATGAAGATCCATAAGCCCTCTTGTCAGAGTAGACATCTGTGGAGGTTCCCTTTTCTTTTCCTGTCCATTCTCATGCAGGAAAAAACAGCACAAGGGGTGCGCCCCTTTGGCATGCGGCTTAGGCATGCCAGTGGTGATGCACCGCAGAACACCACTATTTAAGGCCCCTGGCATTTAGATGATGTCAGCACCAGGTGGCTGCGATGGTCCCGGCGTGTTCTTCTCTTCAGGGTCTCAGATCTGGTGGTCAAGTAGGAAGCAATTCTCTACAGTTTCATTTTTCAGTGAAATTATGCCTGATTCCACCCCCAGGAATTCCTGATCTCTCTGCACATAAAGTATATGATTATGTAGTGAAGGAAAGATTTCCCATGTCCCTATTCAAGAGACCTTAAACAGTTAGGAATGCTCTTAGAGCACAGCCAAGGCCCAGAATATCCAGATTGGCAGGAAAGCAGCTAGAAACTACATTTCCCAAGATCCTTCAGACCAGTGCAAGTTGGTGGCAAGCAGGGGGAGGGAAGGCCCTGGCAGGTGGGGCCCTGAAGGAAGTACTCAGTACAACAAGATGGGACCTAGACTGGGAGGAGGGATGGCTGAAAGGAGGTGGGGACTACTCCCCAAATGGCAGAGAGAGAGCGCTCTCCAGAGCTCATGGAAATTGAGGAAACAGAGGAGCCTGAAGATAATTCTGAACTCGTGGACACTTGAAATAATACCAAGGGAGGTGGGATCCAATTGGGAGTTATGACAAAGAGCTTCCAAATGCTAAAAAGAGAGCAAAAGGAAAAAGCAGATAGCTGAAAACTGCACACCACCAGACCAATGCAATATCAGCGTGTAAAAAATGTGTCCAAACTGGGCGCACATTTTTTGAACACGCGCACATCCACAAGTCCTGGGTGCTTGATGCAATAGACAAATGAGCTGCCACACTAAAAGGGATGTGCAATGGGTAAGAACATAAGAAAATGCCATACTGGGTCAGACCAAGGGTCCATCAAGCCCAGCATCTTGTTTCCAACAGTGGCCAATCCAGGCCACAAGAACCTGGCAAGTACCCAAAAACTAAGTCTATTCCATGTTACCGTTGCTAGTAATAGCAGTGGCTATTTTCTAAGTCAACTCAATTAATAGCAGGTAATGGACTTCTCCTCCAAGAACTTATCCAATCCTTTTTTAAACACAGCTATACTAACTGCACTAACCACATCCTCTGGCAACAAATTCCAGAGTTTAATTGTGCATTGAGTGAAAAAGAACTTATTCCCATTAGTTTTAAATGTGCCCCATGCTAACTTCATGGAGTGCCCCCTAGTCTTTCTGCTATCTGAAAGATTAAATAACCGATTCACATCTACCCGTATTTTGTGCGTCCCTAGAGCTCTGCATTGGGTAATTTGTGCGTCCCTAGAGCTCTGCATTGGGTGACCAAGAGAAGTGGCTGTGCATCTAGAACAACCTGGCCACAGCTTCCTCCCCACCACCAGCAGGGCTGTTCCTGATTGGTCCTTTTCACTGACACTTGTAAGTAAAAGGACCAATCCCCTTTCAGGACAGCCTTCTTAAAGGGGATTGGCCCTTTCACTGACATGTGACAGTGAATGGACCAGCTAGAGGGGATACCATTTTATAGCTTTTCCTCTAAAGGCAGCTGAGTGGGTGGACCCTGATTATAACTAGAGGTTAGGGCTAGATACATTGTGGCATTTTAGTTGAGAGTTTGAGGAGAGAGGAGCTCCAGTTTGAGTGGGTTCTTTTTGGTGGGGCCTACAGCCTCACTCAGTATTTTTTTTTTAGAAATACTCCTTCCTGTATACTCCCTACCAGGTTAGGTATTCTTTCAGTTAGTAGAGAAAGATTTTGTAAGAATTTTGTAAGAATTTCACTGACATGTGACAGTGAATGGACCAATTGGCAGGAAGTGAAGGAGTGAATTATTTAATATCAAATACCCGACACTTAATATTAATGTATTCACTCCTTTACTCACTGCCAGCTGGGGTTCTGACTGGGTGAGACCTTGGGGATGCTGCTTTCTGTGGTTCCTCCTATTCAGTATCGCTAGGATACTAATAGGAAGAATCACAGATAGCAGGATTCTTTTGTTTTTTTGTCAGCCCTTGAGCGCCGTATGCTTTAATGCCTGCTCCTGGGCAGGGTTTAAATTTGCAGTGTTAAAATGGGCGCTGTGATAGCGGGGAAATTTTTTGCATCTGGTGGTAATACTAATAGCTTCATCAACATGAATTTACATATGATGAGAGCTATTAGCTACGTGCTGGTTTGGATGCATGTTTTGGATGTGCTAATCCCCTTATTGTATGAGGAGTTTTGGACACTATTTGGGAATATTATTTAGTGTGTTTGTGTGTTTGTGCTTTTAATGGTCAGTAAGGCAGTGAATAAACAAGTTAGTCTGTTTGTATTTTTAAATAGTCAGTCAATAAGGCAGCTAGTAAGCAGTAGGTAGTGTGTTTATTTTTAAAAGTTTGTAAGGCAGCTAGTAAGCAGAACTGAGTGTTTGTATTTAAAAAAAACAAAAACACACAACCCCCCCCCCCCCCCCAAAAAAAAAAGTAGCCAGAAGCTAGAAATAAGCTAGGAGCAGTCTATACCTAAGTAAAAAGGTTGAAAATTTCAGTTCAGTTACTCACCTTGGAAAGGTGTTGAGGTAGTGTGATTTGGTTTGAATAAGTACCAACATTAGTTAATCAAGAGAGCAGTGAGTCACTCTGGGCTGACTAACTGAAGTTAGACTGTTTGTATTTCCCAACCCTCCCACCCCTCGCCCACCCACCCACCACTAGCTCATCCTTTAATTTACAGGCAGGTGCCACTTTCACAAAAAAAAACAAAACCCCAAAAAAACCAACCAACAACAACAACAAAAACTTTATTGAGAGTTTGATCAGACCCTGGTAGGCCACTACCAGACATATAGTGAATTCACTAATACATTTAAAGTACGTTAGACACATTCCTACTCCCATAGCAACCTAAAACTTAACTAGGAACTGATCAAAATTGAGATGAAGGCAGCAGTCCAGTAGCAAGAGGGGGGCTTCCCAGTCTTTTGCATCGAGTGTCACATGTATGATTTTTTATCCACCGGTGAGAAGTTGTACATGTGCATGCGATGCAAAGAGCTCCTGGCTTTCAGAGAACGAGTCCGATCTCTGGAGGCTAGATGGGCAGACCTGGAGGAGCTGAGGCAGACAGAGAGGTATATAGATGAGACCTTCAGGGACATAGTAACCAAGTCCCAATTTCAGACTGGCAGCCCTGGTGCTGCCTTGGAGGAAGAAGGTCATATGATTAGAGAGCATCAACCGGGTGCAGCAGGAAAGGATCCTGTAGCATGGACCTGCGCTCCAGGTGATGCATTGTCCTTTCGCAGTGAGGATATCTCCCCAAGGCTTACTGCCTAGGAGGGAAGGGTTAGGTTGGCCGTCATAGTTGGTGATTCGATTATTAGGAATGTAGATAGCTGGGTGGCTAGTGGGCGTGAGGATCGCCTGGAAACATGCCTACCTGGTGCGAAGGAGGCGGACCTCACACGTCACCTAGATAGGATTTTAGACAGTGCTGGGGAGGAGCCGGCTGTCGTGGTACATGTGGGCACCAACGACATAGGAAAATGTGGGAGGGAGGTTCTAGAAGCCAAATTTAGGATCTTAGGTAGAAAGCTTAAATCCAGAACCTCCAGGGTGGCATTCTCTGAAATGCTCCCTGTTCCATGCGCAGGTCACTAGAGGCAGGCAGAGCTCCGGAGTCTCAATGCGTGGATGAGACGATAGTGCAAGGAAGAGGGATTCAATTTTGTTAGGAACTGGGGGACCTTTTGGGGAAGGGGGAGTCTCTTCCGAAGGGATGGGCTCCACCTTAACCAGGGTGGAACCAGACTGCTGGCACTAACCTATAAAAAGGAGTTAGAGCAGATTTTAAACTAGAACAAAGGAGAAAGCCGACAGTCGCTCAGCAGAGAGATACCTCGGAGAGAGGTATCTTCAAAAGATACTAATGATGCATTAAAATTAGGGCATCCCGACAGTGAGGTTCCAATAATAAGAAAAGTAGTCCAAGTGCCTGTAACTAAAAACTCACCTGAGCTAAAAAATTCTTATACCTATCAATTAAAAAGCAGAATGAAAATACAAACAAAAAACAAACTTTGAAATGTTTGTATGCTAATGCCAGAAGTCTAAGTAGTAAGATGGGAGAATTAGAATGTATAGCAGTGAATGATGACAGACTTAATTGGCATCTCAGGGACATGGTGGAAGGAGAATAACCAATGGGATGGTGCTATACCGGGGTACAAATTATATCGCAATGACAGAGAAGAGCACCCGGGAGGCGGTGTGGCGCTTTATGTCCGGGATGGCATAAAGTCCAACAGGGTAAACATCCTGCATGAGACTAAATGCAAAATTGAATCTTTATGGGTAGAACTCCCTTGTGTGTCGGGGAAGACTATAGTGATAGGAGTATACTACCGTCCACCTGGTTAAGATGGTGAGACGGACAGCGAAATGCTAAGAGAAATTAGGGAAGCTAACCAAATTGGTAGTGTGGTAATAATGGGAGACTTCAATTACCCCAATATTGACTGGGCAAATGTATCATCGGGACAAGCTAGAGAGATAACGTTCCTGGATGGAATAAATGATAGCTTTATGGAGCAATTGGTTCAGGAACCGACGAGAGAGGGAGCAATTTTAGATCTAATTCTCAGTGGAGCACAGGACTTGGTGAGAGAGGTAATGGTGGTGGGACCACTTGGCAAAAGTGATCATAATATGATCAAATTTGAATTAATGATGGGAAGAGGAAAAGTATGCAAATCCATGGCTCTAGTGCTAAACTTTCAAAAGGGAAATTTTGATAAAATGAGAAAAATTGTTAGAAAAAAACTGAAAGGAGCAGCTACAAAAGTAAAAAATGTCCAAGAGGCGTGGTCATTGTTAAAAAATACCATTCTAGAAGCACAGTCCAGATGTATTCCACACATTAAGAAAGGTGGGAAAGAAGGCAAAAACGATTACAGGCATGGTTAAAAGGGGACGTGAAAGAAGCTATTTTAGCCAAAAGATCTTCATTCAAAAATTGGAAGAAGGATCCAACAGAAGAAAATAGGATAATGCATAAACGTTGGCAAATTAAATGTAAGACATTGATAAGACAGGCTAAGAGAGAATTTGAAAAGAAGTTGGCCGTAGAGGCAAAAACTCACAGTAAAAACTTTTAAAAATATATCCGAAGCAGAAAGCCTCTGAGGGAGTCAGTTGGACAGTTAGATGATCGAGGGGTTAAAGGGGCACTTAGAGAAGTAAGGCCATCGCAGAAAGATTACATGATTTCTTTGCTTCGGTATTTACTGAAGAGGATGTTGGGAAGGTACCCGTACTGGAGAAGGTTTTCATGGGTAATGATTCAGATGGACTGAATCAAATCACGGTGAACCTAGAAGATGTGGTAGACCTGATTGACAAACTGAAGAGTAGTAAATCACCTGGACTGGATGGTATACGCCTCAGAGTTCTGAAGGAACTAAAAAATGAAATTTCAGACCTATTAGTAAAAATTTGTAACCTATCATTAAAATCATCCATTGTACCTGAAGACTGGAGGATAGCTAATGTAACCCCAATATTTAAAAGGGGCTCCAGGGGCGATCTGGGAAACTACTGACCTGTTAGCCTGATTTCAGTGCCAGGAAAAATAGTGGAAAGTCTTCTAAATATCAAAATCACAGAACATATAGAAAGACATGGTTTAATGGAACAAAGTCAGCATGGCTTTACCCAAGACAAGTCTTGCCTCACAAATCTGCTTCACTTTTTGAAGGAGTTAATAAACATGTGGACAAAGGTGAACCGGTAGATGTAGTATACTTGGATTTTCAGAAGGCGTTTGACAAAGTTCCTCATGAGAGGCTTCTAGGAAAAGTAAAAAAGTCATGGGATAGGTTGGTGATGTCCTGTTTGTGGTTACAAACTGGCTAAAAGACAGGAAACAGAGAGTAGGATTATAATGGACAATTTTCTCAGTGGAAGGGAGTGGGCAGTAGAGTGCCTGAGGGATCTGTTTTGGGACCTTTACTTTTCAATATATTTATAAATGATCTGGAAAGAAATACGACGAGTGAGATAATCAAATTTGCAGATGATACAAAATTGTTCAGAGTAGTTAAATCACAAGCAGATTGTGATAAATTGCAGGAAGACCTTGTGAGACTGGAAAATTGGGCATCCAAATGGCAGATGAAATTTAATATGGATAAGTGCAAGGTGATGCATATAGGGAAAAATAACCCATGCTATACTTACACAATGTTAGGGTTCCATATTAGGGTGCTACAAACCCAGAAAGAGATCTAGGTGTCATAGTGGATATACACATTGCAATCGTTGGTTCAGTGTGCTTGCGGCAGTCAAAAAAGCAACCAAAAGTTGGGAATTATTAGAAAGGGAATGGTGAATAAAATGGAAAATATCATAATGCCTCTGTATCGCTCCATGGGACCACACCTTGAATACTGTGTACAATTCTGGTGGCCGCATCTCAAAAAAGATATAATTGCGATGGAGAAGGTACAGAGAAGGGCTACCAAAATGATAAGGGGAATGGAACAGCTCCCCTATGAGGAAAGACTAAAGAGGTTAGGACTTTTCAGCTTGGAGAAGAGACGGCTGAGGGGGGATATGATAGAGGTGTTTAAAATCATGAGAGGTCTAGAACAGGTAGATGTGAATCAGTTATTTACTCTTTCGAATAGTAGAAAGACTAGGGGGCACTCCATGAAGTTAGCATGTGGCACATTTAAAACTGATCGGAGAAAGTTCTTTTTTACTCAACGCACAATTAAACTCTGGATTTTGTTGCCAGAGGATGTGGTTAGTAGGGATGTGAATCGTTTTAGGACGATTAAAATTATCGTCCGATAATTTTAATATCGTCTTAAACCGTTATGGAACACAATACAATAGAGATTCTAACGATTTATCGTTATAAATCGTTAGAATCGTGAGCCGGCACACTAAAACCCCCTAAAACCCACCCCGACCCTTTAAATTAAATCCCCCACCCTCCCGAACCCCCCCCCCCAATGACTTAAATAACCTGCGGGTCCAGCGGCGGTCCGGAACGGCAGCGGTCCGGAACGGACTCCTGCTCCTGAATCTTGTTGTCTTCAGCCGGCGCCATTTGTCCAAAATGGCGCCGAAAAATGGCGGCGGCCATAGACGAACACGATTGGACGGCAGGAGGTCCTTCCGGACCCCCGCTGGACTTTTGGCAAGTCTCGTGGGGGTCAGAAGGCCCCCCACAAGCTGGCCAAAAGTTCCTGGAGGTCCAGCGGGGGTCAGGGAGCGATTTCCCGCCGCGAATCGTTTTCGTACGGAAAATGGCGCCGGCAGGAGATCGACTGCAGGAGGTCGTTCAGCGAGGGTTCCGGCGCCTCGCTGAACAACCTCCTGCAGTCGATCTCCTGCCGGCGCCATTTTCCGTACGAAAACGATTCGCGGCGGGAAATCGCTCCCTGACCCCCGCTGGACCTCCAGGAACTTTTGGCCAGCTTGTGGGGGGCCTCCTGACCCCCACGAGACTTGCCAAAAGTCCAGCGGGGGTCCGGAAGGACCTCCTGCCGTCCAATCGTGTTCGTCTATGGCCGCCGCCATTTTCGGCGCCATTTTGGAAATGGCGCCGGCTGAAGACAACAAGATTCAGGAGCAGGAGCCCGTTCCGGACCGCTGCCGTTCTGGACCGCCGCTGGACCCGCAGGTTATTTAAGTCATTTGGGGGGGGGTTCGGGAGGGTGGGGGATTTAATTTAAAGGGTCGGGGGTGGGTTTTAGGGGGTTTTAATGTGCCGGTTTTGCGATTTTTAGATTTTTAGATTTTTTCACGATTTTTCACGATATTTTACCCCCCCAAACGGCAACAATACGATTCCCTCCCCCTCCCAGCCGAAATCGATCGTTAAGACGATCGAGGACACGATTCACATCCCTAGTGGTTAGTGCAGTTAGTATAGCTGTGTTTAAAAAAGGATTGGATAAGTTCTTGGAGGAGAAGTCCATTACCTGCTATTAATTGAGTTGACTTAGAAAATAGCCACTGCTATTACTAGCAACGGTAACATGGAATAGACTTAGTTTTTGGATATTTGCCAGGTTCTTATGGCCTGGATTGGCCACTGTTGGAAATGGGATGCTGGGCTTGATGGACCCTTGGTCTGACCCAGTATGGCATGTTCTTATGTTCTTAAGTGCGTGTAAAGCCATGGGCTTGGTTGAGCAAATTATATTGCATCGGCCTTTAAGAGGATTTCAGTGTGAGGTTGAAATCCCCAGCAGCATTACACTGCTGAAGGAAGGGAGGTGTGCAAAAACACCCTGTTAATGAAGCTCTCTGCTAGAAGTTTGCTACATCTGTGTGATTGGATGTTTGGGAAGAAAACTGCTGGAGTCTCACAACATACAGGTCGATACAGTAAAGTGTGCTCCGTCGGAGCGCACTGTCAGCCTGCTCTGGAAGCGTGTTTTCCCTTACCCCTTATTCAGTAAGGGGAGGAAAACACGCGGCCCACCCGCAGCACCTAATAGCGCCCTCAACATGCAAATGCATGTTGAATGCCCTATTAGGTATGCCCGCGGGATCCAGTAAGTAAAATATGCAGCCAAGCCGCACATTTTACTCTAAGAAATTAGCGCCGACCCAAAGGTCGGCGCTAATTTCTTCCGGCGCCAGGAAAGTGCACAGAAAAGCAGTAAAAACTGCTTTTCTGTGCACCCTCCGACTTAATATCATAGCGATATTAAGTCGGAGGTCCCCAAAAGTAAAAAAAAGTAAAAAAATAAAAATAAAAAAAATTTGAATTCGGCCCGTGGCCGTCGGGCCGAAAACCGGACGCTCAATTTTGCCGGCGTCCGGTTTCCGAGTCCGTGGCTGTCAGCGGGCTCGAGAACCGTCGCCGGCAATATTGAGCGTCGGCTGTCAAACCCGCTGACAGCCGCCTCTCCTGACAAAAAGGAGGCGCTAGGGACGCGCTAGTGTCCCTAGCGCCTCCTTTTCCCCGTTTTTCCCGCGTCACCTCATTTAAATACTGAATCGCCCGCACCGGCGAAGGGCTGGTGCGCGCGCCGGGAGAGCGGGCGTTCGTCCGCTCTCCCGCGGTCTTACAGTATCGACCTGTCTGTGAGGAAGCCTTTGCCAGAACTTTTTTCCTTTTGCTGCACCCAGAGACCGAATGAAACAGCAATTATCAGACTTTTCTAATTACTGATGCAATGTTTACAAGTGAACAGAGAATTATTTACCTTCAGGCATTTTTTTCTTTTGCTGCATATAGGAACTGAAAGAGATAGCAATTATCTGAGTTAGCTAATTACTGCTGCAACATTTACAGATATGCAGAGAACAGCTGATCTTACTGGGCTTGATTTTCAACTGGCAATAGGACTTATCCTGCTATCTATTGGCCACTGAAAATCCGCTTAAGTTCAGCGACTCTTAGATAGCCAGATAAGTGACTTTGTGGGCAGATTGGGGTGGCTCTACTTAGCCAGATAACTTATCCGGCTAAATAGTGATATTTAGACTTGGCCGTCTAAGGGGCCGATGCAATAAAGCTGCGTAGAAAGCGGGCGCTGAACAGTCAGCGCCCACTCTCTTAACGCTCCCTAGACGCCCCCAAGGGGGGGGGCGCCATGCAATATTAAAATTAGGGGGTCGTGTTAGCAAGGAGGCGCTAGAGTCGCTTGCGCGACTCTAACAGATCCTTGCTTCCACGAACCCAATTGGTTTTCGTGACCCCCGTATGCGGGTCACGAAAACCGACACCGAGTTTATCGGCATCGTGGCGGACAGCCACAAAAACAGACCCCAATAAACCCAGCATCTGTTTTCCTTAGCGGCAAATGGTTGTCACGAAAACTGACGCCGATAAACTGTCAAATTTTTTTTTTACTTTTATTTCTGTTATTTTTTATCCTACTTAATATTAAGTAGGAGGCAGTACAGAAAAGCATTTTTTTCTGCTTTTCTGTATTTTTTTTGATGCGCACAGCTATTAATGCCTGCTCCAGGTAAGCGTTAATAGATGACAGTTAAATGTGCGTCCGAGACGTATTTTTTTTTTTTTTTTTGCATCGGGAGTGAATGCCTAATAGCCTCATTCACATGCATTTGCATGTGATGATTGCTATTAGATTCACTCTGCGTTGGACTCCCGTTGAATGTGCCCTAATCCCCTTATTGCATTATGGGATTGATTAGCGCCTATTCTACCCACGACCGACTGCAGGTTAACAGTGCATTTGGCTCAGCACACCGTATTGCATCGGCCCCTAAGTTCGTCTTAGTTAGACCTGCTCCATAGCTCAATAGCAGGTCTAAACTTAGATAGATCCAACTTATCCAGCTAAGTAGCAAGTTCTACATGAATATTCAATGGCATAGTCATGCTGCTGAATATAAAGTAACTTAGCCATTTAGGATTTCAATATTTACCTCCCTGTTTTTTGTGAGGCAGCCTTTACCTAGTTTTTTGTTGTTTTTTTTAATTACTGCTGATCCATTTGCAGGTGTGCAGGAACCCCAGTTGTTTTTAGTTTTGTTTTTTCTTACATATAGAGACTGAGGGAGGAAGTGGTTGCCCAAGCTTCCTTGGTTACCACTGGGACATTTGTCTGTGAGCAGAAAGCTATTTGCTTCTGTGGCACCCCTACGGGTTGACCACTAGATGTCACCTAGTCTCCATAGATAACCACCAGCTAGAGGGGTCACCATTTTATAGCTTCTCCTCTAGAGGCAGCTGAGTGGGTGGACTCTGAATATAACTAGGGGCTAGGGCTAGATTCATTGTGGAATTTTAGTTGAGAGTTTGAGGAGAGATGAGCACCAGTTTGAGTGGCTTCTTTTTGGTGGGGTCTACAGCCTCACTCAATATTTTTTTTAGGAATACTCCTTCCTGTGTACTCCCCATCAGGTTAGGTATTCTTTCAGGTGGTAGAGAGAGATTTTGTAAGAATTTTTGACTATTTTAAAGTTTACTAAGCTGGTTTACAACCTGGTCACTGAAGATCTGCCAGTATTCAATCTAGAGACACAGACTAGCTGCAGTGACAGGGAGGTCTGTAGAGATGTGCAAGGCTGTGGGAAGCCAGGGAATGACTGCTCCTTGTGTGGCAGGGCCTGGCCAGCTCTGCTTCACTGGACAGAAAGATATTGGTGGACAAGACATACAGGTATAAAAAATAATAGCAACAAATGGAACACTGAGGGGGCCTGGAGGATATGTGCTTTGAGTTGGCAGCCAGAGTATCTCAGTATGCACTGCAGGGAGAAGGGTTTGAAATATGTGCCTGAAGGAAAGGGGATGGGGGGGGGGGAATATATATATATATATATATATATATATATATACATATATATATATAAACTGTTTTTTCCAGAAAACAGGAAAACTAAAGATCAAAGAAAGGGAAAGATGTGCTCAGCAATAAAAGAACCAGTATGAACTGGTTCAGGCTGAATTGCAGGGAGTGGAGCAAGGACAGTGAGGAGAAGTATACCAGTTAGCCAGTCACGTGCACAGATAGTATATTTATTTATTTGTTAGGCTTTTATATACCGTTGTTTAGACTAGCCGTCACAACGGTTTACAAACATAGCAGTGGTTATCAACCTTTTTTCTGTCGGGACACACCTGATAGATAGGTTCCCACATGCTTGACACACTGAACACATGACAATCACAAAATTAACCCTACCCCCACCCGTGACCCTCAGTAATGGGTATAAAGCAGAACTAGAACATTCCCCGTACAACTCACCATACAAAAAAGATATATTCTGGTTTTATCTCAATAACAGCAACACAAACTCCCTTTACTACCAGGCGCAATAGGCCTACTTATAAAAAGACAGCAGTTTAGCACCAATGCATGTCCTACTGAAAAAATAAAACATATCAGCTGAGATATTTTACTTGCTAGTTAAATACCTTACCTTGGACATACACACAAGATCGACCTTCATCAAGTACAGAAAGAGCACAAATTACAAATATGGAGACAGAAACTGGAATGGAAACCCAAAAAAGTCACTCTGCATGCAGTACAAAAGTGGAGAAATGGAAACGGAAATATAGCACCTAACATAGTACCAGGATCTGCTATAATGCACACATACTAACCCGCACAAAGTTACACCTGCATTATAGCATGCACTCAAATGGATCAACCCTACCTATAAAAAGGCAATACTACAAATATTAAACCAGGCCCTAAACACCAATACACCTCCAATTAGGAAAACAGAAAAAGCCAAGCTGTTATACATCCCTACACAGAAATAATTGTAAAACTATATGAATAAATGTTTCAAAACAGCTGATGAACAGAACATCTACCAATTAAAAACTCTTAAAAAATATTAAAAATTCTCCAAATGCTAATAAAATATTTCAAAACAGCAGACACATCACATAATACCCAATAATTAAAATGCTAGTCAATCAAGAAAAATGAACTTAAAAAGCCACCTTTACTTACCCTCTCCAGCAGTTCTCCTACTCCTTTCCCTTGGAGGTCACACCAGAAGCAGCAGTAGCTGCTGAAGCTATCCTCACAGTCCTCTTCCTTAGGGACCAAAACCAGTCTCTTTTCTCTCTCTCTCTCTCTCTCTCTCTCTCTCTCATATATACACACACACACCAGTCACACCCTCAGGACCATTTTCTATCTCTCACATACCAATCATCTCACCAACCATTCTCTCTCACACACACACACACATTCCAGTAATGTACCTGATCAGTTTTTCTCACACATACACACGTCACCTCTCTGACCAGTCTCTCTCAATCACATAATGCTCTCTCTCACTTACATACATGCTTTCTCTATTTCACTAAGTAAAATGAAACCCAAAAAAAGCAGAAACAAGAATTCAACACAAAATAAATATTCTGCTATAATGTGGGGCTCTTATTACATTTCTTAATGGAAGTTTAAAGTGACCATCATTTAGTGTCTCTTATTGCGAACGGCTTATAGATGACGCCTTTAAAGCAAAAGGAATAGTTTAATCATCGGTCACTTTTATACTGAATCCATGTATTGTCCTGGCTGTGGTTGTGGATACCTCAGGGTAGTGCACAATTAATAGACATATAATATGCACTTATCTCCAAGGCTGACAGTCTTTAATATGGTCCTGAAATCAATCCTCCGACACTGCAGGGTTTCGGAGTGTGTAACTCCTTCTTCAGGGAGCTTCAGGAAAATGTAGCTGTGTATGGATAAGATCAGCTTTACTATGCAAAACAAAATAGAAATGTAAGCGAGCCCATTAGTACTGCATAATCGCTATCAATTTAATATATGGCTTAGAGGTGGAAGAAACACTTACAAAGTCACTTTGATGTCGTCAGCTATGCGCGCTGATAATAAAAATTATCTTTGCTGCAACAACAATGATGAAAAAGCATTCTTGAAATAAATTGAAAAAAGTTTGGGAAAACTTGTTGCCAAAAAGCAAATCTATTTATAGGACTTACGTCTGCCAAGCTGTGTTCTACCTGCTTTGGTTTTTCTTGTCCGCGGCTGACAGCTTTGCCGCTGCCAAAACACCATATTTAAGGGAAATCCATTGACTATGTGATAATTTTCATTATCAGCGTGCATAGCTGACCACATCAAAGTGACTTTGTAAGTGTTTCTTCCACCTCTAAGCCTCCTGACCCCCACAAGACTTGCCAAAAGTCCAGCGGAGGTCCGGGAGCGACCTCCTGCACTCGCTCCGTATTGCCAATATTCAAAATGGCGCCGGCGCTACTTTGCCCTCACTATGTCATACGGGAGATCGCGCCGGGACCCCAGGTAATTTAAAACATTTTGGGCCCGTATGACATAGTGAGGGCAAAAGTTGCGCCGATCTCCTGCACTCGTGACGTCGGGTGACAGGAACCAAAATGGACCCCAGGTGAGATTCGGTGACAAGAATTGTACACAGTATTCAAGGTGCGGTCTCACCATGGAGCGATACAGAGGCATTATGACATTTTCCGTTCTATTAATCATTCCCTTCCTAATAATTCTTAACATTCTATTTGCTTTTTTGACTGCTGCAGCACACTGAACCGACTATTTTAAAGTATTATCCACTATGATGCCTAGATCTTTTTCCTGGTTAGTAGCGATATCCTTTCATGGATTGCAAACTGGCTAAAAGGCAGGAAACAGAATAGGATTAAATGGACAATTTTCTCAGTGGAAGGGAGTGGACAGTGGAGTGCCTCAGGGATCTGTATTGGGACCCTTACTTTTCAATCTACCTTATAAATGGGCCATGACCGACGGCCCGCAAATGCGCAGTAGAGCACAGCTCTACTGCGCATGTGCGGGCAAGGACGTCGGTCTCAGCCAGCGTCAGAAAAAAAACAAACATGGCGGCGTCAATTGGCAGCGGCAGCGGCGTCGGGTGGCAGCGGCGGCGGGTGGCAGCAGCGGTGGCGGCGTCGGGTGGCAGCGGCGGCGGCAGCGAGCGGCGGCGAACAACGACGAGGAGCGGTGGCAGCGGCGGCCAGTAGCGAGGGAGGGAGGAGAAGAGAGAGAGGGAGGGAGGGACTGAGTGAGAGGAAGGGACGGACTGAGTGAGAGGGAGGGAGGGGTTGGGAGGGACAAAGAGGGAGGGAGGGGACTGAGTGGGAGGGGAGGGAGGGGACTGAGTGAGGGGGAGGGAGGGACTGAGTGAGAGGGAGGGAGGATTGAGTGAGGGGAAGGGACTGAGTGGGAGGGGAGGGACTGAGGGAGAGGGAGGGAGGGGGAGGGAGGACTGAGTGAGAGGGAGGGGAGGGGGAGGGACTCAGGGAGGATGGACTGAGTAAGAGTGAGTGAGGGAGGGGGAGGGACTGAGAGGGAGGGAGGTAGGAGGTGGGGAAGCGTGAGGGGAGAGGGAGAAATGAGGGAGAGGTGAGAGACAGGGATGTGAGTAAGTGGAAGGGTAAGAAGTTGTGGAGCACGAGAAAAAGGGATGGGAGGAGGGCTGAGGGAGACGGGATGGGATTGAGAGAGGATGGGGAGTGACTGAGGGAAGGGGAGAGAGGTTGGGAGATGACTGAGGAAGGGGAGGGAGGTTGAGAGTGAGGGGAAGGAGCAGTGGGAGACAGAGAGTGAGTAAGACTGAGGGGGTGGGAAGGGGTGAAGTGACTGAGGGGAAGGGGGAATGAGGGAGAAAAAAGTGTAGGAGGGGTGCTGTGTTCGAAAATGACCGAAACAAAAATGTAATGTAGGCCCGTCTTAACGGCTTGTATATTATAAATGATCTGGAAAGAAATACGACGAGTGAGATAATTTGGCCAGATGACACAAAATTGTTCAGAATAGTTAAATCACAAGCAGATTGTGATAAATTGCAGGAAGACCTTGTGAGACTGGAAAATTGGGCATCCAAATGGCAGATGAAATTTAATGTGGATAAGTGTAAGGTGATGCATATAGGGAAAAATAACCCATGCTATAATTACACAATGTTGGGTTCCGTATTAGGAGCTACAACCCAAGAAAGAGAGCTAGGCATCATAGTGGATAACAATTGAAATTGTCGGTTCAGTGTGCTGTGGCAGTCAAAAAAGCATACAGAATGTTGGGAATTATTAGAAAGGGAATGGAGAATAAAACAGAAAATATCATAATGCCTCTGTATCGCTCCATGGTGAGACGGCACCTTGAATACTGTGAACAATTCTTGTCGACGCATCTTAAAAAATATATAATTGCGATGGAGAAGGTACAGAGAAGGGCTACCAAAATGATATGGGGAATGGAACAGCTCCCCTATGAGGAAAGATTAAAGAGATTAGGACTTTTCAGCTTGGAGAAGAGACAGCTGAGGTGGGATATGATAGAGGTGTTTAAAATCATGAGAGGTCTAGAACAGGTAGAAGTGAATCGGTTATTTACTCTTTCGGAAAGTAGAAAGACTAGGGGGCACTCCATGAAATTAGCATGGGGCACATTTAAAACTAATCGGAGAAATTTCTTTTTTACTCAACGCACAATTAAACTCTGGAATTTGTTGCCAGAGGATGTGGTTAGTGCAGTTAGTATAGCTGTGTTTAAAAAAGGATTGGATAAGTTCTTGGAGGAGAAGTCCATTACCTGCTATTAAGTTCACTTAGAGAATAGCCACTGCCATTAGCAATGGTAACATGGAATAGACTTAGTTTTGGGGTACTTGCCAGGTTCTTATGGCCTGGATTGGCCACTGTTGGAAACAGGATGCTGGGCTTGATGGACCCTTGGTCTGACCCAGTATGGCATTTTCTTATGTTCTTATGTCCTAATATGGAACCTAACATTGTGTAACTACAGCAAGGGTTATTTTTCCCTATATGCAACACCTTGCACTTGTCCACATTAAATTTCATCTGCCATTTGGATGCCCAATTTTCCAGTCTTGCAAGGTCCTCCTGTAATGTATCACAGTCTGCTTGTGATTTAACTACTCTAAATAATTTGTATCATCCACAAATTTGATAACCTCACTCGTCGTATTCCTTTCCAGATCATTTATATATATATATATATATATATATATATATATATATATATTGAAAGGCACCGGTCCAAGTACAGATCCCTGAGGCACTCCACTGTTTACTCTTCCACTGAGAAAACTGACCATTTAATCCTACTCTCTGTTTCCTGTCTTTTAACCAGTTGTAATCCACAAAAAGATATCGCATTCTATCCCATGACTTTTAGTTTTCGTAGAAGCCTCTCATGAGGGACTTTGTCAAACGCCTTCTGAAAATCCAAATACACTACATCTACCGCTTCACCTTTATCCACATGTTATTAACCCCTTCAAAAAAATGAAGCAGATTTGTTAGGCAACACTTCCCTTGGGTAAATCCATGTTTGACTGTGTCCCATTAAATCATGTCTTCTATATGCTCTACGATTTTGATCTTTTTCCCGGCACTGAAGTCAGACTCACTGGTCTATAGTTACCTGGATCGCCCCTGGAGCCTTTTTTAAATATTGGGGTTTCATTGGCCACCCTCCAGTCTTCAGGTACAATGGATGATTTTAATGATAAGTTACAAATTTTAACTAATAGATCAGAAATTTCATTTTTTAGTTCCTTCAGAACCCTAGGATGTATACCATCCGGTCCAGGTGATTTGCTACGCTTTAGTTTGTCAATCTGGCCTACTACATCTTCCAGGTTCACAGTGATTTTGTTCAGTTCGTCTGACTCATCACCCCTGAAACCCATCTCCAGAACTGGTATCTCCCCAACATCCTCATTTGTAAACACGGAGGCAAAGAATTCATTTAGTCTTTCTGCAATGGCCTTATCTTCCCTAAGAGCCCCTTTAACCCCTCTGTCATCTAATGGTCCAACCGACTCCCTCACAGGTTTCTTGCATTGGATATATTTTAAAAAGTTTTTATTATGAGTTTTTGCCTCTATGGCCTCTATGGAAAGGTGGAAAAAAAAAAAGCCTGTGACCAACCGATTAGAAAACTAAGATCAGAAAGCAAAGGTTAAAAAAAAAAATTACTTTTTAGTGATTGGCACATGTAATCTTTGGGAATGTGCAAGAGTAGCACTTTCTCTATGCGGATGTCACAATGTACGAGATCAGCATAGAGGAAGTGGAAGCCCACGGGGCCTGCACAGAGGAGGCAGCAGAATGGGCTTCAGTGCCAGTAGCAACAATCGGCGCCTCCCCAATAGCTATGCGGCAACACTGACAGTGGCAGCAGAGGAATGAGAGAGGTTCAGAAGTTACTGGCAAAAGAAAGAGAGGGGCATCTGCCTTTAATGTGTGCATGTGTATGAATGAGACTCTGCCTGGGGATGTATGTGTGTGAATGCATGGGTGCCTGCCTGAGGGTCTGTTTGTGTGAGAATGAATGTGTGCATGCCTGGGGGTCAGTGTGTGTGTGTGTGTGTGTGAGAGGGAGCCAGTGAGTGTGAGAGCATGAGTGTGTATGAGAAAATCCAGGGAAGTAAGAGTTTGTGTGGGGAGGGGGAGAGAGTGTCTTAGAGCCTGAGAGTGTGTCAGTGTCTGTGAGAGCGAAAGATTATAGTGGATATAAGAGCATGGATGTGTATATATGTGACAGTTTGGGGCAGATTTTAAGAGCCCTGCTCGCCTAAATCCGCCTAAATCCGGGCGGATTTAGGCGAGCAGGGCCCTGCGCGCCGGTGCGCCTATTTTACATAGGCCTACCGGCGCGCGCAGAGCCTCGGGACTCGCGTAAGTCCCGGGGTTTTCTGAGGGGGGCGTGTCGGGGGCATTTCGGGGGCGGGCCCGGGCGTGGTTACGGCCCGGGGCAGTCCGGGGGCATGGCCGCGCCCTCCGGACCCGCCCCCAGGTCGCGTCCCGGCGTGCTAGCTGCCCACTGGCACGCGGGGATTTACGTCTCCCTCCGGGAGGCGTAAATCCCCCGACAAAGGTAAGGGGGGGGTTTTAGACAGGGCCGGGCGGGTGGGTTAGGTAGGGGAAGGGAGGGGAAGGTGAGGGGAGGGCAAAAGAAAGCTCCTTCCGAGGCCGCTCCGATTTCGGAGCGGCCTCAGAGGGAACGGGGGTAGGCTGCGCGGCTCGGTGCGCGCCGGCGATACGGAATCGATAGCCTTGCGCGCCGATCCAGGATTTTAGCGGATACGCGCGGCTACGCGCGTATCTACTAAAATCCCGCGTACTTATCAGTAGTTTTAAAATATTCTTTTATTATGGTTTTACTATTATAACTGATAATTTATGTTTCTTGATTTTATTTGTTTTATGAGGAATGGTGGTTCTGTTTTTCCATTGTTAATACACAGAGTCTGGCTTCTTGGAGTTTCCATTTCAGTTTTTGTTTAATTTGTGCTCCTTTATTTTGTATTCTGTATTTGGTGAGAGTCTTTCTGCTCTGCATGTGTGACAGTGATGAGAGATTCTGCTAGCATGTAGTGTCTGTATAGGGATCTATAGCAATCGGGTTTGTTTTGTTTCCTCAGTAGGTGGTGTATTGGTATTCTAGGACCCAGTGTAATATTTACC
The DNA here is from genome assembly GCF_901001135.1 of Rhinatrema bivittatum. Classification (NCBI taxonomy): domain Eukaryota; kingdom Metazoa; phylum Chordata; class Amphibia; order Gymnophiona; family Rhinatrematidae; genus Rhinatrema; species Rhinatrema bivittatum. The sequence goes on along the minus strand of NC_042618.1, from coordinate 189,168,880 downwards.
CTTGCTTTTTCAGAGGTAGGGTCATTGTTGTTTGAGTCCTTGGTGTTATTACTGTTATGATACGATGGGATTGCAGTATAGATTTTGAGTGTCTTTTTTGTGGGGTTTTGTGTTAGTTCACATTCACAATGTGCCTGGCAGTGGAAGGTGTTTGTGCTGCTGTTACTGTGAGGTGACACCAGAATTTGAAAATAACTTTTAGGATGATGAGCTGTAAGGGAAACATCCAAGCTCCATTGTTTGGGGGAATTTCAGTGGATGCACAGAGTTAGAGAACTGGAGGTGCAGGATTTATATTGACATTCTGTCCCTTCCTATATATTCCAGACTTCACTCTCATAGCCATATAGAATTAGTTGAATGAGGCTATCAAATTATTTTATAGTAGTTTTACTAGAAGTGTGAAACTGGCCAGCTTTTTAAAATTACGCAGACGACCCTTTGGACATTTTATTAACACTTTTTTTGTAACCAATTTTAAAGCAGGATCCATGCTGTAGAGGTGGGAGTGATGAAGAAATGTCATTTTGGCTCCCCCCCCCAAAAAAAAAATTTCTTCTGTCTAGAGATGCCACTGATTTTCTGTGACCTTAAGCAATAGTACAAGACGGATTAAGGGGGGATGCTGGAGAGGCACACAAATGTATTAGCCCCCGGGCGCCAGAGACCCTTGTTATGCCACTAGGTGCGAACCATATGGGGGCACAAGTGGCGGCAAAGAGGAGTGGAGAATTGGCGGGACCCAGAAAACCACACAGTCGGTGGGCGTGATCGAGAACGATGTAGGAGTCGGGGCCGAGACCAGGGGGTGGGGGGGGCCGCAAGGGAGAAGGTTCGCCTATGGTGCCTAATCCCTTTGCACCGGCCCTGGTCCCAGCATACGCAGGATCCCTCCTGCTCCGTGGGCCTTCTAGTCTTTTTGGCCGTCCGGGGCTTCCTAGGTAAGGGTATCTTTGCCGCTAGCTCCTTCCTGGTTAAATAAGCCTTATGAAGGAGAAGCACAAACTCTGTGGAAGAAGCCCCCGTGTCCGAGGAGGAAGATTCCTGATCAGCTTCTTCATGAGACCCTCCCTGTCCCCTGCCACCAGCAGGGTCCTTTCCCACAGGCAAAAGAGTGGGGGGAGTATCCCAGGGCTCAGATATAAGAACATAAGAATATGCCATACTGGGTCAGACCAAGGGTCCATCAAGCCCAGCATCCTGTTTCCAACAGTGACCAAACCCAGCATTCCCGTTTCCTGTTTCCCACAGTACCCAAACACTAAGTAGATGCCATGCTACTGATGCCAGGATTAGAGAGGTTATTCCCTAAATCAGCTTGATTAATAGCAGTTAATAGAATTATCCAAACATTTTTTACACCCAGCTACACTAACTGCACTAACCACATTCTCTGGCAACAAATTCCAGAGCTTAAGTTGAGTGAAAAAGAACTTTCTCTGATTAGTCTTAATGTGCTACTTGCTAACTTCATGGTATGCTCCCTAGTCCTTCTATTAAATGAAAGTGTAAATAACCGATTCACATCTACTCGTTCAAGATCTCTCATGATTATAAAGACCTCTATCATATCCCCCCCCCCCCCAATTGTCTCTACTCCAAGCTGAACAACCCTAACCTCTTCAGCCTTTCCTCACAGGGGAGCTGTTCCATCCCCTTTTCATTTTGATCACCCTTCTCTGTACCTTCTCCAGTGCAACTATACCTTTTTTTGAATGCGGTGACCAGAATTGTACACAGTACTCAAGGTGCGGTCTCACCATGGAGTGATACAGATGCATTATGACATGTTCTGTTTTATTCACCATTCCCTTCCTAATAATTCCTAATATTCTGTGTGCTTTTTTGACTGCCGCAGCCGACGATTTCAATATATTACCTACTATAATGCCTAGATCTTTTTCCTGTGTGGTAACTCCGAATATGGAACCTAACATCTGTAACTACAGGAATGTTTATTTCCCATTAAATTTCATCTTCCATTTGGATGGAATTGTATTGTTATAACTCTTTATATTTTTCCAAACAAACATAGAAAAGTACATAGAAGCAATAACTCATTTTGCAGTGAGGTACATGGCAAAAGAGAGTACATAGGGGAGGAAATGGTTGAGGGACAATAGAAGTGGAAATAAAAAAATAACCCCAAGTGGCACCACAAATTAGCTTAAGTATCATTCAAATAATCAAGATACGGCCCCCAAGTACTGGTAAATTTAGCATGCTCACCCTTAAGACTATACCGTAGCTGTTCCAGATCAGCAATAACCTGTATTTGTGAGCGCCAGTAAGGCATACTAGGGGTGACTTTTTTATGAATGAGAGTGATCGTAGCATCAGTCATAGTGCCCAGGGAATGCCCCCCACCACCAGTAGGGAACCCATCAGGGCCAGGACATTTACCCTCCAGTAACAACTTGATAGCTGCCTGAATTTCAAGCAGAGAAATTGGGGCCACCATAAGATTGCATTTTTAAACAATGTCCACACCTGTTGTACACTTTTAACCTCGGCAGCCGCACCTTTCAGTTTTTTTCTATTTCGCTCATTTTATCAGAGTTTCTCTTTTGAAAATTTAGCGTTAGAGTTGTAGATTTACATATTGTCCCCTTCCAGTCATTAGCTCAAATTTTATGACGTTATGATCACCATTGCCAAGTGGCCCCACCACTGTTACCTCTCTCACCAAATCTTGCGTTCTACTAAGAATTAAATCTAAAATTACTCCCTCTATCGTTGGTACCTGAACCAATTGCTCCATGAAGCAGTTGTTTATTCCATCCAGGAACTTTGTCTCTAGCAAGTCCTGATATTACATTTACCCAGTCAATATTGGGGGTAATTGAAATCTCCCATTACTGCACTGCCAAATTGGTTAGCTTCCCTGATTTCTCTTAGCATTTCATCATCTGACCATTTTGGTCAGGTGGACGGTAGTATACTCCTATCACTGTACTCTTACCTAACACACATACGATTTCAACCCATATAGATTCTACTGAGCATTTAGTCTCTTGTATGATATTTATACTGTTGGACTCTATAGCCTCCTGGACATAAAGTGCCACACCTTCCAAGTTGATCCTCCCTATCATTGTGATATAATTTGTATCCTGATATAGCACTGTCCCGTTGGTTATCCTCCTTTCACCAAGTCTCTGTGATGCTAATCATGTCTATCTCATCATTCACCGCTATACTCTAACTCTCCCATCTTACTTCTTAGATTTCTGGCAATGGCACACAGACATTTCAAAGTGTGGTTTTTGATTGTATTAACAACCTGCTTTCAGTTGATAGGGATAATTTGGATTCTTTACTTACAGGCACATGAACTAGATTTGCTTTTATTGGAACCTCTCTGTTGGGTTGCTCTAACTCTCCTATTTCATTAGTATCCTTCAAAGATACATTCCTCCGAACCGTTTAAAAGCTGCTCTATCGCCTTTTTAAAAGTTAGTGCCAGCAGCCTGATTTCATTCTGGTTTCCCAGTTTGTTACCAGACTGAATCCCTACTCCCTGCATCATCGTCTCATCCATGAATTGAGACCCCAGAGCTCTGCCTGCCTCTGAGGACCTGCACCTAGAATGGACAGCATTTCAGAGAATGCCACCCTGGAGGCTCCAGATTTCAGCTTTCTACCTGAAATCCTAAATTTGGCTTCCAGAACCTCTCTCCCACATTTTCCTATGTTGTTGGTGCCCATATGTACCATGGCAGCCAGCTCCTCCCCCGCACCGTCTATAATCCTATCTGGGTGACGCGAGAGGTGTGCCACCTTCACACCAGGCAGGCAAGTTACCAGGCAGTCCTTCCGTCCACCAGCCACCCAACTATCTACATTTATGATGGCCGACCTAACCCTTCTCCCCAGTACTGTAGAGGTTACATGGGGTAAATCAATCAGGAGCCTGAGTTGTTTTTTTTTAATTTAATTTTATTTATATTCCAGCTTTCAGCACTTCAAAGTGGATGACATTCAGGTACTGTAGATATTTCTCTATTCATAGTGGGCTCACAATCTGACCCTGAGGCCACAAGGAGTGGTGACAGTGGGATTTAAACCCTGGCATCCAGTCCACTGCTCTAACCCCTAGTCTTTTACAGCCAGCGAGCAGAGGTGTTTCAGGGATGGAGCTGAGGCAGAACTGGAGGGGCGGAGTCAGTAGAATTTCAAATGTCTCTCCAGTACAGCACAAAAGTCAAGCCACGCACTTGGAATATTATTCTTGGTGATGAGCAGGAGTTTTAATTGTTATTTGCAGGTTATATTGAGAGAAGGTTTTTTTATTCAGATGATCTTCAGCTGGTCAGCAGGCGGCAGTATAAAAACGCAGTGTTCCACTGGCACCAGGAGCTGGAGCTGAGGGGATGAATCCCAGGACCGATGTCTTCACCCTGCTGCTAAGCTTCTGAGAGAGAGAGACTGTAACACTGAGAGAGAGATGCTCGTTTCAGCAGACATTGCACTGCTGCTGAGGATCTGTTAGAATGATAGAACGGGCTGAGAGAATGACAGATGGAATTAGCAGAAAAAGAGAGAGATACCTGTTTCAGCTGGGAAGTACAGCTGTGGGTTGACAGGAAAAGGTTGCACAGGGCCCTCATATCTGACTAGGAAGGAAGTAGCATTTCACTCTGCAGACAAACTGTTAAGTACCAGCAGTTACTGTTTCTTTTCTTTCCTTTTTGCTGTTTCCAGTTTTTCAAGCCTTTTGAGTTAACTGTAAATCCTTTTCTTATATATAATAACATTCATTTATTAGCACTGTTTCTGACAATGATTAGTGACAGGTAAGTTAGTGCTGAGTATCAGCAGGGTCCTGCACCAAGTCTCACACAGTTCTTTCAGGTTTTTGTGTCAGGTAGAGCTGGAGTAACCAACCAGCATCTGAATCAGTGAGGAGGTCTTCTGACCACAGGTTGTGCTAATAAATAAACATTCCACTGCTATTTAGTGATTCCTCAATTGTTATATTTATTGTTTTGTCTTTTCTGGGTCCCTTTTTTAAGGTCTAAGCACCTCCCGGAGGAGGACCTAGTTTAGGGTAGTGAGTGGACTAAACCATTTGCTATTGCTCACTGGAGTAACTATAGAGGACTGGGACTCCTTGTCTCTGAGAAATCACTGATTAGCACTGTGAAATCCCTGAATACCAACAAAATGTTTCTTCATTTATATTTATAAACTAATAGGTCCATGCAGCGGTGCTGAGAGCAGGAAGTTAGCTGGACTTACCCAGGTACGAGTTCCTGCTGGATAGACCCAAAGACAGTGGAGTAAGTTTATCTAGCTAACTTCAGGCCTGCTACCCAACTAAACATAAGCCCCTCACCAGATCATCTCTTTTTTATCCAGGTAAGTTAACCATTCATTGGCCCACAATTTTAACACTTTGCGGTTTGTCCAGCTAAATTCCAAACTCAACCGGACAAATCCGCTGACCGAGCACCTTTAAAAGTATTACAGGGCACAAAGTGATGTTTGCAAAGGCTCCTTACCGTTTTTTTTTCTTCGTAGCGCATGCACTGCAATCAGACCAAACACACACGGGATGTCAAGGAGAAGGGAAAGGAAAAGGGGAAAGGGGAAGCATAAACAAGACAGAGAAAGGGGAGGAAAAGTAGAGAAGAGCAAAGGCAGGTAGGCAGAGAGGAAGGAGAAGGGAGATATAGAGAAGGGAGGCATGGTCTAGGGGAGAGGAGGGAGAGCAGAGGGAGCATTAGAAGGAGGGGTGGGAGGAGTTGATACAATAACAGGAAGGAGCAAAAGAGAAAAAGATGGAAGGGGGAGAACAGGAGATAAGACAGGAAGATTGATGGGAGAGGGAGGAGGGGAGATAGGGAAGGGGAGGCATGGTATAGGGGAGAGGAGGGAGAGCAGAGGGAGCAGTGGAAAGAGGGGTGGGAGTAGTTGCACCGGTGCTGAAGTTTGCAGGATGAGCGGAACCGGAAAGAGAAAGAAAGGAGATATGTGAGCATTTCCTGCTGTCCTACTTTCCATCTGAGGTACAGGCATTGATCTTGGTTATCACAAAGTTAATTGTGCCCATTTCTGTATACAAAGTAAGGGGTAAGTTTTCAGAAGAGCTGCTGAGTGACCACAAGAGTTGATTATGTTTATTGGATAAATTTTCAATCACAGCATGGCGGCTGGAAATATTCCCAAATATAGCTTAGCCAGTTCAGCACTGAGAAGCCTCCTGAAAACTTACCCTGAGCAGCTCCAGAGGTTCTAACCTCACTGAAGGGCCTGTCCCTTAAACTAAAAAAAATACCCACCTCTACCCTGACTCCAAATCGCTCGGTCATTTTTGATGCAGGCTTGTCTTCGTCTGTTAAAGAAAGGTTCAGACTTTAAAATGTGTAAGGCTGAATGCACATCACCATTATATACAGGGAGGACAATAATGAAAGCCATTTCTGGGGTAAAGCGCTCTTTTATCCACAGAAATAGGCTGTTTGATTACTGTCCATCCTCTACACAAGTAAAATTAGGAGCATATAACAAGGCATATTTCTGGTTTTGAGTTCAGACGGGGGAAAACTATTTGCTATCCAGCTAAACATAAGCCCCACACCTGGTCATCTCTTTTTATCCAGGTAAGTTAACCATACATTGGCCCACAATTTTAACACTTTGCGGTTTGTCCAGCTAAATTCCAAACTCAGCCGGACAAATCCGCTAACCGAGGACCTTTAAAAGTATTACAGGGCACAAAGTGATGTTTGCAAAGGCTCCTTACCGTTTTTTTTTCTTCGTCGCGCATGCACTGCAATCAGACCAAAAACACACGGGATGTCAAGGAGAAGTAAGGGAAAGGAAAAGGGGAAAGGGGAAGCATAAACAAGACAGAGAAAGGGGAGGAAAAGTAGAGAACAGCAAAGGCAGGTGGGCAGAGAGGAAGGAGAAGGGAGATATAGAGAAGGGAGGCATGGACTAGGGGAGAGCAGAGGAAGCATTGGAAGGAGGGGTGGGAGGAGTTGATACAATAACAGGAAGGAGCAAAGGAGAAAAAGATGGAAGGGGGAGAACAGGAGATAAGGCAGGGAGATTGATGGGAGAGGGAGGAGGGGCGATAGGGAGGGGGAGGCGTGGGGTAGGGGCGAGCAGAGGGAGCAGTGGAAAGAGGGGTGGGAGTAGTTACACCGGTGCTGAAGTTTGCAGGACGAGCGGAACCGGAAAGAGAAACAAAGGAGAGATGTGAGCATTTCCTGATGTCCTACTTTCCATCCGAGGTACAGGCATTGATCTTGGTTATCACAAAGTTAATTGTGCAATTTCTGTATACAAAGTAAGGGGTAAGTTTTCAGAAGAGCTGCTGAGTGACCACAAGAGTTGATTACGTTTATTGGATAAATTTTCAATCACAGCATGGCGGCTGGAAATGTTCCCAAAAAGAAAATTGGTTCTTACCTGATAATTTTCGTTCCTGTAGTACCACGGATCAGTCCAGACTCCTGGGTTTTGCCCCCCCCCCCCCCCCTCTAGCAGATGGAGACAGAAATTTATCAAACAAAACTCCGCCTTATCTTGGCTGGTGCCACCTACAGTCTGGCAGTATTACATAATATGAAAGCAGAATGGATTACAAAATGTTGCGTTCGTGCCTGTTCTTGCCCTCATTCCACCCTCTCTACCTCTGAGGCGACTCCCTTCGGGTCTGATGGACAGATGCTGCAGTGGCTTCTCCTCGCCGTTTCTTCCTGGAGTCCCCGGGCTGGCCTGACGCTGCGGATCCGCCATGTTCCTGATGACATAGGACGCGCTCCGGAGTTTGTACCAGCAAGGGCGCGAACCTCGGGGGCGTCCCCCCATAGTGATGTCATCTACTTCCAATATAAAAGTTCTTTACTTTTGCTAACAACTCGAGTTAGCAAGGACTCCGTTTGGACTTGCTTCAGCTGTCCAAGTTACTTGCACCGCTGCTCTGCCTCTTCGAACTCACCAGGGGTTCCCACTCCTCAGGGGCCCTGCTTTCTTCTCTTGTTTTCAGATTGCTAAGACGGGATCCGGTACTCGGCCCTCGAGGGCCTACGTCCCTGAACGCTCAGAAGACTCCCTACTGCCTGGAAGCGATCGCAGACGTGAACATTGTGAGTTTCCTTTCCAGTTACATATAGGAACCGGTACTCGCTCCTCGAGGGCCCATGTTCCTAGAACTCTAAAGACTTTCTTCTAAGATGCTATCGCAGGTACGGAGATCGTGAGTTATTACAGATTGCAGATAAGCACCGGTACTCGCTCCTCAAGGGCCTACGTTCATAAACGCTCAGAAGACTCCCTACTTCCTGGAAGCAATCGCAGACGTGAACATTGTGGGTTTCCTTTCCAGTTACATATAGGATCCAGTATTCGCTCCTCGAGGGCCTATATTCCTAAAACCTTACAAAGACTCCCTTCTGTTTCAGAAGTTATTTCATATACAGATATTGTGAGTTCTTATTACAGTCTGCCTAGAAACCATTACAGAGATAATTAACTGTGAGTTACCATCGCTCTCTCAGAGCTGTTCCTGGAACCAGGTACTTGCTCCTCGAGGGCCTCACTCTCTCCAGCTCTGAGCTTTACTAATATCTATGTGAGTGTATCATCTACTTCTGGTTATATATCCAGCATACCCTGTCTACTCACTATCTATGAGTCTCTCTCTACAGCTCAGCAAACCCAGAGATAGCAGTTCCAGGATCTGAAGAACTTCAGCCCTGCCGGACACATCAGCTCACTGCTGCCACCTCTGGTGGTTCTACTACCTGTCTAATAAAGAACTATCTGTGTCTGTCTCCATACTCCAGCCTAGTCAGTGGTCCCTCTCTTGATATCCTCTTGAGGGCGCTGTCATCTGCCATCGACCCCAGGATTCCCCATTCCCCATTAGAGTGGTCATCTCTCACACTTCAAGAGCTGAGTATAACAAACTGCTACCTTGCAGTCTACCCTCAACTGTTGCTGACATCTTTTCTCTGGGGAGGAACTCCATAGCAGCTTCTATTACAATTGCTACGCAGCAGTCCTAATCTATAACAGACTGATAACTCCTAGCAGACACTCTAAACAGATTGATAATTCCGCCTCCTGGCGGGTAAGCCATTATAGATTGCTAACCCCTCTCTTCTACAGGAGTCGGATTACAACAGATTGCTAACTCCGCCCTCCTGTTGGGGTGATCACCAACCAATTGCTGGCTCTGCCCTCTTGGCGGGCGGATCGCTAACAGATTTGCCAACTCCTCAGCAGATAATGTACAAACAAGATAATGTACAAACAACATTATAACTGGACAATTTCTACACTGCAATTTTGGTATCTGTGTCGCCACTAAATTGTTGTTTGTACATTATCTTTTCTGCAATATACGCCTTCCCTAAGATAATCCAGTTGTCCACTGATAGCCGTACCAACTCCCTCACACCTCTACTGCTTACGACTATATCTCCTCTAATACTTAGCTGCACTATCGCTAGTGACCTACACCCAATGCCAATCAGAAATCCCTTATTCCCATCCTTATCTCCCCCCTGACACAGCTACTAACTCTTACAACACTCTCCATAATGCTCTTCAATGCACAATCTCTCAATAAAAAAATCCCAATCATTAACGATCTACTACTCAACTGCAAACCTGAAATTTGCGCCATCACTGAAACCTGGCTCAAGGAATCTGACATTGTCCTCATCAATCAACTCCCTACGCTCCCCTACAATATCTTCACCATCCCTAGACCAAAAAAAAAAAGGTGGTGGTCTTCTGCTAGCAGTTAAAAAGTACCTGAAACTCAAGCCCGTGAGCATCGAAACCCCGCCCAAAGTTGAAATTGGCCTATTCAAATCCCCCGAGCTTCAAATCTGCCTGGTCTACTTCCCCCCCTCGCCTCCTAGACTGCAATCCCTCCCCCCTCATAGAATTCATTTCTGACAATATCAATATCGAAACCCCAGCAATTATATTAGGAGACTTTAATCTCCACGTAGACTCCTCCCCCCTCTCGTTGTCCTGTGAGACCTTTCTCAATTCGCTCAGCGCCATTGGCTTTAAACAACTTATCTCTTCCTCCACCCATAAAGCCGGGCACACCTTAGACCTTATTTTCATTAATTCCTGCGTACATCTGCCTAACACACTCTCATGCACCCCTGTTCCCTGGTCAGATTACTCACTTATCGAAACCCTGCTCACTATAAACTCTCCACCACTGTGTAACCCTGCACAAAGCAACACCATTGTCTTCAGAAAACCCTGTTCTAGTGAAGACTTAACTTCAGCCCTCTCCAATTCCCTATCTAAACTCGACTGCACCAATCCTGAAGCTGCTCTGACCATGTGGTGCAGCCTTACCACTGACATTGCAAATGAGCTATGTCCAGTTACCAGCCAAACTGTAACCCCAGCCTCAAAAAACAAAAAACCATGATACACTGCCGACTTAAAAACATTGAAAAGCAGCCTTAGACGAAGAGAGAGAATCTGGCGTAAAGACCCCTCTCTGCAACACACTTCCTCCTACAAATCTGCCCTACACTCCTACAGAACTGCCACACTTAAAGCCAAACGTGACTTTTATGCAACTAAAATTCATGAATACATATACAACTCCAAAGCCCTATTCTCTTATGTGGCAGATCTTACTAAGTCACCCACTCCCCCCATCCCTGACAATGAAGCAAGTAGCAAATGTGAAGAACTAGCTCTTTACTTCCACAAGAAAATGACGAACATCCTCCTCAGATTCCCTCCCTCCACCCAATCCCCTTGGCCCAACCATTACCACTGCCACCCTAGACTATTTAGACCTCACCTCATCCAAGGAAATTGAATCTATTCTAAAGAAGATGAAACCTGCATCCCACCCCACAGACTCCATACCTTCCAAAGCACTCCTAGCTATTCCTAACATCATCTCCAAACCCACAGCTAACATCGTTAATTTTTCCATTTCCACTGGCACTGTCCCTGACACCCTTAAGCATGCAGTCGTCAAACCCCTACTCAAAAAACCTTCGCTAGATCCCAATGACCCATCCAACTTCCGCCCTATCTCAAACCTCCCCCTCATAGCCAAAATCATTGAAAAGGTAGTCAATTCCCAACTCTCTGAGTTCCTTGAAAGTAACAATATCCTACATCCATCCCAATTTGGATTTCGAAAACATTTCAACACTGAAACCCTACTACTCACCCTCTCTGACCACATCATCAGAGCTATGGACCAAGGGCACTGTTACATTCTTGCCCTATTAAACATATCCTCAGCATCTGACACTATAAGCCACAGCCTCCTCCTATCCCGATTCTCTGACATAGGCATCACAGGCTCAGCCCTCTTGTGGTTTAAATGCTACCTTTCTAATAGACAATTCTCTGTCAAAATAGGCAAGCTGAATCCATTCATTACCCCCTCTCCCAAGGAGTTCCACAAGGTTCCTCCCTCTCTTCCACCCTATTCAACATCTACCTCACTCCCCTCTGTCAACTCCTATCCGATCTTGGCCTCAAATTCTACCTATATGCTGATGATGTCCAAATCATCATTCCAGTCCAGGACTCCATTTCCGAAGCTCTAAACAACTGGGAAAAATGCCTAGCTTCCATTAACACGCTACTCACAAATCTCCACCTCGCCTTAAACACTACAAAAACGGAACTGCTCTTCATATCCCAACACCAAACACTCAAACCTTCCCTCACCAATGACCCAGCATTCAGTTCCATTTCAGCTCAGCTCCTTGTACGAGATCTTGGGGTCATAATTGACCAGCAATTGAACCTCAAAAAATATATTAATACCATCCTTAAAGAAGGTTTCTATAAGCGCAATGTGCTAAAGAAAGTAAAACCCCTACTCCATACCCATGATTTCCGCATCGTCATTCAGGCCACGCTCACATCCAAAATGGACTACTGCAACTCCCTGCTCCTAGGCCTTCCCTCCTCCATCTTAAAACCGCTGCAAATGCTCCAAAACGCAAAACTTCAAAGACCTCCATTGGCTCCCTATACCCTCACGCATCCTCTATAAAACCCTTACCATTATCCATAAATCTATCTTCAGACACAACTCCAACTGGCTTGATGAACCTTTCTGTCTTGCACCCTCTAACTGCTCTACAAGAGCATCTAACAATGGTTCCCTCCACATTCCTTCTCTCAAGAAAGCATACCTCACCTCCACAAGGTAACGAGCCCTCTCCATTGCCGGTCCCACCCGCTGGAATCAACTACCCACTAACCTTTGACTAGACCCTTGTACCATCAAATTCAAAAATAAATTAAAGACTTGGCTCTTCAAACAGGCTTACCCTGTCTAGCTCCACGGCATTTCTAATCCACTAAACCACTTCTCTACTGCGCTACCTCCCCAGCTGCACCAAAACAAGAGCCAAACTCTCCCTCTACTAGAACACTGCAAATATCATAATGTATTATTCCATGTAACTGCAAATATCATAATATATTATTCCATGTAAATATTCAGCAAGCTACATATCTTGGTTTAATTTGTTAAGTTTTTTTCAATTTGACCTCTGTTCCTGCCAATATTCCGGCTTCTTTCTCTTTCGTTTACTGTATCTCCTACCCTTGTCCTTGTTAAATGTATTTTCAACCTTCAGTTCAGATGTAAACTGGTATGATATTACCATTAATACCGGTAAGGAAAAAATTTTAAATAAATAAATCCCACAACACAAAACACCCAATCTAACTATATACAGTAACCTAACAAATTGAACCGGCTCAATAAACCCCCAAATGGGAACAGAACCTGTGCTATCGATAACAGGACATACACAATTGAGCTGTGAATGAAAGAAAACAAGCAGTACGGACTCTCCCTTTCCTTGGAAGAACAGATGGGCGGGACTCTGGACTGATCCGTGGTACTACAGGAACAAAAATTATCAGGTAAGAACCAATTTTCTTTTCCCTGTACGTACCCGGATCAGTCCAGACTCCTGGGATGTACCAGAGCTGCCATTAAATGGGATGGGATCCGGAGAGGACCCAAAAAACACGAAGGAAGGCGATCTATGAAAGCCGTCAGGTTGAACAAAGGAATAGATGCCAATAGTCTTGAAAAAAACTTTATTGAAGTGGAGACACAAAGTAGCCTACTTTGTGTCTCCACTTCAATAAAGTTTTTTTCAAGACTATTGGCATCTATTCCTTTGTTCAGCCTGGGATCCGGAGAGGCCAGCTCTGAGAACCCCTTCTCCAAATCCACCAGTCCTTGGAGCCCGAACGTCCAGACGATAATATCTGGCAAAAGTATGTAAGGACTTCCACGTAGCCACCCTGCAAATCTCTGGAGATATTTGTTGGCATTCCGCCCAGGATGCGGCCTGAGATCGCGTAGAATGAGCCCGGAGATCCACCGGCAGTGACCGTCCCTGCAACAGATACGCAGAGTTTATGGCCTCCTTCAACCAGTGAGCTATGGTAGTCTTCAAAACCGCATTGCCTCTTCTAGGCCCACTCCAAAGTACGAACAGGTGATCTGATACACAGAAACCGTTGGTAACCTCCAGGTAGTGCAACAGTGCCCTAGGAACATCTAATTTCCGCAAGTCCTTAGACAAAAGATATGAGCTGTCCAAATCCAAAAACGATGGAAGCTCCACCACCTGATTTAAATGAAAGCAAGAGACAACCTTAGGTAGAAATGAGGGTAACATTAGCAGAGACACCCCAGACTCCGTGATCCACAAAAAGGGCTCCTGACAAGACAGGGCTTGAAGTTCTGACACCCGCCTTGCCGATGCAATAGCCACTAAAAACACCACCTTCAGAGTGAGATCCTTCAAGGTGGCCCTGTGGATAGGTTCAAAGGGTGCCCCACACAAAGCCTTAAGAACCACATTCAGATTCCAGGAAGGACAGGGCCGCCGGAATGGTGGGCGTAAATGTTTTGCCCCTTTAAGGAAACGAGCAACATCTGGGTGAGACGCCAAAGATGTGCCGTGGATCTGACTGCGCAAAGAACCTAGCACCGCCACTTGTACACACAAGGAGCTACCCGAGAGACCCTTTGCCAAACCATCCTGAAGAAAATGCAAAACATCCAGAAAGGTCGCCCGAGTGGGCACCACATCCCGAGAAAGGCACCAGGCCTCAAAGACCTTCCAGAACCGCACATAAGATAAAGATGTAGAAACCTTGCAGGACCTTAAGAGAGTTGTTACCACAGAGAGTAGTACCCTCTGGATTTCAGCGGCTGCCTCTCAAAAGCCATGCTGCTAGACAAATGCGTTCGATCTGGTCGAAACAAATGGGCCCCTGATGCAGTAGATCCGACACGTTTGAAACCGTAGGGGTTCCTCTAAGGCCAGAGTTACCAGATCCCCTAACCAGGGACGTCGCGGCCATTCGGGAGCTATGAGCACCACCTCCGTCGGATGTAACTCTATGCGGCGAAGGACCCTGCCAATGAGAGGCCACGGAGGAAACATATACAGTAGAACATAAGAAAATGCCATACTGGGTCAGACCAAGGGTCCATCAAGCCCAGCATCCTGTTTCCAACAGTGGCCAATCCAGGCCATAAGAACCTGGCAAGTACCCAAAAACTAAGTCTATTCCATGTAACCATTGCTAATGGCAGTGGCTATTCTCTAAGTGAACTTAATAGCAGGTAATGGACTTCTCCTCCAAGAACTTATCCAATCCTTTTTTAAACACAGCTATACTAACTGCACGAACCACATTCTCTGGCAACAAATTCCAGAGTTTAATTGTGCGTTGAGTAAAAAAGAACTTTCTCCGATTAGTTTTAAATGTGCCCCATGCTAACTTCATGGAGTGTCCCCTAGTCTTTCTACTATCCGAAAGAGTAAATAACCGATTCACATCTACCCGTTCTAGACCTCTCATGATTTTAAACACCTCTATCATATCCCCCCTCAGTCGTCTCTTCTCCAAGCTGAAAAGTCCTAACCTCTTTAGTCTTTCCTCATAGGGGAGTTGTTCCATTCCCCTTATCATTTTGGTAGCTCTTCTCTGTACCTTCTCCATCGCAATTATATCTTTTTTGAGATGCGGCGACCAGAATTGTACACAGTATTCAAGGTGCGGTCTCACCATGGAGCGATACAGAGGCATTATGACATTTTCCGTTTTATTCATCATTCCTTTTCTAATAATTCCCAACATTCTGTTTGCTTTTTTGACTGCCGCAGCACACTGAACCGACGATTTCAATGTGTTATCCACTATGACACCTAGATCTCTTTCTTGGGTTGTAGCACCTAATATGGAACCCAACATCGTGTAATTATAGCATGGGTTATTTTTCCTTATATGCATCATCTTGCACTTATCCACATTGAATTTCATCTGCCATTTGGATGCCCAATTTTCCAGTCTCACAAGGTCTTCCTGCAATTCATCACAATCTGCCTGTGATTTAACTACTCTGAACAATTTTGTGTCATCTGCAAATTTGATTATCTCACTCGTCGTATTTCTTTCCAGATCATTTATAAATATATTGAACAGTAAGGTCCCAATACAGATCCCTGAAGCACTCCACTGTCCACTCCCTTCCACTGAGAAAATTGCCCATTTAATCCTACTCTCTGTTTCCTGTCTTTTAGCCAGTTTGCAATCCACGAAAGGACATCGCCACCTATCCCATGACTTTTTACTTTTCCTAGAAGCCTCTCATGAGGAACTTTGTCAAACGCCTTCTGAAAATCCAAGTATACTATATCTATCGGTTCACCTTTATCCACATGTTTATTAACTCCTTCGAAAAAGTGAAGCAGATTTGTGAGGCAAGACTTGCCCTGGGTAAAGCCATGCTGACTTTGTTCCATTAAACCATGTCTTTCTATATGTTCTGTGGCGGCCAAGGTAGCACCAGAGCATCCATGCCCTCCACTCCCATCTTCCTGCAACGGGCGAATAACCGAGAAGCTTTGGAATTCTTGAACGACGCCATCAGATCCAGAGTGGGTGACCCCCACTGGGCACAAATGAGCTGAAGTGCGGCGTCCGTGAGTTCCCACTCTCCGGGGTCTAGGAGATTGCGACTGAGGAAATCCGCGTGAACGTTCTCTACCCCGGCAATGTGAGAGGCTGCTATGCTGCACAAATTCTTTTCCGCCCATGCGATCAACTGACGGGCTTCCATCGCCACTGGTTGACTCTTGGTTCCCCCCTGCCAATTGATGTAAGCCACCGTGGTCGCATTGTCTGAAAGAACTCTGACCGACTTGCCTCAGAGAAGCGGAAGAAAACCCTGCAGCCCCAATCGAACCGCTCTGGTCTCCAGATGACTGATGGACCAACGAGCTTCTTGTGGGGACCATTGCCCCTGCACCGACTTCCGCAGACAAACCGCTCCCCATCCGGACAGGTGGACATCCGTAGTGACCACTATCCAGGTCGGAACTACTAACGGTACTCCGCGGCTTAAGTTGCTCTGACACAACCACCAATCCAGGCTGGACAGACCTGAATCCATCAGGGGTAGAGGAAGATGAAATTGTTCTGACACCGGGTTCCATCGGGAAAGCAATGCTGATTGTAAAGGCCGCATATGAGCGAAGGCCCAGGGAACCAATTCCAATGTTGAAGTCATTGACCCCAACACCTGAAGATAATCCCAGACGATCGGAATTCGCTTCGATAACAAGTTTCGCACCTGACCCTGTAATTTGTACATACGTTCCACTGTGAGAGACACCGTTCCCCGACGAGTGTCAAATAAAGCTCCCAAAAACTCCAGAGATTGAGAAGGCACCAGCCGGCTTTTGGACGCATTGACTACCCAGCCGAGAGTTCGCAACAATTGAAGCACCCGGCGAATTGCTTCCTGAAAGAGCAACTCCGATTTTGTGCGAATCAGCCAATCGTCCAGGTACGGGTGCGCCAACAAACCTTCTCTACGAAACTGCGCCGCTACCACCACCATAATCTTGGTGAAAATCCAAGGCGCAGTGGCAAGGCTGAATGGCAGTGTCTGAAATTGGTAATGTTGACCCAACACGGAGAACCTTAGAAATTGCTGGTGATTGGTCCGGATCCCGATATGAAGATACGTTTCTGTGAGGTCCAGGAATGCAAGAAATTCCCCGTTGCACCGAAGCAATCACGGACCGCAGGGTCTCCATGCGAAAACGAGGTATTCGCAGACATCTGTTGACCCGTTTTATGTCGAGAATGGGTCGAAAGGTTCCTTCTTTTTTTGGAACCATGAAGTACATGGAATAATGACCCCTGTGAATTTCGGGCGGCGGGACCTGAACAATCGTGCCGAGATCGCGAAGACATCTGAGTCTCTCTTACCGCCCGACGTTTGGCCACAAAACCACAGGGCGAGACCAGGAAGCCCTGGCAAGGCTGAAGTACAAAATCTAACGCATAACCTTGTCTTATCACATCTAGGACCCACTGATCCGATGTGATTCTGGTCCACTCCTCGTAAAACAACCTGCCTCCAACCACTGGTACCGAAGAAATGACCAGCCACACATCATTGCGAGGGCTTTCCACCCTGCGCATTCTGACCAGCACCTGGTCGGCCGAAACGGCACCTGCAAAAGGACTGAGAGTACGTCTGCTGCTTCTTGGCACTATGGCGGAAGGAGGAAACTGACCCCCAAGAAGTCCGAGGCCTCCGACCTCCCCTATATCGTGAACAGGAAGACAGAGCACCTCTCGACTTTGGTCTGTCCTCTGGCAAACGATGCACCTTGTTCTAGGCTAGGGACTCAATCAGATCCTCCAATTCCTTTCCAAACAGCAACTTGCCTTTAAACGGCAATGAACCCAACCGTGATTTAGAGGACACATCCGCTGCCCAATGGCGTAGCCACAACAAGCGCCGCGCTGAAACTGCCAACACCATGGATCTGGCCGATGTGCAAAGCAAATCATAAAAGGCATCCGCACCGTAAGCAATCACCGCTTCCAGACGTCCCGCCTGGCGCGCTTCCTCTGGGGAAAGCGAGTCGTTGGCTAGTAGCTTTTGCACACAACGAAGCCCTGCTCGCAAGGAGAAATTACTGCAGATAGCTGCACGAATCCCTAGTGCAGAGACCTCGAATATCTTCTTAAGCTGGACCTCTAGCTTAGGGTCCTGCAAGTCTTTAAGAGCCGTCCCCCCGGTAACCGGAATGGTGGTCTTCTTCATGACAGCCGCCACAGCCAAATCCACCTTAGGGATCCTTAGCAGCTCCAAGGCCTCCTCTGGCAGGGGGTAGAGCTTGTCCATCACTTTAGCCACCTTGAGGCCTAAGTCTGGGGTATCCCATTCCTTGAAGAGCAAATCCGTCGCTGAAAAATGAAAGGGAAAAGCTGAGGGAGGACACCTCAGGCCCAACACCACCAGGTCCGTAGCCCCAAGCCTGGACTCTTCCTGAGGCAGCTGTATCCCTAATTCCCTGAGTATTGCCGGAATGAGGGGACCCAGTTCGTCCTGTCGAAAGAGACGGACCACCTTTGGGTCATCACCGTCTGCCCCATGGGCACCTCGCAAATTTCCGGACAGCTGGTCCCCGTCCCCTTGAATCCCCCTCGGGGGTTGGGACGGCAGGTCCTGGTCCTCTGGCTGGTCCTCTGGATCCTCCGTATCCGAAGAGGAATCCGGATCCACCAGAGGGGTCCGCAATCTGAAAGGGCATGGCCCCTCCGTGAGATCCGGGTCTTGAGTGGGCTTGGCCCGTTTTTCCAGACCCTAGTAGGGGTTCCAGTCCGTGTGCCCTCTTCCTGCCCTCTTTGCGGGCCTTGAAGGCTTTATGCATAAGCAACCCGAAATCAGATGAAAAAGAAGAGTCTGAAGACAAATCTGTCTGATCCCCCTCAGGGACCTCTGCATTGGCAGCGCAGCCGGGTCTCGCAGGTCTGTCCCCCCCAGGGACTCTGCATTGTGGTGACAATCGCGGTGGAGGGTCATCCTCCCCCCTAGTCACTGGCGCCTTGGCAGCCACGGATACCAGCGGGGCCAAAATGGCGGCCGCTCCCGCCGAAGCTGACCCTAATGAACACAAAATGGCGCCTGTTCCCACGCTCCGCGGGAACGGGTCAGCACCTGAAGACTGTAAGTCCCCAAATGCTCCTGTCACCGTTTGGACCCTCACCAGGACCCTGCCCGGGGCCGCAGAGACTCCCTCGCCTCCGGAGAGGCAATCAGAACACAAATTGTCCCAGGACGTCACGCCCGTGCGGTGCCACAGGCCCTACAAGCAGCCCGAAACGGCATGCTGCAGCGAAAAACGGCCCCGAAAATCGCTCGGAAGGCGACGAAAATGGCACACAAGCACCCCGAACGCGACTGGAAGGGAAGGAGAATCAAGCCCCGACAGAACACACACAAAAAATATTTTAACTTTTTTTTTTTAAATATACTCGCACAATAGCCTCCGGGTCCTGGACCAACTGGGGGGAGTGAGCCGGGCTCCCCGGTATCACCCCCAGTCATGAATTCACGCTGGCAGGAGGGCAAAGCACCCCACACCTCGCGGCCTCAGAAACCAGGGGGGATGGGAGGCGGGAGACTGGACCTGCAGACAAACCACTGTGGTCCTATACCTAATTCTAACTTTATCCTTCTTTTTACCCAGCTAACAATACTATCTAGAACTGAAAAACTAGGCCTCAGCACAGACTGTAGGTTTTGCACCTCCTCCACCTGCTAGGAGACAGAATACTGCCAGACTGTAGGTGGCACCAGCCTAGATAAGGCGGAGTTTTGTTTGATAAACTTCTATCTCCATCTGCTAGAGGGGGGCCAAACCCAGGAGTCTGGACTGATCCGGGTACGTACAGGGAATTTAGCTTAGCTGGTTCAGCACTGAGAAGCCTCCTGAAAACTTACCCTGAGCAGTTCCAGAGGATCTAACCTCACTGAAGGGCCTGTCCCTTAATCTAAAAAAAATACCCACCTCTACCCTGACTCCCAATCGCTCAGTCATTTTTGATGCAGGCTTGTCTTCGTCTGTTAAAGAAAGGTTCAGACTTTAAAATGTGTAAGGCTGAATGCACATCACCATTATATACAGGGAGGACAATAATGAAAGCCATTTCTGGGGGTAAAGCGCTCTTTTATCCACAGAAACAGAAACAGGCTGTTTGATTATTGTCCATCCTCTACACAAGTAAAGGTAGGAGCATATATCACGGCATATTTCTGGTTTGGAGTTCGGACAGGGGGAAAACTATATGCAGAGTTTTCCTTTAACTACGTGCCCTCACAAAAAGCAGGCAGGGGTATTTTTGAGGGGGCAATAAACAAAGCAAATCTAGATGTGTATTTTTGCATTCCTTCTCACCTCATATTAAAATTCAGATGGGATTGGCCAGACCTTGCATACTTTAATTGTTTAGGTCAAGGTGTGAAACATCCAGACCCAGATGAGACCCACAGCTCAGTCCCAGGCAGCTGCTGCCAGAGCCCCAAACCAGAGGTTCTTGGAGGGAGCTTTTGCTCCGTGTCTCTGACTCCTCCCCCTCACCCCCATAATCAAATGTTCAAGGCAGGAACGAGCATGATCTGCTGCCACATCTTTGATTCATCCCTCCCCCTTATTCTTGAATTAAATTTTCATAAGGACTGGACAGTGGAACAAGAGCTCCTGCCTCATCCTTGGCTCCTTCCTGCAGCCTCCCACCCCAAGAATTAAATGTTCACAGGGAAAACAGCTGCTGCCACTTCTGGATCCGTCCCAGCCACACAGAATTAAATATTCATGGCAGGAATGAAGAGCACACATCACATCTCTTCCTTTACCTCCCTGGAATAAAACATTCATAGCAGAAGTAAAGCAAAAGCTGCTTCAGCTGACACTTGGAGGTTAAACCCTTGCTCACTTGCTTGGACCCTGAAGGTCCTAGCAAGCACTGCAGAGGCCTTGCCTGCTCCTGCTCTTGTGCCTCTCTCCTGACAACCTCCCACCCACCAACTGGGTTTCCCCTTAGATCTGGGGCAAGTACCCTACCACCAGCTCCTTCAGGAGGGTTTTCTGAGGACATTGTGACTCCCTAAACCTGGGGTTTCACAGTATCCAGACAAATAAAGACTGTACATCCAGAAAATACAAGAATCACTGAAAAACTCACTTACCTAGGATCCACAGTGCTAATAAACAGAACTTGTTATGAAGGCAGAACAGTCAACACAAAGGATTTTAAATAAACTGCATTACAAGCAGGGGAAGAAGAAAAGGAATTTCACAGTAACTCCAACTGGTTTTTAAGAGAACGTTTTTGCAGAGCTGAATGCTGCACCTGTCTCAGTCGGCTGTGAGGGTGCTGATAAGATTAGCTCAGACTGTACAACTGGCTGGGCTTCCTTAGCTTTACAAACTCTCCCTGTCTGTCCCTATTAACCCACATCTCTCTCTCCCTCAGGGACCCTCTAATGGTAATAAAAGGGAATTTTACATGGGAGGGAAATAATATTAACCACTAAAACTGTTTTGCTGAAAGGAGAAGTAAGGGAAAGGAAAAGGGGAAAGGGGAAGCATAGACAAGACAGAGAAAGGGGAGGAAAATTAGAAAACAGCAAAGGCAGGTGGGCAGAGAGGAAGGAGAAGGGAGATATAGAGCGTTCACCCAGCAAGATAGGAACCAATCTCTTGAAGAGACAGCGTAGACCAGGCAGAAGGTGTGGCAAATAGCGAAGAGACGAAGTGATGGTCACAGGAACATGGAGACGCTGGAGGCATGAAGACCCAAGAGGCGCTGGAGGCATGAAGACACAGGAACATGGAGACGCTGGAGGCATGAAGACCCAAGAGGCGCTGGAGGCATGAAGACACAGGAACATGGAGACGCTGGAGGCATGAAGACCCAAGAGGCGCTGGAGGCATGAAGACACAGGAACATGGAGACGCTGGAGGCATGAAGACCCAAGAGGCGCTGGAGGCATGAAGACACAGGAACATGGAGACGCTGGAGGCATGAAGACCCAAGAGGCGCTGGAGGCATGAAGACACAGGAACATGGAGACGCTGGAGGCATGAAGACTCAAGAGACGCTGGAGGGACGATGACACAGGAGACACTGGAGGCACTGCACCGAAGCACAGGGAACACAGCTTAGGAGCAACAGAGGAAGTCTGTTGCTAAGACCAAGAAATAAAGCAGTTGCAGGGTTTAAAACTTCTACTGTGGTGATGTCATAATCAGACATCATAATCCAGAGCTGGCTTAGCTCTCCAGCTGCAGCCCTTAAAGGGACCTAACACGTTGGTCTCTTGCTATAGTTTCCCCCCTGTCCGAACTCCAAACCAGAAATATGCCTTGTTATATGCTCCTACTTTTACTTGTGTAGAGGATGGACAGTAATCAAACAGCCTATTTCTGTGGATAAAAGAGTGCTTTACTCCCAGAAATGGCTTTCATTATTGTCCTCCCTGTATATAATGGTGATGTGCATTCAGCTTTACACATTTTAAAGTCTGAACCTTTCTTTAGCAGACGAAGACAAGCCTGCATCAAAAATGACCGAGCGATTGGGAGTCAGGGTAGAGGTAGGTTTGTTTTTTTTTTCAATTAAGGGACAGGCCCTTCAGTGAGGTTAGATCCTCTGATAAGGTAAGTTTTCAGGGTAAGTTTTCAGGAGGCTTCTCAGTGCTGAACCGGCTAAGCTAAATTTGGGAACATTTCCAGCTGCCATGCTGTGATTGAAAATGTATCCAATAAACGTAATCAACGCTTGTGGTCACTCAGCAGCTCTTCTGAAAACTTACCCCTTACTTTGTATACAGAAATGGGCACAATTAACTTTGTGATAACCAAGATCAATGCCTATACCTCAGATGGAAAGTAGGACATCAGGACATGCTCACATATCTCCTTTCTTTCTCTTTCCGGTTCTGCTCGTCCTGCAAACTTCAGCACCGGTGCAACTACTCCCACCCCTCAGGCTTCTGATTGATTTATCCCATGTAACCTCTACAGTACCGGGGGGAAGGGTTAGGTCGGCCATCATAAATGTAGATAGTTCGGTGGCTGGTGGACGGAAGGACTGCCTGGTAACTTGCCTGCCTGGTGCGAAGGTGGCACACCTCACACGTCACCCGGTGCTGCCTTGGATCAGAAAAGTCTCACGGTTGGAGAACATCATCTTGGTGTAGCAGGAAATGATCCTG
Organism: Rhinatrema bivittatum; assembly: GCF_901001135.1. Classification (NCBI taxonomy): domain Eukaryota; kingdom Metazoa; phylum Chordata; class Amphibia; order Gymnophiona; family Rhinatrematidae; genus Rhinatrema; species Rhinatrema bivittatum. Next base: position 189,145,785 of record NC_042618.1, on the reverse strand, counting down.
TAGCAAGGACCTGCTCTCCAGGTGATGCGTTGTCCTCTCGCACTGAGGACAAGACTCCTAGGGCTACTGCCCAGGAAGGAAGGGTTAGGTCGGCCATCATAAATGTAGATAACTGAGTGGCTGGTGGACATGAGGAGTGCCTGGTAACTTGCCTGCCTGCTGCGAAGGTGGCACACCTCACGTATCACCCAGATAGGATTATAGTCGGTGCTGGGGAGGAGCTGGCTGCAGTATACATATGGGCACCAACGACATAGGAAAATGTGGGAGAGAGATTCTGGAAGCCAAATTTAGGATTTCAGGTAGAAAGCTGAAATCTGGAGCCTCCAGGGTGGCATTCTCTGAAATACTGCCCATTCCAGGTGCAGGTCCTCAGAGGCAGGCAGAGCTCTGGGGTCTCAATTCATGGATGAGACGATGATGCAGGGAGCAGGGAGCAGGGATTCAGTTTGGTAAGAAGCTGGGAAACCAGAATGAAATCAGGCTGCTGGCACTAACTTTTAAAAAGGAGATAGAGCAGCTTTTAAACGGTTCGGAGGAATGTATCTTTGAAGGATACTAATGAAATAGGAGAGTTAGGGCATCAGAACAGAGAGGTTCCAATAAAAGCAAATGTAGTCCATGTGCCTGTAAGTAAAGAATCCAAATTATGCCTATCAACTGAAAGCAGGTTGTTAATACAAACAAAAAGCACACTTTGAAATGTTTGTATATCATTGCCAGAAATCTAAGAAGTAAGATGGGAGAGTTAGAGTGTATAGCGGTGAATGATGAGATAGACATGATTAGCATCACAGAGACTTGGTGAAAGGAGGATAACCAGTGGGACAGTACTATATCAGGATACAAATTATATCACAATGATAGGGAGGATCAACTTGGAGGGTGTGGCATTTTATGTCCAGGAGGCTATAGAGTCCAACAGTATAAAGATCATACAAGAGACTAAATGCTCAGTAGAATCTATATGGGTTGAAATCGCATGTGTGTTGGGTAAGAGTACAGTGATAGGAGTATAGTACCATCCACCTGGCCAAAATGGTCAGATGATGAAATGCTAAGAGAAATCAGGGAAGCTAACCAATTTGGCAGTGCAGTAATGGGAGATTTCAATTACCCTACTCAGACAAGGGAGTCAGTGGTTAACCACAACACATAATCAAATAACCAAAAATGTGGAACCCAAATTATCAATATAAATAATAGCCTGTGAAGGTGTCAGCAAGCCTTGATGTTATATGTCACTTTCAAGTAGACATTAACCGGTCTTATCAATCATCCACCTTCATCATTTTTTAATGCAACAAATTATTTTTTTTTTCTTTTATCTTTTTGTTAAAACAGTCCTCCATTCATGTAAACAAAAATGACTCTTTCGAAATCAATTAATAGCATTGGGGCAATGCTCTCATCGATACCTTCTGACTTCCCCTCAAGACAGCCCTTTAGGAAGGACTCTAAGAAGTCATTCTTCCGTCCAAGGAAGTACTATCCTCCACCAGCAAGGTCCCGAACTACGAGACCTTATCAAAAACCTCAGCCTCGCCAGGCCCGAAAGCAAAAGCCACAAGCAGCTCCCCAGCCAGGGCCTGCTTCAGGTTTTTGACTTTCACTTGGAGAGCAGCAGCCTGATTCCTCTGCCAAGCATACCACTGGGAGGTCGATTGTGCCACTTTCACAGCATGTGGCAATCAATCACAACCGACCAATGGGTGCTAGCAATCATTGCTCAGGCTTACCACCTAAACTTTCTTGCTCTTCCACAGGACTCACCACCTCTGCAAGCATGGGGAGTATCCGACCACTCTGTCCTTCTGGAGCAGGAGGTTTCCCTTCTTCTCCAGTTAAGAGCAATAGAACCCGTCCCACTATCACAGCAAGGCCTAGGGTTCTATTCCCGGTTCTTTTTGATCCCCAAAAAGTCCGGGGGAGTTCGTCCAATTCTGGACCTACGTGCTCTCAACAAGTACCTCCAGCGGGAAAAGTTCAAGATGGTATCCTTGGGCTCGCTTCTACCTCTTCTACAAAGAGGAGACTGGCTCTGCTCTCTGGACCTCCAGGACGCAAACACACACATTGTGATCACTCCAACTCATCGCAAGTACCTCAGGTTTTTAGAAGGCCCAAAGCACTATCAATACCGAGTGCTTCCCTTTGGCCTAGCATCTGCACCACGAGTCTTCACCAAATGCCTCATAGTTGTAGCAGCTTTCCTCAGAAAAGAAGGTGTACACGTCTACCCCTATCTGGACGACTGGTTAATCAGGGCTTCAACCCAGCAAGCTGCTCGGTCGTCCCTTGATTTCACTCTACACACTCTAATTTCTCTAGGATTTCTTGTCAATTACGAAAAATCCTATTTAGTCCCATCTCAAACCTTGTCGTTCATTGGGGCAGACTTGGACACCTTGCAGGCAAAAGCCTTTCTGCCTCAACAATGCGCGCTAACCCTCGTGTCTCTCGCTCACCAGATGCAGTCTCAGCATACAGCAACAGCTCACCAATTCCTCATCCTTCTAGGACACATGGCGTCCTCAGTCCATGTTACACCAATGGTTCGCCTGGCCATGAGACTCATGCATTGGACTCTGAGGTCACAATGGAGTCAAGCTGTACAGCCTCTGTCGACCATTGTCCACATCACCGACTCACTCTGTCTGTCTCTCACCTGGTGGGAAGATCAGAACAATCTCCTTCAGGGACTGCCCTTTCAAGTGCCAGATCCTCAACTCATTCTCACCACCGATGCTTCCAACCTCGGGTGGGGAGCCCACGTGGACAATCTACAGACACAAGGATCTTGGTCTCCAGAGGAAGCCAAACATCAAATAAACTTCCTAGAACTTCGAGCAATGCGATATGCTCTCAGGGCTTTTCAGGAACGCCTATCAAATCACGTCATCCTGATTCAGACAGACAACCAGGTGGCCATGTCGTACATCAACAAGCAGGGAGGCACAGGCTCCTTCCTTCTGTGTCAGGAAGCTACGCAGATTTGGGCAGAAGCTCTCTCCCACTCGATGTACCTCAGGGCCACCTACTTGCCGGGAGTGGACAATGTCTTGGCAGACAAACTGAGTCGCGTCTTCCAGCCACACGAATGGTCTCTCAACCCCTCGGTAGCAACCTCAATCTTTCGTCAATGGGGATTCCCCCAGACAGACCTCTTTGCGTCCCCTCAGAACCACAAAGTGGACAATTACTGCTCCCTCATTCGGAGCGACCGCTCTCAGCCCAGAGATGCATTCTCCCTCTATTCTGCTCTATGCATTCCCTCCACTTCCTCTTCTTTTGAAGACTCTTGTGAAGTTACATCAGGACAAAGGAACCATGATCCTGATAGCACCTCACTGGCCACGCCAAGTGTGGTTTCCCATACTCCAGGAGGAAGGAGGAATAGCCTAGTGGTTAGAGCCGTGGACTATGAACCAGGAGACCAGGGTTTGTGACCTTGGGCATTGCCTCAGGTACAAAAACTTAGATTGTAAGCTCTCTGGGGATAGAGAAATACCTACAGTGCCTGAATATAAATCAGTGTGATAGCTCAATTGAGATCAAATGTTGGTATATAATAATAAATAAATAAATCTGCAGGCACATTCCCTTGGGCATGGACCTGCATCTGATCACTCAAAACAACAGATGCCTACGCCTTCCCAATCTTCAGGCCTTGTCCCTGATGGCATGGATGTTGAAAGGTTAATCCTTCAACCAATTAACCTTTCAGATTCAGTTTCTCATGTCCTGATTGCTTCACAGAAGCCTTCCACAAGAAAATCTTATTCCTATAAATGGAAAAAGTACACATCATGGTGCACTTCGCAGTCCCTTGATCCCTTTTCCTGTCCGTGTCCAATCCCAAGGTTTTTGGACTATCTCTGGCATTTGTCAGAGTCAGGTCTAAAAACCTCTTCCATAAAGGTGTCGGGGATGTCCCTATATCAGTACAACCCCTCGTAACACGATTTTTAAAGGGCTTGCTCCATATCAAGCCACCTTTACGTCCTCCGGCCCCTTCTTGGGACCTTAATCTGGTTCTCAGTCGGCTCATGAAAATTCTATTCGAGCCTCTTCACTCCTGTGACCTAAAATGATTTTCCATTTAGCTATCACTTCAGCTCGCAGGGTTAGTGAGTTACAGGCCCTAGTTACCTATCTACCTTACACTAAACTCCTGCAGGACCAGGCGGTACTCCGCACTCACCCTAGGTTTTTACCCAAGGTAGTTTCGGAGTTTCACATTAATCAATCCATCATACTACCTACCTTTTTTCCCAGGCCCCATTCCAATCCAGGGGAACAGGCTCAGCATACCCTTGATTGTAAACGGGCTCTAGCTTTCTATCTAGATCGTACACTTGCCCACAAGAAGAGCACTCAGTTATTCGTCTCTTTCCATCCCAACAAATTAGGGCAACCTGTGGGTAAGCAGACTCTCTCCTCCTGGTTGGAGGACTACATATCTTTTTGCTATCAGCAAGCAGGCATTCCTTTTCAAGACTGTGTTAAAGCACACTCTGTGAGGGCCATGGCAACTTTAGTAGCACACCTACGATCGGTGCCATTTCCTGACATTTGCAGGGCTGCCACCTGGAGCTCTCTCCATACCTTTGCAGCCCACTATTGCTTGGACAAAGCCAGAAGACAAGATTCCATCTTCAGCCAGTCTATCCCTCATAACCTCTTTACAACATGACGTACCATCACCCTTCCGCCTGCCCAGTGGGTTTCAGGATGCCCTCTACCAAATTCCACCCCAGTTGTTGTGCCTGTTGCACGCCTTTGGTACATGTTCAGACATCCTCAGCTCGGTACTCACCCATATGTGAGGAGTACCATCCTGCTTGTCCTGTGAGAAAGCAAATGTTGCTTACCTGTAACAGGTGTTCTCACAGGACAGCAAGATGTTAGTCCTCACGAAACCCGCCCGCCGCCCCGCGGTGTTGGGTTCATTACGTTTTCTTATTTTATTTTTCGGCACTGCCTGTAGCTTTTAAACAAGACTGAAGGGGGACCCCTGCTGGCTGCAGAGTTAGTGCCATGCTGGGCATGCCCAGTAGGGGCCAGTCAAAGTTCTGGAAACTTTGACAAAAGTGTTCCGTGATTGGGCTCCATCCTGTGATGCCATCCATATGTGAGGACTAACATCCTGCTGTCCTGTGAGAACACCTGTTACAGGTAAGCAACATTTGCTTTATTGCCAAAATGGAATAATTTATGGGAGTAATAAAGTATATCCTGTTGGGTTCTGCGATGTATGTAACAGTTTAAAGTATATAATAAGTCCCTGTACTCTTTTTTTTTTTTTGCCTGATCAGAGGGGTATGCTATTAATTTTCTTTTCGCCTTTTGAACCCCTTTCCTCAAGTCAATGAGCTGCTTGCTGGCAAGTTTCCGCTGTCTGATAACATAGGCAGTTATATCTCCCCTCATCGTCGCCTTCCCCACCTCCCAGAATAGGGTGGGGTTTGCCTTATGCTGCTCGTTATGACGAGCATACTCAGTCCATTTTTCCTGGAGGTAGGATCTAAAGTCCCGATCCTCAGAGAGATGTGCCGGGAACCGCCATCTAGGCTGACTCTGCTTTGGCCCCCCTAGACCTGTGTCCACCCATATCATGGCATGGTCTGAAAACTCTTCGGGTCCTATCTCTGCTGTCCCAATTTTGTTAAAACCCTGGGAGGAGACTAGTATATAGTCGATACGAGACATGGAATTTTGAGCCCGGGCTACATGTGTGTAGTCTCTCACTTTTTAAATAGTCAGTCAATAAGGTAGCAGTAGGTAGGCAGTGAATAAACAAGTTAGACTGTTTGTATTTTTAGTCAGTCAATAAGGTAGCAGTAGGTAGGCAGCGAATAAACAAGTTAGACTGTTTGTATTTTTAGTCAGTCAATAAGGTAGCAGTAGGTAGTGTGCTTATTTTTAAAAGTCTGCAGAACTGAGTGTTCTCCAGACTTTTAAAGAGCTGAGTGTTTGTATTTAATACTAACTGAGTGCTTGTATTGAAACCCCCCCCCCCCCCAAAAAAAAAAAAAAGTAGCCAGAAGCTAGAAATAAGCTAGGAGCAGTATATACCAAAGTAAAAAAGTTGAATAGTTCAGCTCAGTTACTCACCTTGGAAAGGTCTTGAGGTAGTGTGACTGGGTTTGAATAGGAACCAACATTTGTTAATCAAGGGAGCAGTGAGTCACTCAGACTGACTAACTAAGTGTGAAGATTGTGTGTTTGTGAATAGGTACTATTCTTTGTTAATCAGCACAGCAGTGAGTCACTCAGGAAATCTAACTGAAAGGTCACTCAGGAAATCTAACTGAAGAGTCACTCAGGAAATCTAACTGAAGTGTACATCTCCTAAGGGATTGTTTTGCACTAATTTACCTTAGAAGCACATTATAAATTAGAAGGAAAGAGCTCAGTAACACACATTCCAGTGGAAACACTGAGAGGAGAGGATCACCTTACTGGTGGCTGAAAGGAATCAGTAAGTTTTTGCTTGGGACATTGACTTTTTTAAAAGTATTGGGGCAAAGTTAACTATTTGGGAATATTATTTAGTGTGTTTGTGTGTTTGTGCCTTTAATAGTCAGAAAGGCAGTGAATAAACAAGTTAGACTGTTTGCATTTTTAAATAGTCAGTCAATAAGGTAGCAGTAGGTAGGCAGTGAATAAACAAGTTAGACTGTTTGTATTTTTAGTCAGTCAATAAGGTAGCAGTAGGTAGGCAGCGAATAAACAAGTTAGACTGTTTGTATTTTTAGTCATTCAATAAGGTAGCAGTAGGTAGGCAGTGAATAAACAAGTTAGACTGTTTGTATTTTTAGTCAGTCAATAAGGTAGCAGTAGGTAGTGTGTTTATTTTTAAAAGTCTGCAGAACTGAGTGTTCTCCAGACTTTTAAAGAGCTGAGTGTTTGTATTTAATACTAACTGAGTGCTTGTATTGAAAAAAAAAAAAACCCAAACCCGCCCCCCCCAAAAAAGTAGCCAGAAGCTAGAAATAAGCTAGGAGGAGTATATACCAAAGTAAAAAAGTTGAATAGTTTAGCTCAGTTACTCACCTTGGAAAGGTGTTGAGGTAGTGTGATTGGGTTTGAATAGGGACCAACATTTGTTAATCAAGGGAGCAGTGAGTCACTCAGGCTGACTAACTAAGTGTGAAGATTGTGTGTTTGTAGGGGAGAGACAATATGGCCGCTGACGAGTGAACAGCGAAAAGCGGATCTCCGTGGAGACTTAGCTTTATTTTCCCCTTGGTAAATTTCTTACTACATTTTTTTTCCAAAAATAGATGTGGTATAATGCCACATACGAAACGCAAGGCGAAAATTAAAGAATTTACCTCTACACCGCATCAAACAACGCGTCAGCCACGGATAGAGGAACTTTTCGCTGGCCTGTTGCAGCAAACGCTGGAGGGAGGGGCCACTGGAGGAGACGACGGAGAGCAGCCGTTGAGCCTTCTGGCCACAGAAACATCGCTGAGCCCTGGCGCGCCTAAAACCCCTGAGGCACCGCTTAAGAATCTGGAGCCGGATATTAACATCTCTGCACTGCTGGAGAATAAAACAGCTCTTCAGGTGGAGGAAGCCCAGAGAGGAGGGGAAGGATTTCCTAACTCCTCGGTGAGTTTAAATTCGTCTAACTCCAGGGCCCCACAGGCTGAAAGACCTCAGGAAATTAATGAAGGTAACCATTTTCTAAAGCCTGTAATGAGAAAAGAAAGAGAAATACGTGTATTGTGTGAATCCTCACACTCTATAACTCCCAATGTGACTTTAGAACATATATTAAATGCCATATCTGCAATGGAAAAATCCATAGCTTCCTTAACTACTACGGTTAAGGAAAGTATTGAACTGAGTCATGGTTTAGAAAAAAGGCTGGAGAAAATTGAATCATCAACATCTCTTTTGGAAAACAAGGTAACAGAAATAGAAAAGATCCAGATGAATTTGATCAAATCCGAGAACATTCAAATGACTAAAATGGAAAATTTGGAAAATCTTATTAAAAGGAATAATATAAGAATCTTGAATTTCCCTAAGACGAGGTTACTGGCACATCGAGAGCTGCTTAGATGTTATTTTATTAATATCCTAAAGTTTGCTGAACAAGATATTCCAAAAATAAAAAGAATATATTATATACCCCAGCCAGCAGAAAAGAGGTCTCAACTAGATCAAAGGGAGAATATGGAGGATTCTTATGATCTAACTAATATCCTGGAAAAATCCTTTGAATTGGAAGTGAAGAAGAGAGCCACTCTTTTTGTCCAACTTGACTCATCCGTAGAAAGAGACTTAATTCTGAAATTGTTCTTCCGAAACCAAGATAAAAAATTTTATGGTTTTCCGGTAAAGGTTTTCCCTGACCTCACTAAAATAACTCAGTTAAGAAGAAGAAGATTCCTGGAAATGCGGGAGGAGGTTTTGGCTAGAGGAGGGAAATTTTTGTTACGGTTCCCCTGTCAATGTTTAATTATCTATAAAGACTCCAGGTATAAATTCAAAGAACCTGAACAATTACGTATGTATCTTGATTCTCATTCCAGTTAGCCTTATGGGAAATAGGTATTTGGATATTATGCACAGGTTACACTCGGAAGCATTATGCTAAATAACGTTTTGATGTTGATTACCTTTAATTCTGCTCTATATCTTAAATTGTCTCCCTCAATTTCTTATAATTTTGGGCTAAATGCAAGGGAAGTTTTTGTTTAATATATCTTATCTATGTTAAAAATTATCGCCTTTCCCTTACTATTGTGAAATGTTAACATTTATCTGTAAAATTTGTGAAAATTCAATAAATAGATAATTTTAAAAAAAAAAGATTGTGTGTTTGTGAATAGGTACTATTCTTTGTTAATCAGCACAGCAGTGAGTCACTCAGGAAATCTAACTGAAAGGTCACTCAGGAAATCTAACTGAAGTGTACATCTCCTTCTCCTAAGGGATTGTTTTGCACTAATTTACCTTAGAAGCACATTATAAATTAGAAGGAAAGAGCTCAGTAAGTTAGACTGTTTGTATTTTTAGTCAGTCAATAAGGTAGCAGTAGGTAGTGTGTTTATTTTTAAAAGTCTGCAGAACTGAGTGTTCTCCAGACTTTTAAAGAGCTGAGTGTTTGTATTTAATACTAACTGAGTGCTTGTATTAAAAAAAAGGGAAGGAAGTACCCCACTTGCTTTAGATCCAATCGGAGGGAAGACATCAAGTAATTAAAGAAACTATTTCAATAGGATTTAATATCTGACTTTATGAGACTGTATGAAGTCACAAAATTAGTTAAAAGAACTTGTACAATCTTAAAAGCTGAGTACACAGCTGTAAAGAACTTTATTTCATCAATTGCATCTTATCAGTAAAGAGAAACGTTGGAAACTTCCAAAAACTCTCGCGTTTAATTGAGTTATGACCTCTATTTTCTAATCTGTGATTATCAGTGCTGTGTGCAAATACTTAAACTTGGGAAAACTAAGCAAAGCAAGAAATCCTGTGCAAGAAAACTAAGCAAAGCAAGAAAACTAAGCAAAGCAAGAAATCCTGTGCAAGAAATCCTGGAAATTACATCCTATGGCATAACCACAGTGTTCTACTTAAAATAGAAATTTGAGATATGGCCTCTGGAACTGTTATCTGGGTTCTGCCATCATAGGGGTTACGCAGGGAAATGGTCTGTGATAAAGATGCCCTTCTGGTATGTGAGTAAATGTACTCGTGTATGTCCTGTATATACATAAGTTTGCCTGGAGTGAGAGGAGGTATTCCAGGGGCTTGGGGAGAGGTTGGACTTATCTGCGTATGTCTGGATTTTCAAAAGGACTGTACACGTGTAATTTTCCCAAAAATGTCCTGTGCACAAATTAGCAGGGATAATTGTGTGTAGATAGTTTAGGGTGTGATAATTTTCAAACACAGTATATATGCATCAGTTTGTTTTGAAAATTGGTGTAACTTATATACGTATTTGCTGACTTTCTTATGCAGGTTGTTACAAAGTTACACCTCTCCCCCCCCCCCCCCCCACACACACACCCAATTCAATAAAATAAGGTAAAATCCAGAGCCCATGAAATTAATTTGTTCTTTTTTTTTTTTAATATAAGATAACATCTGGCAAAATCTGCCATTGACCCATCCAAATCTGAGGCAGATCCACTGCAGAATGTTTTGTGTATTAGTCAGATCTTGAACACGATTGCAATTCCCCTGGTTCAATTCTGCAACAAACAACTCCTGCTTTCTTTTGCAACCTAGCTGAACCCAGCAGCTGCCGTTTACAGTGAATAACTTGAAGAGTAAAGGGAGAATATACCAAAGCTTTGCTCCAGGGCAAATATCTAGTTTTGCATGTTGCTCATTGAAAATCCCAGGATATTTTCATTGATAAATATGGAGTAATTTAGAATTGGAGAACATTTTTTTAAATTCCTTCTAGCCCTCCTTCCCCTGATGTGTCATCTACTTTGCATATCCTCATAGCACTCTATTGTATGTCTTTGTACAGATCATGGGTTGATAAAACAAGAGGGTAGGCGATCTAAAAAAGCCATGGTGGCAACACAATGGATCCATTGTGTTGCCCCCTTTGTACAGATGATGGGCAGGATGTTCATTTTTAAGCAGCAGGGTATCTTTGAAGGTGTTCCACTATATGTGGGTAATTGCCTCTCTCACAAATGGTAAAGCCATTAGTGAAACTTCACATGTTCTTTGCATCCCTGGACTGCCCAACTCCTGTTGAGTATATGGTTCATTTACCTTATTGCTGTTTAATAGAAGTAAAGTTTTACTCTATTGAATTATTGAACATAAGCAATTATTTTTGTGCAAACACTGTGCTAAGCATTCTCTGGAATTCACTGGTATAGAGCATGCGCAGATGGGTTACCTGGTATTTAAACATGCTATGCCACATGGAAGACATTAAATTAACTGTAAGTCAGTCTTAAATGAAACCATTTCAGTTCAGGCTAACTGAGTTAATGTAGCAATTCTGTCACAAACTATCAGCACAAATTCATGGTTAACCCACATCTGTATACCTGGGAAGCTTTCTCCAGGTCGCGTGTATGCCCCCAAGACTGTGTGGTGGAATTCTCTTTCCAATCATTATCCAGTCTGCTGTCCTCTGCTACAGTACGTTGTGGGGTTTGCTCACCTTCCATTTCCCAATTTAAAATGCTTTCCTCAGTTTCTCAAAACATGCTCAGTCCCCTCCTATGCTGTGTGCTTACTGCAAAGCCAGGGCTGGCTTAACGTTAAGGAAACTAGATGGTTGCCTGGGATGGCAGCTTCTGGGGGAGGCAGCAAAGAGCGGCAGCAGTCACAGCAAAACAATAATCCTGTTTTGATATGACAGGTTTGCTATATAGGTTCTAAGGGAGGTTCTAAGGGTCTTTTTTGCAGTGCTTTTTGTTACTTCAAAAAATATCTGGTAATGGAGGGAGTCTGTGTCATTGTTACTGATGTGACAAACCAAACACAACGCTCCACACAAGGAATGAAAACCACAATAGAAAACCCATTTGTTCACTCCAAAAATTCTATTAACAATATTGACTGGATAAAAAAAATATTCTAAAAGTGGAAGGCGGAGACTTCATATTGTTGCGCCGGAGGTGGACTCTTGGACCAAGGTGGGGTTGACGCTACCCATAGGAAGGATCCTTTGGGTCCCCACCGTCGGCAGGCAGAGAGGGCTGAAGGACGGAGGCCAGCTGGCATTTCACCAATACCAGCCCTCGTTCCCCCCGGGTTGAGCCTTTGGGTGCTGGGGCCGACTGGACTTAGGTGGGCCTCTGTATGTCGTTGTCGATGGAAGGATCGAGAGGTCAGCCCAGAGGCAGCAACAGTGGAGAGAAGTCTGTACTGGACCAGGCAGAGTCCCAGAGACCTGGGCGCCAATAGAACCAAAGTCAGATAGGGGGCACCCGAGCAAGAACAGGCCAAAGCCTGAACAGGCCAAGTCCAGGACGTAGACTGAAGAGGCATCATAGAGCAAGCTGGAGTCAGGGCCAGTGGCAATCAAGAAGCAGTGGCAAGCAAGGCTGAGGTCTGGACTAGGAGAGGGTCAAGAACATAGTCAGGCAAAGCAGAGGTCCAGGCTTGGAGAGAGTCAACAGCGTGGTCAGGCAAAGCAGAAGTGGAAATCCAAAGAGGCAATCTGAGGGTAGGTTGGAATCAGGAACACAGGATCGAGGAAACCAGGAACAGGAGTCAGAGAGGATCAGGAACCAGGAATGAGGAGAATCACCAGGAGGCAACGAGTACTTGACCAGCAAGGAGACCTGTTGCAAAGGCAATCCTTAGGAGCGGAGTCCAGCCTTAAGCACCGGAGCTCCGCTGACGTCATCATCCGGGTAGGCAGCCAGGTTCCCACCACGGGCCCTACTTAAGACACAATGATACATGCGCGCGCGCCTAGTGAGGGGCGCGGCGTTGAGTGGTAGCGTCTCTCTGTGGGCCACGCGGAGAGGCCCGACGTGGAGCACAAGGAACTGTAGCTGAGCCGGAGGCTCCAGGGGCGGCCCGAGGACGGACCCGGTGGCCCACCGCCGCCAGGAACAAGGGACCAGACACTGGATTAGTCTGAGAGAGGTGAAGGTGCCAGGCCGCAGGTCTGCTTTGGCCGGCACGCATAACAGTACCCTCCCTTTACGCCCCCCCCCCCCTTTGGAGGTCTGGGTTTGCCCAGATGGGCGTGATGAAATTGAAGGAGGAGGTTTTCATCCAGGATGTTACGAGCTGGTTGCCATGAATTTTCCTCGGGGCCGTAACCCTCCAAGGAAAGGAGGTATTCCCACCAGCAGCCCCTACGGCGAACATCAAGGACTTCATGAACCTTTTAGGTAGTGTCGGTCTCAGCAATCAACGGAGGTGGGTCTGGAGCATTTCACAAAGGCCAGGAAAGGACTACTGGCTTCAGAAGTGATACATGAAATGTATTGTGGATTCCTAATGTAGGTGGCAACCGAAGCTGGTATGTAACTGGTCCAACATGACAAATGACTGGAAAAGGTCCAATATACCTTGGTGCAAACCTCTGGGAAGGTATTTTAAGCTGAAAATACCGAGTGCTCATCCAGACTTTCTGGCCAGGAAGGAACTCAGGTGCCGAGCGTCAATGGCTGTCCACAGACTTCTTGGCCCGGAATGCGGCTTGGCGTAAGCGAAGATTCGTCTGATTCCATAGTGTCTTGAGGGCATCAGCAGTAGCTTGCGGAGCAGGAGAGGGCACCGATAACGGTATGAGCAGTGGTGGTCGTGGTTGCTTCCCATAGACGATAGAAAAGGGTGATGTTCCTGTAGCAGTGGCAATATGGGAGTTGTGACAAAACTCCGCCCAAGAAAGGAGTTCGGACCAGTTGTCTTGGTGGTCGTTTATATAGGTGCGGAGGAATGACTTTAAGGAGCAGTTTGTCCATTGGCTTGTGGAAAGTATGCTGTTGTTAAACTTATGTTGATGCCAAATTTATTACACCAGTATCACACCAGTATCACACCAGTATCGGGTAACAAATTGTGGACCCCTGTCGGAGACAATGTCCTTGGGTAAGCCATGTAGTCTAAAGATATGGAGAAAGAACAGGCATGCCAATTCGGGACCAGATGGTAGGCCCGGTAGTGGAACAAAATGGGCCATTTTAGAAAATCTATCTATGGTAACCCATAGGACTATGTGACCCTTAGAAGGTGGTAAGTCCACGATGAAATCCGTGGAGAGATGTGTCCATGGTTCTTCGGAAGCAGGAAGAGGCTGGAGTAGACCCCATGGTCGACCGACCAGGGGTTTCTGTTGAGCGCAAATGTTGCAGGAATCGACATACGCTTAAGTGTCAGAGACCATAGTGGACCACCAGAAGAACTGCTGGAGCAGCGCTAGGGTTCGCGCTTGCCCTGGGTGACAGGTGAACTTGGAGTCATGTGCCCACTGGAGGACTCTTTCATGGAGTCGACAGGGCACAACAGTCTTCCCAGTGGGAACTGGGTGAGTCGCAGACAAACAAATGCAAGCTGGGTCAATAATGTGACCAGGTTCTTCCGGAGTATCTTCTGGTTCAAAGGAATGTGATAGGGCATCTGTCCGAAGATTTTTCCCAGCTGGACGATAGCGAAGTTCAAAGTTGAACCTAGAAAACAACTGGGCCCATCGAGCTTGATGGGCATTGAGATGCTGGGCATGGCTCAAGTGTTCCAGATTCTTGTGATCTGTGAATATGGTAAATTTATGTTGCGCGCCCTCTAACCACGGGCGCCATTCTTCTAGAGCCAATTTGATGGCGAGTAACTCGCAATCTCCAATACTATAGTTTTGTTCCGCTGATGAGAACTTGCAAGAATAAAATGAGCACGGAACTATGGATCCGGAAGCAGAACGTTAACTCAAGACCGCCCCAGCCCGTATAGTGGAGGCATCCACCTCGACCAAAAAGGGGCAGTTTGGGTCTGGATGGTGAAGACAAGATCCAGCTAGGAAAGCCTCTTTGAGGTGATGAAAGGCTGTAATGGCTTCCGGGGTCCAGTTTTGAGTGTTGCGTCCGTCGCTGCTCGACGCCCTCACTCCGCCCTCTTTACCTCTGTGGCGACTCCCTCTGGATCTGATGGACAGTTAGCTGCCGTGGCGTCTTCTTGCCGTCTCCCTCCAGCATTCCCGGACAGGCACGACGCTGCCATGTTGCCTGATGACATAGGGCGCGCTCGCACGCGCACTCCGATTGATGTACCAGCAAGGGCGCGAACCTGGGGGGCGTCCCCCTAGGATGACTTCATCCGCTTCCAATATAAAAGGTCTCAGTATTCGCTAATGAATCGAGTTAGCAAGGGGATTGCTTCGGCTTTACTCCCAAGCTACTCTGCCTCCTCAGACTTACCAGGGGTACCCACTCCTCGGGGGCCTCGCTCTCTTTTCTTTATTTCAGATTGCAGATAGGAACCGGTACTCGCTCCTCGAGGGCCCATGTTCCTGAACACTCTGAAGATTCTCTACTGCCTGGAAGCTATCACAGATACAGAAATTTGTGAGTTACCATCGCTCTCTCAGAGCTTTCCCTGGAAGCAGGTACTCGCTCCTCAAGGGCCTAACCCTTTCCAGCTACTGGGCTTCCTTAAGACCTTATGTGAGTTTTGTCATCCAGTTCTGGTTATGAACACAGCATACCCTGCTGTGTTCATAACTATCTATAATTTCTCTACAGCTCAGCAACCCTGGGATTGCTGTTCCAGTACCTGAGGGACTTCAGCCCTGCCGGGCATATCAGCTCACTACTGCCACCTCTGGTGATTCTACTAACCTGTCTAATAAAAGAATTATCTGTGCCTGTCTCCATACCCAAGCCCAGCCGGTGGTCCCTCTCAGGATATCCTCCTGGTGGCGCAGTCATCTGCCATTGGCCCAAGGATCCACCTATCTATTTTATTTATTTATTTATTTATTTATTTATTTATTTGAAATCTTTTATATACCGACATTCGTTTAGTAACATCAAATCGGTTTACATTCAACAGAACTTGGCATCTGCGCTAAACAGAAAACAAAACATAGCAATTAGCAGCATTCCTCTACAGCTGAGTGCCCTCTCCAAGCACTCCGCTGGTAACAGATTGCTACTCCTTACCCATCAGGAGCCTTCAGCAACAGATTCATAACAGATTGCAACTCCGCAGTCTATACCTTAACGGATTGTTGACTACTCCCTTTACAGGAGCTGAGCATATCAGATTGCTAACTCCTCCCTTCTTGAGAAGTAGAGCATAACAGTTTGCTAACTCCTCCTTCCACATGAGCCGATTCATAACATTGAGTATCTTGGCCCTTATGAGTCAATGCGGTAACAGGATCCATCAGTGTGCAGTAATGTGGAATGAAATGGCAGTAATAATTCGTGAATCCTAGAAATCATTGTAACGCTTTAAGACCCACAGGCTGTGGCCAATTTATTTATTTATTTATTTATTTATTTATTTATTTATAGGTTTTTATATACTGACAACCGTTTGCACATCGTGTCGGTTTACAGATAACTTAAAACTTTTTGGCAGTGTCATTACATAGAACTTTTTGGCAGTGCCATTACATAGAACAGTAAACGATGCATACAAGAGAAAAAAACATGAACAAATGGAAACTGGATAACTATTTACAGGGAACGACGGTTCCTCAACCGGGGGCGGAAGAGGGAGAAGTCGACAGGAGCACATTGTAAAGATAATATAAGAAGCACATTGTGAGGATAATACATCGAGAAAAGTGTAAACAGCTAATGAGGTCATCAGGGAGATGATGACCTCATTGATGAAAATCTCAAAGGGTTCCAATCTTGGAACTCTTTGAGATTTTCAGGATCCATAGAGAATCTCTGTTGAGAAATTATATACCCAAGAAAGGGCAGATTGGATTTTTCAAACAATTTAATTTTGTTGACTACAAGATAACGTGATCTTTATGTATTTTAATGTGCTGAATCTAAAAATCACATCCGTTTCCTCCAGTCATGTCCGGTTTTTCTGCAAAACGCTGTCTACTCATAAACTCTTATAGCAATAACTTAACATTATTATTTAGATATGCTAAATACGCAAAAAGATAATTAATGCGCAGAAAGACATGCTGAATTTCACATTTCCTGCTCTTTCACGTGAGAAGTTGAAAGCTGGCATATTTGATGGCCCACAAATTAGACTTCTAATCAAAGACAGAGAATTCCTCAATACCATGAAAACCATAGAAAAGGATGCTTGGTCTGCTTTTTCTGATGTGATTACAGACTTTCTTGGCAATTTCAGGGCCGAAAATTATAACCTTTTAGTTCAAAATTTGTTGATTGCTTTTCAAAGACTGGGAGCAAACATGAGTGTCAAATTGCATTTCCTTGATAGCCACCTGAACTATTTTCCCTCAGATCTTGGAGCTATGAGTGAAGAACAAGGAGAACGCTTCCACCAAGACATCAAGACCATGGAACATAGATATCAAGGCAGATGGAACACAAACTTGATGGCAGACTACTGCTGGTGTTTACAGCGTGAGAACCCTGATCATAACTATTCCAGAGCATCTAAAAAGAGAAAATTTCTCCCTAACAATTTAAATTTACACAACTATTGCTTTCTTGGTTAGACGATAGACTCATTTTTTGCATGAAACAAATATATTACGTGCTATCGCTTCTTCAGAACTTCTTATTACCCTTGATATTCAACCTTATAATTTTTAATCAAACATTTCTCATTTGTGAAAAAATTTGACATATTACATATTTTTTGATTTCATATTTGGAATCAGCACCTTTCATTTGGGTAAAATTAGCAAAAATAATTGTCAGCAGAAAACATTTTTTCAAATGTAGACCAGGGTAATAGGTCTCTGAAAATGTCATTAATCATTCGTTGGAATACTGCGGCTGCATTACAGAGGCCGAAGGGCATCACCAGATATTCGTAATGCCCATCTCTGTTGTTGAAAGCTGTATTTCAGATGTCATCAGGGCGAATATGCACCAAGTTGTAAGCTCCGCATAGATCCAACTTGGTGAATATAGAAGCTCCGTGTAGTCAGTCAAATAACTCAGAGATTAAGGGCAATGGGTATTTGTCTTTGCGGGTGATAGCATTTGAGCCGTGATAATTGATACATGGCCTTAGAGATCCATCTTTCTTCGTAACGAAGAAGAATCCTGCACTGGAAGGAGATGTAGAGGGATGAATGAACCCTTTCGCAAGGTTCTCCTGGATGTACTCCATCATGGCCTTGGTCTCAGGAAGGGACAGATGATAAGTGTGGCCTTGGGGAGGAGTGGTCCCAGGCAGGAGTTCGATGGGACAGTCAGACCTCCAAAGAGGTGGTAAGAGGTCCACTTTCTGCTTTGAAAAAACATCTTCAAAGTCTGCGTAGGGAGCCGGTATGCCTGAAAAAGTGGTCGCCAAAGAAACCACAGGAGGTGGCACCACTCTTTGTAGACAAGTCTGATGGCAGATGGAACCCCATTCCACCAGCTGGAGCGACCCCCAATCAAATTGGGGGGAGTGACGTTGGAGACAGGGTAGTCCTAAGACTACCGGGTGAATAGATTTCTCTAGGACCAATAGTTTGATGTCTTCGTTATGAAGGGCATCAGTAAGGAGTTGAACTGGCTCTGTGGTCAAGGAAATTCGACCGGGTAATGGTTCTCCATAAATTGAAGCAATGCACAAGGAAGTTTCCAAAGGATGGGTATTTATACCCAGAAGTTGAACTAGATCCTTGAGGATAAAATTGCCTCCTGCTCCGGAATCCACCAGAGCAAGAACTGGAAAGGACCGGGAGTCCCAGATCAGAGTGACAGGCATGGATAACTGAGGGGCTGGTGACTTTGCGCCCAAGTTCAGGACCCCAACTGAACTTAAGCCGGGCAGTTTCCCAGATGGACTGGGCAGCCCTGTAGGTGATGGCCCGGTGCTCTGCACCTGTTTGTGTCTGCCGGAGGCGCTCTTCCGGGGACAGCTGCCCATGGCCCAGCTGCATGGGTTTTTCCATCTTGACCACGATAGAGACACTACCAGAGGCAGGGCTGGTGGCAAGCGGGAGCTAACCCAAGAGGGCTTCTTGGGCATCTGATTCTCCCGGTGACGCTCTTGGAGATGATGATTAATTCGGCCAGTTAGATCAATAAGATCCTCAAGAGAGGAGGGGAGCTCCCAAGCTGCCAATTCATCCTTCAGCTGCTGGGAGAGTCCATCCAGGTAGATAGCTTGCAAGCAGTCTTCCTGCCAGGAGAGTTCTGTGGCTAAGATCCGGAATTCAATCGTATAATCAAATAGGCTTCTTTGGCCTTGTCGAAGGTGTAGCAAATTAGTGCTTGCCACGGCATGCCACTCAGGATCGTCAAAGGTCCGCTGGAACATGGCCATGAATCGAGACAGTTCCTGTAGGAGAGAATCAGATTGCTCCCACAAGGGTAAAGCCCAAGCCAGTGCCTTCCCTTCTAGATGAGACAAGATAAAGGTGACTTTCATGAGTTCATCTTGGAAGATGGAGGGCTGCAGAGCGAACTGCATGTAGCATTGGTTGAGAAACCCTTTGCAGAGCTTGGAGTTACCATTGAAACGAGGTGGAGCTGGAAAGGCCAACAAGGCTCTGGGAGAGGAAGGAGATGACTACTGATGAGAAGAAGCCGGTACTGGAACTGAGTGCCAGATAGGGCATCAAGCCGGGCATGTAGACGCTCAAGGGAGGAGGCCAGCACCTCAAGAAACTGTTGCTGTTCTTGTACCTTTGAAGCCAGGCCAGGAATAGCCTGGAGGGCATGCGGCTCCGCCGAGTCCATGGACTTTGCAACCTGTTCCGCCAGAGGTGGACCCTTGGACCAAGGTGGGGTTGACTCTACCCGTAGGAAGGATCCTATGGGTCCCCACTATCAGCAGGCGGAGAGGGCTGAAGGACGGATGCCGGCTGGCCCTTCACCAATACCAGCCCTCGTTCCCTGCAGGTTGAGCCTTTGGGTGCCGGGACCGGCTAAACTTAGGTGGCCCTCCATATGTCGTCGTAGTTGGAAGGATCGAGAGGTCAGTCCAGAGGCAGCAACAGTGGAGAGGAGAAGTCTGTACTGGACAAGGTGGAGTCCCGGAGACCTGGGCGCCAATAGAACCAAAGTCAGATAGGGGGCACCCGAGCAAGAACAGGCCGAAGCCTGAACAGGCCAAGTGCAGGACGTATACTGAAGAGGTGTCGTAGAGCAAGTTGGAGTCAGGGCCGATGGCAATCTGGAAGCAGTGGCAAGCAAGGCTGAGGTCTGGATGAGAACAGGGTCAAGAACGTAGTCAGGCAATGCAGAGGTCCGGGCTTGGAGAGAGGCAATAGAATAGTCAGGCAATGCGGAGGTCCAGGCTTGTAGAGAGGCAATAGAGTAGTCAGGCAATGCAGAGGTCCGGGCTTGGAGAGAGGCAATATAGTCAGGCAAAGCAGAGGTCCGGGCTTGGAGAGAGACAATGGCGTGGTCAAGCAAAAGAGAAGTCGAAATCCAAAGAGGCAATCCGAGGGTAGGTTGGAATCAAGAACACAGGAACGAGGAAACAAGGAACAGGAGTCAGCAAGAATCGGGAACCAGGAACAAGGAGAATCACCAGGAGGTAACCAGTACTCGACTAGCAAGGAGACCTGTTACAAAGGCAATCCTTAGGAGTGGAGCTCGGCCTTAAGCACTGGAGCTCCGCTGACGTCATCATCTGCGGCCGCGGCCAGGTTCCCGCCGTGGGCCCTACTTAAGATGCATGCGTGCCTAGGGAGGGGTGTGGCACTGAGTGTGGTATCTCTCCGCGGGCCATGCAGAGAGGCCCGACATGGAGCACAAGGAATTGTAGCTGAGCCGGAGGCACCAGGGGCGGCCCGAGGACGGAGCCGGCGGCCCACCACCACCAGGGATGAGGGACCAGGCACTGGATTCGTCTGAGAGAGTTGAGGGGGCCGGGCTGCGGGTCTGCTGCTGCCGGCTTGCGTAACACATATACAACCAACTCAGGTACTATCAACGTAAGTATTTTTTCACATATTTAAGTTCATCAACTTAAGTATCTTTTTACATTTTTTGTCTGTGGGTGCTGCATAAGGGCATTTTGCAATGGTATTTTGATATGCATTTTCGATAAAAAAAAAAAATTAAAAAAATCATTCTCAATAATATATAAAATAGTATAAAAATATTGACTGCATGTTATAAGGTGGTTGGTTGGTGGTTAATGATTAAAGATCAAGAACAACATTAACCGGAATAGAACCTGAGTTTATTTATTTAAAAGTATTTATATACCGTTTTTCAAAACAAGGTTTTTTTGTCAAAACGGTTTACATAGTAAAATGAAAATAAAATAAAATAAAATAGAATTAAAAATTAAAGATAAAAATAAAATTAAAAAATACAGAAACTGGTATATACCTCATGGTAACAAAAAACCTAATTAAATAAACAGAGCTGGAGCTGGGCCGTAATACATTTTTATGGAAGGGAAAGGTGGGAAAAAATGCATGAGTTGGTTGTATACGAAGCCTCCGCCTTCCACTTTTAGAATATTTTTTTCATCCAGTCAATATTGTTAATAGAATTTCTATTGTACTGATGTTACATCAGAATTTGACTTTTTTGTGTGTAGTGAGTAGTAAAGGAAAACATTCTAGCTCAGCCTAGTCAGCCATTTCAGAGATTACCTTTAGCTAATATGGTATGGCTTCAAAATTTGCAGATGATACATTTATCATCATGATTTCTGAAATTATTTCTGTATTATATGTATATGACCACACAGTTTAATATTTAGAAAAGTGATGTTTATTTATCTGTTTTTTACAGGATCCATCTGGGAAGGGTGACAGAGGGGTTATTATGATTGTTGAGTTTAATTATCAAAATCTCAGGGAGGGGGGCCTAAGGTCCTGACAGTTAATTATGGGGAAGGGGGTGGGGGGAGACACAAGCCTGAAGATTCACCTATGGTGCCTAATCCCATTGCATCGACCTTGTGCAAAGCATAGGTGAATTTTCATTTTTAAGTCAAAAAACTTCATAGTAATAATTTTTTTAATGTTTTACTTTACATCGAAAGCATACAGAACATTAATTACAGTATTATAGCATTGTCAGGACACATGTCATTTTTAGGATATCAGACTCTTCCTGGAGGAGTGCAGAGCCACAGGCAAACAAACCAATTATCCAGCAGTTACAGGTGGATAACCTCAGAGTAGATTTCTGCCACTCCTAATAGCTACCCCATATGTCATTGTATCGCTCCATTTTAGCCGTAAGGGCAAATGTGATGTGCTCCAATGTGGCAATCTCTGTTACCGACTTGTGCCAGCATTCCTACCAGGACCACAAGTGCCAGAATTAGGCATTGGTTAGTCTTGCAGCATGTAAGACGTAAGGTATCAGCAGTGTAATATAATAATCTTGAGATGCAAAGTAATAATATTTACAATTAAAAGAAAATGTACAATTTATAAAAAAAAAATCACTTAACTCAACCCTTTTAATCAAAGCCCTATTCATATCATTCCAGGAAAATGTTGCTTTTTTTTTTTTTTAGTTAGTTGAGTTCCCTGCTGCACTAACTGGCACCGCCTAACAGGTGAGAAAATAGAGAGCGAGATTCACATTTAAACAAAGTCATTTTGGCTTTCTAGTCTAAATGAAAAAGTAGCAGATATAAAAAAACAGCCTCTCAGTTGAGGTGGAAGGGGTCAAAATCAGTACTGCAATTCAAGAATTCATAAGGGCAGTGCAAAGGATCCTCAGCAGTAGGAAAGCAGGAGTAAAGTTAAAGATCAAAAGGGATGTGTGGTATTTCAGTAGAGTGGATGGGCCTTGCAATCATTGCCTGTCAGTTTTCTCTGCTTCTTAGAACATGGTGCTGATCTGAAACCTGAGCAAGGAGGCCAGAAGTGCTGGCAGGCTATACTTAAAGGTGAATTTTAAAAGCCCAGCATGAGCCAAAATCGGGAGATGTGCGTACAAGTCAGGCTCGCGCATGCCCACAAATTTTAAAAGCTGCCCAGATGCATGCATATCTCCGTCTCCCCGTGCACATCTCGCTTGATTTCAAAAAGGACCGTGGCATGGCCATGGTATGGGTGAGGCATGGACATTTCGGGGGTGTGGCCAATAGATGTATGCGTAAACATTTATGTGCCCAGGTCCACTGCCGCGTGACTTTACTTCTGATATGAAAGAGATGTAACTTCAAAAAAGAAAAAAAAAAGCTGAAATTTTGGAGGGATTTAAAGGGTCCGGGGTAACTGGGGGAAGTGCAGGCTGTCAAATCAGGGGGTTTTGGAGGACCTAGCTCTTAAATGGGCGAACCGGTGGACCAACTGTGAAACTGGCAATGGCGTGGACATTCGCCCGTTATAAAATACCTTGACTTTCCTGGTAGAATCAGGATTTGCACGCCTAGGCATGCGCCCACTTAAAATTGTGCGCATATGTGCATGCACCCAGGCTACTTTATAACGTGCGTGCCTATGTGTGTGTGCGTGTTATGAAACGACCGCGTAGCTGGGCGCATGCCAAAGTGTGCCTGCCCGCCAGTTTCCACGTTTTAATAGGGTTCGTCAATAAATAGGCATGAAGAAACAAACAGCGGGGCTAAAAGCGCCTGTACAATAATACAGCTAGGAATGAGAATGACGAAAGCTGGGAAGGACGGACCTGAGTTGCAACTCCTTCGCATTACCACTCAGTGTTGAATTCACTCATATTCTTGGGGACCAGAGGAGAACAGGCAGTGACATCTTGGGGAAATGCAGGTGTTGCCCCTGGTCTCCAACCCCACCAAAGACGTTGCAATGGTTCGTTTTATTTAGAAAATATAAAACTGAAATTTGTAAGGAGTAAAATATTTCAGTTACTAAAAAAAAGATAGAGGCGTAGAATGAATGTGAAATAGTTTTCTGTCAAGACTAGATGGAAATTTAGGATAATCGTTACAAATGTAACTAAACAGAGTTCATGAGCTACAGGTCTCTTCACTTCCTATACAAATCAAATCGTCCAGGTGTTAAGGATCCTTCCCTATGGGGGAGGGGGCAGGGAAATATACTCCTGGGCCTTGGGTGTTCACTCACACATTCACAGTACTGGATAGTAATCATGCTGGAAACGGGCGCTTCAACTTTACTGAATGATGTTTTCAAGGTGAAGCATAGTGTTTCTTGCAAGTTACTTTCAGGCCGATTCAGTAAATACGCGGAAGAGCGGACGAACGCCCGCTCTCCCGGCGTGCACACCGGCCACTCGCTGGTGCATGCGATACAGTATGCAAATGAGGCGGTGCGGTAGAATCGGGCAAAAGGAGGCGCTAGGGACACTAGCGCGTCCCTAGCGCCTCCTTTTAGCCCGGAGGCGGCTGTCAGCGGGTTTGACAGCCGATGCTCAATTTTGCTGGCGTCGGTTCTCGAGTCCGCTGACAGCCACGGGCTCGGAAACCGGTCGCTGGCAAAATTGAGCGTCCGGTTTTCGGCCCGACAGCTGCGGGCCGAATTCAAATTTATTTATTTTTTTTTAACTTTTTTTTACTCTTCGGGACCTCCGACTTAATATTGCCATGATATTAAGTCGATTCACAGAAAAGCAGTTTTTACTGCTTTTCTGTGCACTTTCCCAGTGCCAGAAGAAATTAGTGCCTACCTTTGGGTCGGCGCTAATTTCTGAAAGTAAAATGTGTGGCTTGGCTCCAGGGGCGATCCGGGAAACTACAGACCGGTTAGCCTGACTTCAGTGCCAGGAAAAATAGTGGAAAGTGTTCTAAACATCAAAATCACAGAACATATAGAAAGACATGGTTTAATGGAACAAAGTCAGCATGGCTTTACCCAGGGCAAGTCTTGCCTCACAAATCTGCTTCACTTTTTTGAAGGAGTTAATAAACATGTGGATAAAGGTGAACCGGTAGATATAGTATACTTGGATTTTCAGAAGGCGTTTGACAAAGTTCCTCATGAGAGGCTTCTAGGAATAGTAAAAAGTCATGGGATAGGTGGCGATGTCCTTTCGTGGATTGCAAACTGGCTAAAAGACAGGAAACAGAGAGTAGGATTAAATGGGCAATTTTCTCAGTGGAAGGGAGTGGACAGTGGAGTGCCTCAGGGATCTGTATTGGGACCCTTACTGTTCAATATATTTATAAATGATCTGGAAAGAAATACGACGAGTGAGATAATCAAATTTGCAGATGACACAAAATTGTTCAGAGTAGTTAAATCACAAGCAGATAGTGATAAATTGCAGGAAGACCTTGTGAGACTGGAAAATTGGGCATCCAAATGGCAGATGAAATTTAATGTGGATAAGTGCAAGGTGATGCATATAGGGAAAAATAACCCATGCTATAATTACACGATGTTGGGTTCCATATTAGGTGCTACAACCCAAGAAAGAGATCTAGGTGTCATAGTGGATAACACATTGAAATCGTCGGTTCAGTGTGCTGCGGCAGTCAAAAAAGCAAACAGAATGTTGGGAATTATTAGAAAAGGAATGATGAATAAAACGGAAAATGTCATAATGCCTCTGTATCGCTCCATGGTGAGACCGCACCTTGAATACTGTGTACAATTCTGGTCGCCGCATCTCAAAAAAGATATAATTGCGATGGAGAAGGTATAGAGAAGGGCTACCAAAATGATAAGGGGAATGGAACAACTCCCCTATGAGGAAAGACTAAAGAGGTTAGGACTTTTCAGCTTGGAGAAGAGACGACTGAGGGGAGATATGATAGAGGTGTTTAAAATCATGAGAGGTCTAGAACGGGTAGATGTGAATCGGTTATTTACTCTTTCGGATAGTAGAAAGACTAGGGGACACTCCATGAAGTTAGCATGGGGCACTTTTAAAACTAATCGGAGAAAGTTCTTTTTTACTCAACGCACAATTAAACTCTGGAATTTGTTGCCAGAGAATGTGGTTCGTGCAGTTAGTATAGCTGTGTTTAAAAAAGGATTGGATAAGTTCTTGGAGGAGAAGTCCATTACCTGCTATTAAGTTCACTTAGAGAATAGCCACTGCCATTAGCAATGGTTACATGGAATAGACTTAGTTTTTGGGTACTTGCCAGGTTCTTATGGCCTGGATTGGCCACTGTTGGAAACAGGATGCTGGGCTTGATGGACCCTTGGTCTGACCCAGTATGGCATTTTCTTATGTTCTTATGTTCTTATTTTACTTTCTGTATCCCGCGCGCATACCTAATAGGGCCGTCAACATGCATTTGCATGTTGAGGGCGCTATTAGGTGCCGCGGGTTGGACGCATGTTTTCCTCCCCTTACTGAATAAAGGGTAAGGGAAAACGCGCGTCTAAGAGCAGGTTAACAGTGCGCTCTGTCGGAGCGCACTGTACTGTATAGGCCTGTGTGTTACAGAAATCCAATAATTAAATTACATTTGGTAAATCTGCTCTGCCTTTCTTGAGTCATGAATTCTCAAAATAGCTACCTCTACGCTCTACAGGTGGGATATCTGGCCAACAGTTAACTCCTATTTTCCATACCTTGACTCAGCTGTCCTGGTAATCACGTCCTGTGGTACTTGAGTGATACCTCTTTACTCCAATTCCTGGATACCAGATGGATGTCTGAAAGCGTTCCGCTTTGCTCCTCTCTTTTTGGCAGTTTTGCTCCCCTCAGGAACTGGAATAATGTCTGAGCTCTACTCCCTGACTGCATTAAGTGACTGCTGTATCTTTCAGTTAGAAAGAAGCAGGAAACAATATGAAATCTCTCCCAATGTGTAAACATGGAAGGAAGGAGGAAAAGCCTCTTTCAATAAAGGTTGAGAATAAGCAGTTCTTTCCTTCACAAAAAGGAAAAGACTTGAAAGAGAAGGTCTCTGAATTCTTCTCCCAAATCCTGGCCACCATGTGCAGGGCTCAATAGACTGCTCAACTGAAAACACGCCTCCCTCTCTGATGTCCAACTAAAAATGTACACATCCACAATGGGGGCTGCCCTTATATAGGAACAGACATCAACCATTTCAGCAGCCTCACGAGGGGTTCTGTAAAATAGATTATTTTTGCTTTTCTGAAATTACTCTACCTTCCTGGTCTGGCTACCCAGCTATACTTTAGTAGGGAACCCAATGACCTTATACGAAGCTTTCCAGACAGATGGAAAAGAAAAGTACGGACCTGTTTTCGTATGTTGAGAAATACGAGAGAAGAAAGGAATTTCTATCACTAGATATTTAGTCATTGCACATATAATGTAATAGAGACAAACAGAATGAAATAGAGTCTAAAATGAAGACAACCTTTGAGAACTATGCCATGAAGAGCAAAGTATGAGGAGGGAGGTGGTGAATAATTGCAGCAGAATAAAGAGCCATGTGACAGATTTTGTTCAGATTTAATATGTAATTCTCATTAGCCAAAATCATACAACTATATCTACAAGGTAGAGAAGGAGAAAGCACTTAGGTTGCCAAACTGTTGAAATAAAATATCCTTGTTCAAATCTTTACTCAGACAACTGAAATTCCCAGTAGAGCACAGGAGTAAATAAATGAAATTTGACAAGGCTTGTTAAGGAAACGCTGTTAAGCTCTGTGGTAGTGTCAGGTCCCAGTGGACTCAGTGTTCTGTGACCACTGCTATTTGCAATATGCAAGTGATTATAACCAAGATGGAGAGATCAATTATATAGTAGTTAGTGGCAGATAATCTAGAAATTGTACAAGACGTCAGCGGGTAGGATGGTGGACATAATCAGGATGGATTTATGTTAACTGCTCTAGTACAATGCAAGTGAGTGTAAATACACAATGGCCACTTAAAACGAAGGTAGGTAGATTGTGCAAAGATTAAAACTATACAGTGTTATAAATGTAAGCGGAAGATCACACAAGATGTTGAGAGGATCTGGCACCTGTGCAGGCTGAGTGCCAATCTTTCACCTGCTTGACCACACTGTTCAGCTGATGGTGTAGTGGAGCTGGGATAGAGGCAGAAAGGATGTATGGCCTTTTCTTTTCTGGATCAGGGATACCAATGCCTCATTGGAGCTTCCCTCTATGAACCCCAATCACTCTCTTCCTCTATAGTAGTTGCAGGCAGTCAAACCTAATCACACTGATAGGGTCATTCATCAAAATGCGATATGGTGTTACCGCATGCATTAATACCATAATGCATGCGATAATAGCACTAGTGCATGGTGCGAATGCAAATTTTGGGAAGGGGCAGGATTAGATAGGAGTTTTGAAAATGAGGGGTAATATCACACCGAGCGCCTGGTTTGAATGCCGGAAATAACTACACCTTTTTTCCTGGCATTAAGCTGTGCGATATGACCAAAATAGCTGTAATGCAATTCAATTTTCTGGGCTTGGAAAGAGTGGGAGAGAGAGAGAGCATGTATGAATGAACAGCGCAGTACATTTTGGTGAAGATCTGATGTCATTTGGTGTGAGGAAAGTCTCACAAACATGAAATTTTGTACTATGTTATCTCACCCTAGCTTGATGGTATGGCAAGAGAACATAGTAGAAACGTCATCTTTGTGAGACTTTTCCTTATTCCAAATGATGTCACATCTTTACCGAGGTATACTGTACTGTTTGTACTTCTCACTCTGCATGAAAAACTGGCCTCTAAACCATAATACACCACCAACACCTCACCTTGAGCTATTTGCTGCCCCTCCTATAGAGATATAAATATTTGACCACTATGACAGACTTATAGATAGGTTCTCTCTCTCTTTCTCTCTCACTCTCTCTCAATAGGAAGTATCATGGTGCACATTTGATGAATATAGAGGTAAGTTATATTTCAAACAATTAAACCTTTATTTCAGGGGTTATTATGGACCAGCACAGGAACTATTTACAAGATGAAAGAGTTTAGTACTGAATTAATCACAGCCATGGTGCACATTTTGATGAATCTAGGGGTAAGTTATATTTCAAACAATTAAACTTTTATTTCGGGGGTTATTATGGACCAGCGCAGGAACTATTTACAAGATGAAAGAGTTTAGTACTATTATTACTGAATTAATCATAGCCAAGATTCTGCTTTCCAAAAATCAAATTAACAGTGCTCAACAGTTTACAACTAACTTCAAAGAATCTTTCCAGTCTCTTACTCTGCTTTTCATGCTACTCCATCAAAAATATGTTCACATTTCTCTTATACCTCACAACCAACCAGAGATGTCTCTGATGACATGAAAAGGCATCTTGAACACTACTGTTTGCAAAAGACAATTTTGCAGTTCTCTGCATGAAAATTTCTGAGGTTGTATCTCTTGCATCATAAAACACATCGCTGCTGGCACTGAGTAGCTTCTGCAGAAGGAACTGGAAGAAAAGTTAAAAGTGGATGTAACTGATATAGGCTGATATCCTCTAAAAAGGATGGCTAAGGGAGATAATTTCTGTTACTATTGGTGGAATTAAGATGCTGCCAATCTTATAGTTTAATAATGGCAGCTGAAGGCCTCATGCAACCCACCAATCACAATTAGTCTTTTTTTCCCATGGATTTTTCTCCTGATTTTGTGTGTTATAATAAACACTGATACATTTGTGGGAAAAATAATATAAAAACTGAAAACGAAGATTCTTAGTTATATTTTGAAAACTTTCCCTATCTGGATGTAAAATCAGATTATATTTTTGAAAATAACAAAACCCCAGTTTCCAAAAAGGTCATCACCCTAATCTTGTATTTCTTTCATGCTTTTCCAGCTAAATAGTTCAAAGCATGTCACATCAGTTTATATATTCATTGATGTCATTATTTCTCAGAAGGAATGTAAAGTAACATTTCTGCATGGAATATGTGGTGGACACCTGGAATACACTTCCAGCAGACGTGATGGGGTCAAAATGGTAAAAGAATTCAGAAGCACGCTTGGGATAAACATAACGGGACCTTAGACAGAATGCAAATGAGAAAGGAAGACCAGAAAGTAAGTAGGGTCAGCAGTAGCAGCAGCACAATAGGCAGGTATTAATGGACCCAGTCATCTTTACCTGCCAGTGTTCTATCAGGTTGATTTTAAAAGCATTACTCACGTAAAAATGCCACATACTTGCCTATGTGGGCTGCGTGCAGGCAACACAGATTTAAAAAAGCCACAAAATATGTGCAAATAAACCAGTGCGCGCGTGAGAAATAAAAGGCAGAAAAAGGGCGGGGCATGGGCGTTTCTGGGTGGAGCCAAGACTTATGTGAGTAACTCTGAATTTTAAGAATGAAACCCAGAGCGTGCATACGCTAGGGGGCAGATATTAAAACCTATGCCCGATTTTATAACATGCGCAAGGGGGTGAACACTTTCCTTCGGCTCACCCCCCCCCCCCACCTTCCCCTCCCTCCCCCTATCTAACCCACTCCCCAGCCCTACCTAAAGCCAGCGCACGATCCCCTGGCACGGCCGCTGTGCCGGAGGCCTCGGTCCCGCCCCCGGACCGGCGCCCACACCCCCTTCCCGTCCCCTTTTTCAAAGCCCCGGGTCATACACGAGTCCCGGGGCTTGTGCGCGTCACCGGGCCTATGCGAAATAGGCTCGGCACGCATGGCTTTTAAAATCTGGCCCTAGATATCCACATAATTTTACTGCTGCTCCTGATGAGGAGCAAGTCTGTAGATCTTAAGCTTTAGGCCTTAAAGGAGAGGGTGAGGGGTCTGGGTCAACTGGGCAGCGTGCAGAATGAAGAACCAGAAGGGTCTGAAAGACCTCGCTATTAACTGTACAAACTGGAGGATTCATTGGAAACCTGGGAATGTGCCTCTCACGAGCATGTTTAAAAATTCGCTGACATACCTGCGTAAAAGTTGACGTGGTCATATTGAAGACACACATGCGCTAGCTGTGCTCGAGTAACCTCTTAAAATTAGGAGCATACCTACGTGCAGTTGGTGGATTGTAAAACGTATGCATGTAAGTGCTCGACCGATAAAAATAAAATTCTAGCGTATCCTTGCTCGTGCATCAATACATGCTTGTATGGGCACGTGTGTGCTTCTTTTAAAATTGATCTCTTATGTTTCTAAGGAGTCCTTGCTAGAAAACATAGGCACAAAATGGGAAAAAAACCCTTTTGCGCAGTGGTCCCCAACCCTGTCCTGAGGGCCCACCAGCCAGTCGGGTTTTCAGGATATCCAGAATGAATATGCATGAGAGACAATTTGCATGTCGAGGCAGTGCATGCAAATTGTCTCTCATGCATATTCATTCTGGATATCCTGAAAACCCGACTGGCTGGTGGGCCCCCAGGACAAGGTTGGGGACCACTGCTTTAGCACATCAGGTCCTAGATCACCAGCGAAGTATGTCATTAGCTATCTGAATTCTTTTTTTTTGCTTAGATAGAATAAGGGCAATTTTCAAAGACATTTACATGGGTAAATAGCGTTTTGTGTGCGTAAATTGGTTCTGGAACTTGCCTTCCTTCCATATAGCTAAAAGTGTGTGCGGTGTTCCACAGCACATGTACCTTTAGCTGCATTTAAGGGAGTCTTTCCAGCTCGCACGTTTTGGGCGGGATCAGAAAAGAATGAACGTAAATTGCATTTGAGCCTACATGCTTTATTTTCCTTCCAAATCTACCTGCACAAACAGTGGCACAAAGATTCATGGGTGTTTTGTGCCAGCAGCAAGTTTCAAAGGGAAAGTACAAGAGAGAGAGAGAGAGAAGCTAGTGAGGGGCAACGAGATGCTAGCTAGGGGAGGGCAGGTTAAGAAGGGAGAGAAAGAGAGGGTCTAGAGGCCGATGGAGCTGCAGCTGGAGAGGGAAGTTAATGGGATGAGAGGGGAGGGGAGGGGGCGGACAAACTCGTGGGAGAGCATGGAATGGGATGACAATTGCCGTACTCCTGGAGGCATTCTGTGCCAAAATATGAAAAATTATTTTTTTTTCAGTAGTATCTTTTTATATGTTTTAATATAAATGATTAATTTCTCAAAGACTGTATTGTCTTGACAAATCAATTGTGCAGAATTTTAAAACATTGTGAACATAAATTTTGTTTGATGCAGAATTCCTCAAGAGTAGAGGGGGAAGTTCTAGGCACTTGCTGCGGTCCTTTCATGCACACCTCCTCCTCCTACATTATGCTTGCATGGCAAATTACATGGGGTAGAAATGTAGCTGCACTTGATTAATGAACTATTAAAAATACAGGCAAAATCATAGCTAAAATACTGCTAAAGCAGGTGAGTCACCCGAGGAGTTTAATATTCTATCAATTGAGTCTTGTGACAGTTTGCTTGGGTTATTAAGATTAGTAGCTTGTGTAAATAATTCAAAGAGGAAACATTACTTAGCCATAATGTAAGTACGTGAGTAGTAGCAATTAGTCAGATTCATAATGATGGCTCATTTTGCTCCTGTCAATGTGTAAATATTATAAATTATGATTTTTTTTTTGTTTTCTAA
The DNA here is from genome assembly GCF_901001135.1 of Rhinatrema bivittatum. NCBI lineage: Eukaryota > Metazoa > Chordata > Amphibia > Gymnophiona > Rhinatrematidae > Rhinatrema > Rhinatrema bivittatum. The sequence continues at coordinate 189,113,871 of NC_042618.1, read as the reverse complement.
TCATATCTAGCCAGGAATAACAGTCATAGGATGGTATGAAATGTAATCAAACCATTAATTTAACAATTGCTTCCTTTTCTAACAATATTACATAATATAATCTCCTACCTTCAAAAAAAAACTGAAAACATGGCTCTTCCAGCAAGCTTACCAGATTTCACCAGCCATTACTTAAACCCCCCTGTTCTACTAAAACTCTTTTTAACTAATAATCCTACTATATGACTAAGGAATTCGACCCTGTGGAATCTGTATTATGCCCTTCGATTTGGTACTTTTGAATCGGCTATTTATGTCATTATCTATTGTTTATAGTTTTGTTCTTATATGTATATAGTGATTATGCTGTATCTATTTATTGACTACATGGACTCTGCCCAGTATAGTCAGCTCTATACCCTTCCAAGTTTTAGCCTCCTTTTTATCAGTTACATGTAAGGGCCCCGCCCAAAAGTTACCCTGTTTTACAATGTTATATGTAAGGGTTTCCGCCCATCTGTTACTGTTTAATTGTAAACCGATGCGATGTGTGAACGGTCATCGGTATAAAAGAGACTTTAAATAAATTAAAAAAAAAATAAAAAAAAATAATAACATTGTTAGAGAAGATTTGTTGTTCGTTTAATGGCATTTATATATTTATATATATTTATATAGTTTTAGCAAGTGGGAGAAAAAGATTAGACTACCATGTGAGCCATGGTAGTCTAATCTGTATGTATGCATCTACATGTCGGTAAGATAGTAAGTGATGGCAGATAAAGACCAAAATGGCCTATCCAGTCTGTCCAGTTGAGATTTGTTCACTTTGAATAGATGTGCATATAAATTTCTATATGCAACCAATCATCAACTCCCTCCTCTCCCATGTCTTTTACCTGACCTATTAACCCTTTTCCTACCACTGTCCTCCATATCTGTCCTAAGTAGACCCAATATCTGTTACAGTGATGGCCTCCTCCATCTTCTCTAGTAGGCTATTTCAGTCCTTGCCATCTTCAACTTTGATTCTTACAAGATAAGCTAACACACAGGCCCCTTTCTATGTCTTATTATCAAGTTTTGTAATAATCCCCATAACCACCAAGGTTAATGAAGCTGTAATAAATAATCCAGCCTCCCCGTGCTCATTGAAGTATGGATTTCAACCATAGTTTCTCCATGCAGGTTACCCCAGTCTTCTTGGAAACCCGATGCTGTTGTACCACTGCTGTTTAGGATTTTAACTGTCACTCCATGCAGGTTCCCCCCATATTTCTGTTAAGAGTAGTAACTGTTTGTTACACTTCTGCTCACGGGCCAGCCACGAGCAGGCATTTACCTTCGCGGCCGGAGCCGCGGGAGATCCTTTCTTCTCTCTTGCTGCTTCCGATGTGGCCCGGAGGCCGCCGACTTCCTTTACGTTTCAGCGCGGCACGGAGCTGCACTCATTGGGACCCTCTCGCGACAGAGAGTGCCGCCGATGCCCTCTTCAGCCTCGCGGCCCAGAGGCCGCAGTCCCCAGCCTCACTTGTGGCTAGGAGCCGCTCTCAGTCCGTCTTCAGCAGCCTGGATGCCACTGCTATTATCGGGGTCTGTGCAGAGGCCCAGCTTTCCCTGCACTGCTCAGCGGCAGCATGGCCGCTGATCATGGTGCTGCATTTCCTGTTTCCTGCTTCCTAAGGGGTGGGCTGTGCCTCCTTCAGAGATTTAAAGGGACCACGGCCGAATATGCCCTGGGCCCCACCTGGACTCCTCCCTGGGCATCTCCTGATCTTCAGCCCTATATAAGGGCCCAGCTTTCAGTCTTTAGTTGCCTTCGCAAGGAGTTAGTTCCTCTCAAGGACTTCTCGTCTTCGCTCCTGCTGGTATTTCCTGTTCTTCATGGGATCCCTCATCGTTCTTCATGTTCCTGGTCTCTTCTGGATATCCTTCATCTTCTCCTGATGTTCCGTAGTCTTCCTGATGTTTCGTGGTCTTCCTGATGTTCCTTCCTGATGCCTCGTCTCCGCTTCTTCTTCCTGGACCCGAGGTTCCTCATTACTACCTCTTCTGGCGTGCTATGTCGTATCTCATCACCTCGTGGCATGAGCCTGTCTTCTCGTCTGCAGCGCAAACCTCTGGAGGGTCATCTTTGCCTGAAGCCAAGTCTCGCCTTGGTCCCATGTCTCATGCCTGAAGCCAAGTCTCATCTTGGTCCCCTGTCTCATGTTTGAAGCCAAGTCTCGTCTTGGTCCCCTATCCTGAATCTCGTCTTGGCCCTCGGATGTTCTTGTGGCTGCTCCATCCATGCCTAAGACTCTGACTGAACCTGTTCCATTTCAGCATGGTCCGTGACCAGCCATGGGCAGCTGTGTAGGGCGCGCCTTGGTACAGGCTTCTACTGAATCTTTGCCATGTTCTGGCTTCAACTTCCACGTAATCATCTGGAGTCTGCCTCGCACTCAAGCGTGGTCCGTGACAGTCCCGTGGGTCCGCCCTGTGGTGGGCTGTGTAGGGCACGCTGCATCGCAGTCTCAACCCAGTACTAGACTTTGTTCCTGAACCTTGATTCTGAGTCTTCGTGCTCAAGCTTCTCATCTGTGTCTTCATGCCTCCAAGTTCCTCGTCTTGAGTCTTCATGTTCCAGAGCCTTCATCTGCCCTCATCTCCTGTCCGGCCTGCTGCCTTTGCCATTCCCAGCGGCAGGTCCGAAAGGGTTTGGAATAGTCGGAGGACCACTCAGAGACCAACCTTGCGTGGTTGGACTCACTGAGGCTGTGGAGGTCGGCAGGGGCCTGGCTTCCTGGTTTCAGCCCAGGCTTGGACATGTCCCGCCTGTCACGGTACCACCTTGGAGCCTTCTGGGGTTGTGCCGTGGTCCAAGGGCACACAATTTCCTCGGAAATGGGACCGCTCTCCTAGCGCTCCCTAACAGATTGCGAAGGCCTCTGAGCTTTCCCATGCTCAAGGTCTCCATCTTCCCTAACACTGCTGCTCCATACAGATAACCCCCAAGCCTTATATTGAGGATAATAATATTTGCAATCTAAAACAAGCAACTATCAAACCCATAACAAAATTACTGTTAGCAACATTTTAACGGGTGAGCATCTATCTTAATAATTCAGACAAATGCTACTTAAACATACTTTGCTTTTGTACTTAGCTGTAGAAGAAGTCCTGCACTTTTTTCCCTAATATCTGTGTATCAGTACCCCGGGCCATAAAATTTGGGGCCCAGAGTTGGCTATTATCTGAATCCAATTCCCCTCCCGCCCCCCCAGCCATCAGAGTGGAGAGCGAAGCTGTCGTTGCATCAAAAGAATCAAAGCTAATTGGTTAAGGATGGTAATCCCCATGCTAAGGGTTACCCCATGTACCCTTTTCTTCATTTCCAACCTCTAGTCTTTAGGGATCCACAGTGTTTAACCCATGCCTTTCTGCTGTCCCGGCCGGCCCCTGCCACGTCCCCGTCCTGCCCCTGCCCCGTCCCCGTCCTGCCCCTGCCCCGCACAGACTCTACCCCCGGCCCACCCCTTTTTATCAACCCGGCACTTCCACGTGAGGAGATACACGCATGGCTGGGGCATTTTTAAAATACGCTCGGTGTGTGCTCGGCCCGGCCACATGCTTATCTCCCAGTTTTTGCACACGCTGGCGTTTGAAAATTCAGCTGTCAATTAGCAAGCGTAAAAGGCTATGTACAAGTTTAGTAGTAAGTGTGCATATATTACTTACAAAATGGCAACTTGTATGCAAACTTTCAAACCCCATCCCAGAACTGCCCTTTTTTTTGCTTTTCATTTTTACGTGCAACATTGCTAGTACAAGCATACTTTAGGCTCCTGCAAAATACTATTTACATGCATAACTTCTACTTTTATGCACGTACATTTTTTTTGAAACTTTACTCCATAAGGAGCAAGGGATCCAAAAGATCTTCAGTTGTATAATGGTTTATTTTTCTCAGTTTCACCCTCCCAGAAATCTGTGGGAGTTAATAACTACAGGTGATAGAAAATGATTTTGTATTAGGCAGGTCATGCTACATCTTGTTCTGTGAGTGAAATTAGATTGTATTTCTCTTGTTTCACCCAGATGGTCCTACCTGGGTGAATCCCTTGGTGGCCTCATGGCTGGAGGTGCGTCTTCAGCACCATTACCTGGCTGGCAGGGGCTACCACTGTAGCAGCAGTTGCTTTCCCACTATTTCTGGAACTGACTGCAACAACTTCCCAGTATGGAACCCTTAACATAAAAGGCAATCACCAAAAATTACTTTGTGCTATATAAGAATGTTGTTTTCACTAGTTTTGAACACTGAAGAAGTGTCTTGAAATTTGTTAACCTTTTTCAAGTACAATAAGGCAGATTTTAAAAGCCTTGCTTGTGCAAAAACAGTCAGATATTTATTTATTTATTTATTTAGCATTTTTATATACCGAAATTCTTGTAGCAAAGCTACAAATCAATTCGGTTTACATTTTAACATTAACAGGCATGTAAGAATGCGGTTACATAGAACAAGGAAAATTAACTAGGACATGATATGCGCGTAAGTTGGCCGCACGGGATATGCGCGTAAGTTGGCCGCCCGGGAGCTATACAGATTTAAAATAGCCTGGAAGGGTGCGCATACATTGATATATGCATGCCCAGAAAATGTGGCATGGCTAGCACTGATGCATGTAGCCTTGTGCACATAACATACATGTGCCACTTTGCTACAGCTCCCACAGGCCGATACAGTACACCGGAGCGCAGGCGTTAATGTCTGCCGGCGCCGGGGAAGTGCACAGAAAAGCAGTAAAAACACCCTCCAACTTAATATCATGGCGATGTTAAGTCGGAGGTCCAAAAAGTTAAAAAAAAGTTAAAAATAAAAAAAAAAATTAAAATGGGCCCGCGGCTTGCGGGTTGAAAACAGAACGCTCAATTTTGCCGGCATCCAGTTTCCGAACCCATAGCTATCAGCGGGTTTGAGAACCGATGCCGGCAAAATTGAGCGTCGGCTGTCAAACTCGCTGACAGCCGCCGCTCCTGTCCAAAAAGGCGCTAGGGACGCGCTAGTGTCCCTAGCGCCTCTTTTTACTGCGGGCCCTAATTTAAATAAATTAACTTACTGAATTGAGCGCACAGGAGATTTTTACTGTATCGGCTCATTAGTTAGACACAGGAGTCTGTGAAGAGAGAGAGAGAGACAAAGAGAGAGAGAGAGAAAGAGTCTTTATGGGGCTCAGTCTGACACTCTATATATGGACCATTGTAAGGGGGCACTTAGATTCCGGGTGAGTTTTCGGGTGGCAGGTTGGGGTTAGGGTGGTGGTGGTGTTACAGACACATTCAGAGGTATCCATTGTAAAATTGATATCATTAAAGAATTTTTAACCTTATAAGTGATGAAAAGGAATTGATTTGTAAAATGCAACTAGCAGACACTGCAGTGTACAAATCAAATCCTCTTGTTAAAATTTTCATCACTATGCACATAGGGGTAGATTTTAAAAAGTGCATGCGCACGTCCATATGCACGCACAAATGGACGGGCCGATTTTATAACTTGCGCACGCCGGCACACACATGTTATAAAATCTGGGGGCCGCGCGCACATGCCCACCGGGTTTTATAATCCGCGTGTGCATGTGCGGGCGGCACGCGCAAAGAGGGGAGGACTTAGGAAATTCCCATGCGGCGACGCTTATTTTTACCATGGAGGTCTCTGGAAAACTGAACTGGTATTGCTTACCCCATAGACTTTAATATATTTGAAAACAAATGGAAACAATAATTGTCATTTTTTGAGGTACTGTCCATTTGGAATAAAACAAAACAAAAATGGACTCTTATTTCAGATTATCCATTCGTTTCAAACAAATGCACATACCTAAAATATATAATACTTTTTATTTACCTTAAAAGCCTTCAGATCTGATATTTATTTGCTTCTGCTGCTGTAGACTAGCTGACATACAGGCCTGAGCACTGCAGCACTCACCCAACTCCTAGTCTTATCTATGAGAGTGATTTTACACTATTAAAAATAATTTTACACTGTGTAAAAATGAGGTAAAGTGATTTGATAAAATCCTCTTCTTTTACTCTATCACATAATAACCCTAAACAGGTTTAAACCTTCTGTAGTTTTGCATTAGACACTTGTAAAAGTGTCTAATGCAAAAACTGCTTTTAAAGCGTCAAAGCTATTTTGCTCACCAGGGACTGAAGTACTCAGCTTTCAAAAACTACTTTGGTCTACCCCAATCACAATAATGCATGTGTACTTTTCATTTCATAAACATTTTTACACATTTTCTCTCCCACTGATTCACCACACTTCACACATTCACATTTATACTACATACAGGCTTGACACAGAGGCAAACCCCATCACAAACATGAACCATGGGACCATGAATCCAGAAGACTGCAAAAATATCAAAAGGTGAATGTTTAAAAGCCTGTATTGCGCACCAAAACTGGGAGATATGAGCACACGTTGGGCTGGCACACGCCGAGTGGATTTTAAAAGACTCCTGGTTACATCCGTACTTGCCACCATGTGCACAAATGAAAAGTTCAAAGAAGGGGGAGGGGCATGGGCGTGGCGTGGGTATTCCTGGATTTAAATTTGAAATTAGCCATATATACTTACGCACACAGGCACGCGCTGGGGTCCCCTGCCACGTCACTTTACTTCTGCTATGGACGAGGTGTAAGTCATAAAATAAAGATAAAAAGGCAGATCGGTGAGGTTTTAAGGGTCGGGGCTAACCGAGGAGAAGGGAGGCTATTAAATAGGGGGGGGGGGGGGGGGTTTTGGAAGTCTTATTCCTTACCTGGGCGAAGTGGGAGCGAACTGGGAAAACTGGTAATGGCGTCAGCGCGTGTGTCTTTTAAAATCCCCTTACTTATTTGGTTGAAGCGGCATTTGAGTGCATAGGTGCACTTCCACTTAAAACGGTGCACAGTCAGGCTATTTTATAACATGTGCGCATAAACATGTGTATAGAAACATAGAAATGATGGCAGAAGAAGACCAAGTGGTCCATCCAGTCTGCCCAGCAAGCTTTCACACTTATTTTTCTCATACTCTGACCGCTGAGATCAGGGCCCTTATTGGAAACTTTTTGGTTCCAATTCCCTTCCACCCCCGCCATTGATGTAGAGAGCAGTGCTGGAGCTGCCTCAAAGTGAAGTATCAAGCCTAATTTGTTAGGGGTAGTAACCGCCATAATAACAAGCTACTCCCACGCTTATTTGTTTACCTAACCTGTGCAATTTAGTCCTTGTTGGTTGTCTGAATATAAATCCTTTCTTCATTCCCCTCTGCCATTGAAGCAGTGAGCTGCGCTGTATGGGCCGGATTTTAAATGCCCTGTGCACGTAAATCCGGGCGGATTTACGTGCGCAGGGCCCTTGCGCGCTGGCACGCCTATTTTGCATAGGCTGCTGGCGCACGCAGAGCCCCGGGACGCGCGTAAGTCCCGGGGTTTTGTAAAAGGGGCGTGTTGGGGGCGTGTCCTAAATGATGCGGCGTTTCAGGGTCATGATGCGGCGTTGCGGGGGCGGGCCCGGGGCATGGCGCCGGCCCGGGGGCGTGGTCGAGGCCTCCAGACCAGCCCCCGGGTCGGGTGATGGCGCGCCAGCAGCCCGCTGGCACGCACAGATTTACATCTGCTTTTAGCAGGCGTAAATCGTGCAACAAAGGTAAGGAGGGGGTTTAGATAGGGCCGGGGGGGGTGGGTTAGATAGGGGAAGGGAGGGGAAGGGAGGGGAAGGTGGGGGGAGGGTGAAGGAAAGTTCCCTCCGAGGCCGCTCCGAAATCGGAGCGGCCTCGGAGGGAACAGGCAGCGTGCACTGGGCTCGGCGCGCGCAGGTTGCACAAATGTGCACCCCCTTGCACGCGCCGACCCCAGATTTTATAAGATACGCGCGGCTACGCGCGTATCTTATAAAATCCAGCGTACTTTTGTTCGCGCCTGGTGTGCGAACAAAAGTACGCGCTCGCGCAAAATTATAAAATCTACCCCTATATGTATTCAAAGTGAAGTATTAGGCTTGATTGGTTCAGGGTAGTAACCTCCGTAACAAGCAAGCTACTCCCACGCTTATTTGTTTACCCAGCCTGTGCAATTTAGTCCTTGTTGGTTGTTGTCTGAATATAAATCCTCTTTTCTTCATTCCCCCCTTTCCATTGAAGCAGAGAGCTGCTTGGAGATGCATTGAAAATGAAGTAGCAGGCTAATTTGGTTTGGGGTAGTAACCGCCGCAACAAGCAAGCTACTCCCATGCTTATTTGTGAATGCCAATCCTTTTTCCCACATTTCCACTTGCCGTTGAAGCATAGAGCAATGTTGGAGTTGCATTAACTGTGTATATGTTTATTAAATAAGGTTATTAATCATCAGGTAGTAGCCATGTTGTAAAATGACCATGTCCCTGGGTGTGGACCAACAAATGCATGCACATGTGTGCCCATGTGCCTGTTTAAAGGTTACCATCTTAGGGTACTGACATACTATGCAGCTATATTAGCAAGTAGGATTCAGTGACATTTGACTACCCATACCACCATTATACTCAGGCAATATGATTTAATTTATGAAATTTATAAACCGCCTTTACAGCATACCTGACCAAGGCAGTGTACAAGCACCATAGTAATCATAAAAGCATAAAAACACCCCAAAATATAAAAAAAACACAGAAAAAGTACGTAAATAGCAAATATACAATTTAAAAATATAAATATTTAGAACTAAAAACACAGTCATAACAATATCACTAAATCTCAAGATTATAGGAAGATGGGCAATGTTGATCTCTCATAATAGTCACTGTAATGTACACGTGTTAATAACCTGGGACATTTAAAATCCAATAAAAAATATAAAGTAGAAGCTATGTTAATCCATCCATAGTACTACATATTGCTGTCTTCTATTTTAATATTTCAGAGTCATCCAGATTACTAACTACACTGAACAAATATTAAAAAATCATGTCTTAATGGCTTTTCTAAAAACCATATTACCTTTTTCTAGTCGAACATGATTAGGGATTGAATTCCATAATTGGGGTCTGCTGCAAAAAATGCTCTCTTGTATGCACCAGCTATGCATCATGTCTGCTGCAAAAAATGCACTCATGTATGCACGAGCTATGCATCATGTAAAGCAGGAGCATGAAGGAGACCAGCCTGTGATGATGACAGCAATCTTTTAGGACTATATCTCTCCAAAAATGAGAGGTACTTTGTAGAGATGTGAATCGTGTGATCGATCGTCTTAACGATCGATTTTGCCTGGGGGGGGGGAGGGAATCTGATCGTCGCGGTTTTGTTTTTTAAAAAATCGTTTTAAATCATAAATCGGGGGAGGGCGGGAAAACCGGCACACTAAAACAACCCTAAAACCCACCCCGACCCTTTAAAATAAATCCCCCACCCTCCCGAACCCCCCCAAAATGTTTTAAATTACCTGGGGTCATATGACAGGGCAAAGGTAGCGCCGGCGCCATTTCTATTAACACAGCCATGGCCCGAGAGTGGAAGATCACACCGGGACCCCCCACTGGACCCCAGGTAATTTAAAACATTTTGGGGGGGTTCGGGAGGGTGGGGGATTTATTTTAAAGGGTCGGGGTGGGTTTTAGGGTTGTTTTAGTGTGCCGGTTTTCCAGCCCTCCTCCTTCCCCTCCCCCTCCCCCGATTTACGATTTTTGACGATAAATCGGGGGAATTCCTATTGTATCGCGCCTCTAACGATTTTTGACGATTTAAAATATATCGGACAATTTTTTAAATCGTCAAAAAACGATTCACATCCCTAGTACTTTGCTCCTATTTCATTTACAAGCCTGAAAGAAAGCGAGTGTAACCCCTGAGAGGCCTTCTCTCTGGTCAATCTATGCTAAATGGTCCTTGCATGCACATTCTGTGCTAATTGTAATTTGGATAAGTCATTATAGGAGCTCAACAAATAACACATTACAATAATATATCTGTGCCACTGCTAAAGACTTTATGATGACTTAATATTATTCTGGACTAAGTATGGCCTGAGCTGGTGCCCTACAGTGGAGTTCCTCAGGGACCGGTGCTTTTCAATATATTTATAAATGATATGGAAAGGAATACGACAAGTGAGGTTATCACTTGTCGTATTTGCGGATGATACAAAATTACTCAGAGTAGTTAAATCACAAGCAGATTGTGACACATTACAGGAGGACCTTACGAGACTGAAAGATTGGGCATCCAAATGGCAGATGAAATTTAATGTGGACAAGTGCAAGGTGATGCATATAGGGAAAAATAACCCTTGCTGTAGTTACACGATGTTAGGTTCCATATTAGAATCTACTGCCCAGGAAAGAGATCTAGGCATCATAGTGGATAACACATTGAAATCGTCGGTTCAATGTGCTGTGGTAGTCAAAAAAGCAAACAGAATATTAGGAATTATTAGGAAGGGAATGGCTAATAAAACAGAAAATGTCATAATGCCTCTGTATCGCTCCATGGTGAGACCGCACCTTGAATACTGTGTACAATTCTGTTCGCCGCATCTCAAAAAAGATATAGTTGCGATGGAGAAGGTACAGAGAAGGGCGACCAAAATGATAAAGAGGATGGAACAGCTCCCCTATGAGGAAAGGCTGAAGAGGTTAGGGCTGTTCAGCTTGGAGAAGAGACGGCTGAAGGGGGATATGACAGAGGTGTTTAAAATAATGAGAGGTCTTGAACGAGTAGATGTGAATCGGTTGTTTACACTTTTGGATAATAGAAGGACTAGGGAGCACTCCATGAAGTTAGCAAGTAGCACATTTAAGACTAATTGGAGAAATTTCTTTTTCACTTTGGGGCGGATTTTCAGACTCCGCGAATAGGCCTACTTTTGTTTGCGCTCCAGGCGCAAACAAAAGTACGCTGGATTTTAGTAGATACGCGCGGAGCCGCGCGTATCTGCTAAAAACCTGGATCGGCGCGCGCAAGGCTATCGATTTTGTATAGCCGGCGCGCGCCGAGCCGCGCAGCCTACCCCCGTTCCCTCCAAGGCTCGTCTAAATCCGCCCCTGAAAATCCGCCCCTTAACGCACAATTAAGCTCTGGAATTTGTTGCCAGTTAGTGTAGCTGGGTTTAAAAAAGATTTGAATAAGTTCTTGGAGGAGAAATCCATTAACTGCTATTAATCAAGTTGACTTAAGGAATAGCCTCTGCTATTACTGGCATCAGTAACATGGGATCTTCTTGGTGTTTGGGTACTTGCTAGGTTTTTGTGGCCTGGTTTGGCCTCTGTTGGAAACAGGATGCTGGCTTGATGGACCCTTGGTCTGACCTAGCATGGCAATTTCTTATGTTGTTATGTTCTTAACTTTATAACTAAATGCTGACGTAATCAAATTGGTTTACAACTAACATGGCAACACTCATATCATTTCCTGTGAACATATCACAACATTAAATGGGTTAATCCTGGAGGAATTCTGCGCTACTGTGGAATGCAGAATTTCTGCAGATTTCCCCCTCCATGGAGATTTTCATATTTACCTTGTAGAATTCACTGCTTCCAAACTCCATCACTCCAACCTCAAGTGCAGGCAGGATCGCAGTAATAATGGCTCCACGGGCCTGCTGGAAGAGGAGGGGCTTTAACTGCAGGACTCCGCGATCCCGGAAGCTCAGGCCAGGTTCGTGGGAGGCAATGCAGCATGGAGCAGGTTCGCAGGTGGCAGCAAAACCCTGATTATAGTCAAACTCTACAAGCCTGCCTGAAGATTTGGGTTGGGGCCTCCGTGAATGCAGCCCAACCACCAGGCAGTTTGAAGATTACACTGTTTGTTTCTCAGTCAGTGCATATTATCCCTGCCCTGTGAGAAAGAGGTAAATAAATGGCTGTAAAGAAGGGGAGAATAAGGAGGGGGAGGAGGGGGAGGAGGGAAGGAGGAGGGGGAGGAAGGGGATTAAGGAGGAGGAGGGAGAAGGAAGGGAAGAGGGAGTGGGATTGAGGAGGAGGGAGAATAGGGGAAAGAAGGTAGGAGGGGGGAAGAGGGAGAGGGGAAGAAGGGGGTTAAGGAGGGGGAAGAGGGAGAGGGGAAAGAGGAGGGGAAGAAGGAGGAGGATTAAGGAAGGAGGGGGAAAGGAGAGGGAAAGAGGGGGGGAAGGGGGTAGGGGGTAGGAGCTGGCAATAGGAATAGCGTTCAACTGAATGTTATTTCCTGCTGCCTCAAGGCCAGTCTCACAGCTCATTTCACAAGACCTACCCTGTGGCAGCAGGAGATGTTTTGTTAAACGTTACTCCTGCTGCCATGCATGCCACAATCCAGCAGGTCATCACTATGAAGTAGACAGAGAGAGGACCCAGGGGCTGCCTGTGGACCTTATCCCACTGGCAGCTGAAGAAGAAGCCCAGGCCCTGGGAGAGAGTCTACTTTCTGCCAGAAGGAAATCACTAAGTACTTCATTCACTAAGGGTTTCTCCCATAGACATAAAAAGGGAGAAAAGTCTTAATGAATCTGGCCCTAAGTGAGAAAAATGTGAAGGCTCTTTGTTTGGGAGCGAGTTGGAGAAACTAGCCAGTAAGTTACAGCGCCCCTTTGGTATGAGGGGTCATTTCCAGGGTTCCAGGCATTTTCGTCCCTACAGAGGAATGACCTTTCAGTGGACTCAGCCTTTCGGTAGGTCTCTGACCTTTCATCCCTGGCAGCCCAAGACAAGAGCGGGCTTGAGTGGTGGACCTTCCAAAAGAAGATTTGCCGACCCACCTTCCAGAACAGGAAATACAGGGACATCTCTCTCTCTTTTATCGGAGGTGGGTCGAGATCATGTCATACCCGTGGGTCCTGGAGGTGATATGTGAAGGATATGCACTGGAATTTCGCAGTATACCTCAGGGCATGTTCACGGTGTCCCCTTGCCACTCCCCACATAAGAAACAGGCAGTGGAGTTCACACTTCAAAGGCTCTTCAGACTGAGGGTTGTGTCTTTTCAGGACGTCTTCTCCAAGCAATCAGCAGACGTATTACCTCTGCACAGGACCTTTGATTGTGCGATAAATCTCAAGCCTTCTCAAGGAGCAGGAAGGGGATGTTCTCAGTGTGTAAGGCCCCTGTGCGAAGGCATATGGGTTGCGTGGTAAGTGAGACCTCCCCTGGAAGTGGTTCTCCATGTATAGAAGACAGCAGTAAGGGGATAGCTATTGGTGTAGTGGGAATTCGCAGATGGTCTGCAATTCCCTTTAGCATAAAATTTCCTCCCACACCTGAGTCCACGAGTGTGAGTGTTGAAAATTCAAGGCCTCCAGAGATGAGAGAGACGGGGAGAGATAATGGAGGAGAAAGTACAGTTAGACCTAGGAGAAGTCCTCCAGCAGATCCTAGGTCTGGCCTTTTCCAGGACAGATAGGGCAGGTCTGGACAGCATGGATGGATTGGCCGCAGTACATACAGAGACCTGAGTGTCTGCGAAAACATCTCTCTTTAGAGGTCAGGTGACTGCGTCCTAACTGCATAAGTTCTTCTTCTTCTTCACTGGGCGCAGAAGATTGAGCTGAAGTCGTGTGCATAGCTCAAGGGCAATTACCTCCCGTAGAGTGCTTCTTGTGACACTTTGCCTCTTGAGTCCGATCTCGTATCCTGCAATCAACTCTCCCAGCTAAATCAATGAGAGATTCCAGGGTGTTTGGCAAGTCACGAGCTGCTAGTTCGTCTTTTATACGGGTGTTGAGGCCCTCTAAAAATATAGCACATAGACATCCCAAGTCCCAATGGAGCTCAGATGCTAGTGTCTTGAATTCAATAACATAGTCTGGTAAAGGCTTACTTCCTTGCTGAAGGTGAAGAAGAGTAGACCCTGCTATGGTCTGATGTGTTGGATCATCAAATATGGATTTGAACAGATTCAAGAAGTCAGTCAGATCATTTAAAACAGGGTCGCTGAGTTCCCAGAGAGGTGAAGCCCAGGCTAGGGCTCTTCCATCGAGTAGCGATAGGATATAGGTAGTCTTGGAAACAGCATTGGGAAAGTAGTTCAGTTGCAACGAGAAGTGCATACAGCACTGATTAATAAAACCCCTACACATCTGGGCATCACCAGAGAAGCATGTAGGAGCTGGAAGCGTTCAGTGGTGTGAACTGCAACCACTTGAGGAGAAGAATCTTTCTCTGGAGCCATCGGCATATTCAGTCGGGCATTCAACTGGTTGAAAGCAGCAGCTAGTGTCTCCAGAGATTTCTGTTGCTCTGCAATCTGCTGGGCCAGGCCAGGAATGGCCTGTAAGGCTGAGAGCTGAGCCGGGTCCATGGAGTTAGCAATCTGTTGTGTTTTGGAAATTGAAGCATGGGCCCTTGGTCGCTGCAAGAGATGGCACCTCCCACTGGGCGGAGCCCTGCGGGGACTTGCAGCAATAGGCTAGCTCTGAGCAGAGATGGACACAGAGAAAGTTAGTCTTTATTATACTGCAACGTAGATGGTAACCCGAGGAACGGGCAATAATCCCAGCCAGAAGAGGAGATGTCTGATGGCAATGTTCCGTCTGAAGGCTGCAGAGTGGAAAAGGCAGTTACACAGTCTCACCAGGTCCCGAGAGGGAGATGGGTCCAGTAGTGCTCTGTGAAGCTGGGTAGGCCGAGAAAGGCCAGTGAGAGTAGATCGGTAGTGGTCCGCAGTGCGGGATAGGCCGAGGATCTATGTAGAGAGAGATGAGACAAGGCAGAGACAGAACTGGAGCGGGAGTACTCACTCTGATGCTGGCAGTTGTAGTAGGAGAGAGCCCCCAAGGAGCGGGTACCTTAGGCGTCCTTGTTGGTAGCAGCTAACCCCAGAGGGTGTAGAGGAGCGAGGCAAAGCCCCCGAGGAGCGGGTACCTAAGTCATCCTGGAGCAAGAGTACACAGAGCGAAAGCATCTGGTAACATAGAGAGATCAGCATGGAGGATTCCTTGCTAACTTGTATTAGGAATCATGAACGGAGATTAAATACCAGAGCTTGTGATGTCATGCGGTGGGCACGCCCCGAGTTTCCCGCCATGATGCACGTAAAGGACGGGGCTGCGCACGCGTGCCCTAGGTGACTCCAGGAAGGCGAACGCAATCGCCCATGCCGGACTGGGGACGCCGGAGGGGTCGACGTGGAGAAGTGGAGGCAGCCATCTTCCCAAAAGGAACCGAGACAGGCAGGAAAAAGGTGAACAATAGAGGGCACAGCCATCTGCGACCGATGGGCACAACACATATTCCCATCCGATTGGAATACCAATGCTTTTTAAGCTTTGTGGTGTTTGAGTGCCATTATCAGTTTTGGGTGCTGCCTTTTGGTCTAGCCACTGCTCCCAGAATATTTTCCAAGATTATGGTGGTGGTAGTAGCAGCCTTGCAAAAAGAAGGAATCCTGGTGCGCCCATATTTGGATGACTGGCTGATTCAAGCTAAGTCTCAGGAAGAGATCTGACTGGTGACACACAAGTTGATCTCCTTATTGCAGGAGCTTGGTTGGGTGGTGAACCTGACCAAGAGCAATCTTCAACCATCCCAGTCGTTGGCGTATCTGGAGGCCCAGTTCGACATGGGACAGGACAGAGTTTTCCTACCGGAAGTTCGGATCCAGAGATTGATGTCTCAAGTGTGTCAGTTGATGAACACCATATGCCCAACAGTGTGGTCCTACCTACAGGTTTCCGGCTTGATGACAGCTACCCTGGAAGTAGTGCCAAGGGCCAAGGGTACATATGCGTCCCCTTTAGTGCTCTCTGCTATCTCGCTGGAACCCACAGTCTCAGGATTATGCAGTTTGGCTCCACTTGCAGATGGAAATCTGCTCCCGCCTACAGTGGTGGTTGCAGGAGCATCATCAGAGAAAAGGAGTTCCTTTGTCCTCAAAAAGCAAACCGGAAGCCGATCCAAGATGGCTGTATAGCGAACAGAAGAAACAAGATCGGTATATGTATAGCGAACAGAAGAAACAAGATCGGTATATGAAAACCTTTTATTCTGACAATCGAGCTCGACTATTGTCAGAATAAAAGGTTTTCATATACCGATCTTGTTTCTTCTGTTCCTTTGTCCTCTCCAGCCTGGTTGGTACTTATGACAGATGCGAGTCTCCATGGTTGGGGCTCACTGTCTGGAGTTAATGGCTCAGGGGCACTGGAATGCCAAAGAGTCCCGCTGGAACATCAATCGCCTGGAGGCCCGTGAGGTACAGCTGGCATCTTGCAGTTCAGCCACAGGCTGCGGAATCAAGCGGTTCACGTGATGTCTGACAACGCGATGACAGTGGCCTATATCAATCACCAGGGAGGAACCAAGAGCCAGCAACTGTTGCAGGAAATAGACCAGCTGATGGAATGGGTGGAAGGTCATCTACAGATGATCTCAGCTTCTCACATTGCAGGAAAAGACAACGTAAGAGCAGACTTTCTCAGCAAGGAGAGCCTGGACCCAGGAGAGTGGGTGTTGTCAGCTGAGGCATTTCAGCTGATTGTGGCTCACTGGGGCCTTCCGTTCCTAGACCTGCTGGTGACTTCTCAAAATGCGAAGGTTCTTTTGCTTCTACAGTCGCAGGAGATATCTGTGGTCCCTGGGAATAGATGCTCTTGTACAGGTCTGGCTGGAAGACAGATTCCTTTATGCCTTTCCTCCATGGTCCTTGTTGGGCAGGATAATTCATAAGATCGAAGGCCACAGGGGCTAGACCTCCTGGTGGTGCTGGACTGGCCCAGGCGTCTGTGGCATGTGGATTTGCGTCGACTCCTGGTGGAGGCCCCCTGTTAAGTTCTCCACTTCCTTAGCTTATGTGTGGGTTTGGAGAATTTTTGAAGCCTGGTGTGAGGAGTGAGGTATTGTTCCTCATTCAGTTATGAGCCCTCTCATTCTGGATTTGTTGCAGGATGGATTGAATAAAGGTTTGACCCTTAATTCCTTGAAGGTGCAGGTTGCAGCTCTTGTCTGTTTCAGGGACCTGGTAAATGGTGTTTTCTTGTGCCTCATCCTGATGTGGCCCATTTTTTGAAGGGAGTGAAGCACCTTAGGCCTTCCTTGAGTTTACCGGTTCCATTGTGGAGTCTTTTGGTGCTGGACTTTTTGTGAGGCCTTACATTCCAACCAATGCGTAGCCTTTCCTTACGGTTGTTGACTTTGAAGACTGTGTTCTTGGTGGCTATATGTTCTGCATGTTGCATTTCTAAGCTGCAGGCCTTGTCTTGCTGGGAGCCGTTCCTTCAGGTGACTCCGGGGGCATTACAGCTATGTACTGTTCTATCCTTCTTGCCCAAGGTAGTCTCTGAATCAGTCCATCTCCTTGCCATCCCTGGATAAGGTCAGGGCTGCGGAGGTGTTTTGCCTTTTGTGCTCCTTGGATGCTAAGCTTCTTGTCATGCAATATCTGGAGGTCTCTGAGTATTTTTGATCACCTGTTTGTTCTTCATGGCTGGAGTAAGCATGGTGCTCCGGCTTCACAGGCTACCATAGCTCGTTGGATTAAGGAGATGGTCACAGCATGTGGATGCTGGTAAGCCATTGCCAACTCAGGTTAGGGCTCATTCCACTAGGGCTCAGGAAGTGTCATGGGCGGAGGTTAGTCTGTTGTCTCCCGTCAATATCTGCCGAGCTGCGACGTGGTCCTCCTTACACACTTTTTTCAGGTTTTATTGTCTGGATGTGCAGGCCCAGGAGGATGTAGCCTTTGCACGTGCAGTGTTGACTGGACTGTGGGCAACCTCCCACCCTGTTGGGGAGTAGCTTTGGTATATCCCACTGGTCCTGAGTCCATCTGTCTACACGCTAGGACTGTGGTTCCCAACCCTGTCCTGGGGACCCCCCAGCCAGTTGGGTTTTCAGGATATCCACAATGAATATGCATGAGAGAAAATGTGCATGTTATGGAGGCAGTGCGGGGATTACCGGTAAGTGTTTATCCAGTCCCTAGCTTGAGGTACCTAGAATCTTATGTGAGTTCACTATTTATAGTTGGTGAATACAGTTCTGGTTACCTGTTTTTAATCAGGTTTTTAATCAAGTTTTTGCTAGTTTGTCCACAGTTGCTTTTGAAGAGAATACTAGTAGGCTAGTGCAGAATTTTCAGTTTTTTTGGTACAGAATCCCCCCCAGGAGTAATGGGTTATAAAACTCATGACGGTTTGTAGGGATGCACATTTGTTTCAAACAACATAAGAAATATCATTGATCTTGTTTGTTTTGTTTCTGAAACAAAATGATACAAAACTCAGAAATGTAGTACATTTGTTTCATTTCATTTTTTGAAATAGCATTTGATAAAACATTTAGAGGTAGATTTTAAATGCCCAGCGCGCGCATCAATTGGAGGATGCGTGCAAAAGTCGGGCATGTGCACGCCGACCAAATTTCAAATGCTGCACAGATACGTGTGTATCTCCCGCTGCGCACACATCGCACTCAGTTTTTTAAAAGGGGCGTGGTTTGGGTGGGGCCGGCATTTTGGAGAATGATCAAGAGATGTGCGCGTAAATACTTATGCTGACACTCGCCCACGTCCTCTCCCGTGTTAGTTTACATCTGCTATCGAGGATGTGTAACTTAAAAAAACAAACAAACCAGCTATTTCAGAAGGGTTTAAAGAATCTGGGACAACTGGGGGGAGTGCAGGCTATTAAACCAGGGGGGGTTGTAGAACCTAGCTCAATACTGGGAGAACTGGTGGATGAACTGGTGAAACTGGTCATGGGTGGATGCACACTGGTTTTAAAATACCCTGACTTGCATAGTAGAAACCCAATTTATGCACCTGGGCATGTGCGCACATGTGCGCCCATCCATGCTATTTTATAACACGTGCGCAAGTTATAAAATGGCTGCGTATTCGGGCGTGCGCCAATATACATACGTCAAAGTGCACTTGCGCGCCGCTTTGAAAATTACCGTGTGAGTGTGTGCTGTATCTAAACGAAACAAAAAATGAAACAAAATGGAAAAAACCCCCCACAAAAAACAAAAACTCCAAGTGAAAAAAATCTGAGCATGCACACTCCTAATGCTTTGGTGTTCTCTCGAAATTACCATTCTTTCCCCATTCCCCACCCATTGAATCCTATTCTGTGCAGATATTCTGTGCAGAATCCTGTGCAGAATTCTGTGCAGAATCCTGTGCAGAATTCTGTGCAGAATCCTGTGCAGAATTCTGTGCAGAATCCTGTGCAGAATTCTGTGCAGAATCCTATTCTGTGCAGATATTCTGTGCAGATATTTCTCTACAGCCATTCCACCGTTATGGAACTCCATCCCCTCAAATCTCAGAACAGAACCATGCATCTCAACCTTCAAAAAAAGACTAAAGACCTGGATATTCATACAAGCTTTCCCAGACACCAACATGGTCAACTAATCTCCAACTACACCTTGATTAACCATATCTTGATTAACCATATCTTCTATCGTTTACCTGTGTGAATTAATCCTGTCCTTTCTCTTCCTTCTCAGCCAAGTTCTTATCACCCTGTTATATGTAACTGCCTTTTCAGCACCATTGTTATAGTTATGTTTACTATGCACCCCTGTTTTATGTGAACCAGCATGATGTGACTGCTGTCTCGAATGCCGGTATATAAAAATTTGAAATAAATAAATAAATAAATATGAACATGTGCTATCTTTGGAGGTGTGAAGTTGAGAATTCAATCTTAATAGATAGCAGAGCAGGCATTTGTGAAAGGATTGTTACTCTCTGATGTGCATTACTTCTGATAAAGAGAAAGAAAAGTGTGCAAACAGGATGAGACAGTTTAATAATTTTGATTTTCCTAACTTCGGTATAGGTTTGTCTTTTAACTTCCTTCTACTTATGACAATATTTCTTCTATCATGAATGAGAAATTTGTTCCTTTTAAATGTTCCTGTTCCCTTTTGTTCTCGATGGAATTCAGCCACATAAGTGCTTCTGAACAGATTTAACTGAGGGAATATGGTGATCGAAGTGTGGATAATTGATTTTACCTTCTTAACTTTAATACAAGTCAACACCATGGTTGGGACATACTAAGAGTAGTTCCTCCACCCTCTTCCAGAAGCTGGTGATTTCAGGAAAGTGAATGTATATTGGAAAAAGTAATAAGGGTTATGTAGATTTTAATGAACCATCAGGCTGATACAGTAAAGTGCGCTCCGGTGGAGCGCACTGTTAGCCTGCGTTTGGCTGTGCATTTTCAACGCGCTATTTTTACCCCTTATATAGTAAGGGGTAATAGCGCGTCGAAAATGCGTGGCCAACACCCCCACCCCCCCCAAAACTAATAGCGCCCGCAACATGCAAATGCATGTTGATGGGCCTATTAGTTATTCCCGTGCGATACAGAAAGTAACGCCTGCCAAAGGCTAGCGTTAATTTCGGCCGGCACCGGGAAAATGTACAGAAAAGCAGAAAAAAATGTTTTTCTGTACACCCTCCGACTTAATATCATAGCGATATTAAGTCAGAGGCCCCAAAATTAAAAAAAAAATTAAAATTAAAACAAAATAAAATTAAAAATCTGCTCGCGGCCCGCACGTTGGAAGCCAGCGTCCATTTTCCAAACCCGTGGCTGTCAGCGGGTTTGAGAACCGACGCCGGTAAAATTGAGCACCAGCTGTCAAACCCGCTGACAGCCGCCGCTTCTGTCAAAAAGGAGGCACTAGGGATGCACTAGTGTCCCTAGTGCCTCCTTTTACCGTGGGCCCTAATTTACATACCTGGGCTTTCTGTATCGCGCGCCCAGAAGAGTGGCCTGTGCGTGCATCGGGAGAGCGGGCGCTCGCTGGTTCTCCCGCGTGTTTTTCTGTATAGGCCTGCTCGATGTTAGGAGGCACTGGTCTAGAAGCCCACATGAAGTGTTTATTTGTTTTTCCCAAGATATGCAGGATTCTAAGATGCATTTTTTTTAACATAGAAATTTAGTATTTGTGGAGTTCATTCATCCACTTTGAGGAGATCTTGGTGAACACGGGGTATTCAAGAGGGTCAGGCAAATATTTTAAATGCTTTTGTGAGATTAAAAAATTCAGATTTGGGAGCACTAATAGCAGCAGATAGACAAGTTATTGAATTTATAATGAGGTATTTGAGACTGATAAGCCATGGAATGTATTATTGGCTTCATTAAAACATACATAACATATGCCTCAATATTTCCTTTCAGACATACCATTCATCCTAAATAATATGGACTATTTTGCAGAAACTCTTTTGCAATTTCCTCCTTTCTTGGATGTAGTCAGGCATGTCGGCAAGTACGGTCTCCACAGAGAAGAGGACATACATATCTGGTGCAATTCGTGTCTCTTGCCATGTATGGAAAGTGCTAGTCATCAGATAAGGCAGAGACAATCCAGAGACAAGCTGTGAGGATGGTGAATTTGGAAAGCTAAGGGCCGGATTTTAAAAGCCCTACACGCGTAGGGGGGTTACGTGCGCCGGGCCCAGGATGTGTGTAAGTCCCGGGGCTTACAAAAAGGGGCAGGGCGGGGGCGGGGCGGTCTGGGGGCGGGGCTAGAGGCCTCCGACACAGCGGCCATTTGCCGCTGTGTTGAAGGATCGCGTGCAGGCAGGCTGCTGGTGCGCACAACCTGTGCCTGCCTCCAGGCAGGTGCAAAAGTTTAGATAACAATTTTTGGAAGGGTTAGAGTAGGGCTGGGGGGTGGGGGGAAAGGTTAGGGGAAGGAGTGGGAAAATCTTTGAAAATCTACCCCTAAGTGTCCATGCACTTTATCACAGAGCTGGGAAATGCGAGTTTATCAGGCATTCTCAGTCGGTTCCTCTAAATCTGCCATAGGACAGAGCATGTTCTTTTGCAAGGCAAGGCGTTCCCTGCAATGTACATAAAAGAGTAGGGATGCCCAACTGGAAAACCCAAATGGGGAAATTGGGTTATTTGAGCCCAAAATTGAATCACTCTGAAAATTTTCAGATTATTTCGGTAAATAGCGTGTATTGTTTTCTAAAACAAATAACCTGACAAATATGAAAAAAAAATTTGCTCAAAAAACAAACTGAAAATGAATGAACCAAAATGAAAAAAAAAGGGCTGCACATCAGTATAAGAGAGGAGGTGCAATCTTAGAACCACTGAGATGTACCTCAAATGCATTGCCATCTTTCTTAGACCACGTGAAAACAGAAAGCACGATCTACTGCCTGCATCTTTCATAAAGAATGCTGGTAATTGTGGGAAATTAACAGAGGAGGTGTGTCAGCTCTTTCAGACATACCTGCTCTGTGTTTATTCAGCTGCGGTGCACCCTACCTTTCAGTGATGCTGCGCACTGTAAGCTGCTGGTATCAGGTGCTGCTGCTGCTGCTCGCTGCCTGACTGAGAAAAAACAGGGCCTGCACCACCACAGGATCACTCCCTCTCTTCTAGATGGTAAAAAAAATACTAGAATATGCATTGCGGTGAAAACAATACTGTCTGTTTAAATACAGCAAGAAAAGTCTCCCAAACCCTGCCTTCTATCCCAGAACCTTTCTCATATTCTGAGGTGAATGAACTATGAGGGGAGAAGTAACAAATGTGGCTGGTCCCCATAATTTTCCATGGGAAGAAAAGAAAATACCCGTTCATGTGGATGTGGACAAAAGAGGGCCCCAAAAAGACACTACTGCTCTGGGAAGGAAGAAAAATGTTTTGGGTAGAGACCACTGGGAGGCAAATAAATCCACATAGTTACGGGGATGAATAACCCCCGATGGGACAGGTTAGGGGTGATACAGAGTTGCTGTCCCCCTCCCCTCCCACCACAATAGTTTTTTTCAATGTTGAACAGACCCCCAAATAAACTCTCGAATAAATCCATTTATAGCAATTGATATTTCACAAAAACCCCAATTACCTGCAGCTATTTGCCAAGTGGAGTTTCCAAACAGCGCTGAATGAACCCCTGACACCCGCAGAGGTCTAGAGTTTGCTGGACATTTTTTCAAAGTTCCTCTCTGAAAGGGAGAGATCCAGCCCTTCCTGTTTCCTATTCTTCACATCCGTCCTTCATATGCTTTGCTTTATAACCTTTCTGAGGTTTCGTATATTCCCCGAAAAACAAAATTCTAAAAGAACGCTCAGCTTTGCGTGGAGATAATTTATTTTATATATTTATATTGATTAGACCTGGAAGAAGAAAGCAAAAATCAATATTAAAGAGAGCCTACATCTTCAAATTTCTCTCGCCATGCAGTTAGGAACAGGGATGTGCATGGATATTCTGCTTCATTTATTTCAAATGAAAAAAATACAAAGAAACAAATGAAATTAGAAAAGAAATGTAAAGCAACATAAAAAGAAAATGTTGGGTCACTGCCCCTCCCGCAAATTTTAGAAAACCCCTTCCGGGCCTTCCCCCGATTTCACCTAAAACCCTCTTACCCCATTTATAAGTCTTCACAGGGCAACTGCGATCCCTGGTCACTCCTGGCCCACCAGTGCTGCAATTTACAAATCGCTGCAGCAGACTGAGACCGGCGTCTTTCTTAATTTCTGCTGTACAAAATGACGCTGACCTGGACCACCATCCAGGTCTAGGCCAGTGCCATTTTCCCATACCAAAGAAATTAAGCATTCAGGTGGCCTCAGTTTGCTGTTGCAATTTACAATAACCCTACCAGTGGGGCAGGAGCGACCAGGAATCCAGCTGTCCCGTAAATGGGGTAAGAGGGTCTGGGGGAAGGGTCTTTCGGTGGCTGTCAGCCTAAATTTCTAAAATGGAATTTATTTATATTCTGCTTTCTCAGGCACTTCAAAGTGGATTACATTCAGATACTGTAGGTATTTCCCTCGCCCCCCCGAGGAGCTAGAATGCACCTGAAGCAATGGAGACTTTTCCAAGGTCACAAGAAGCAGCAGTGTGTTTTCAACCCTGGTTTCCTGCCCGTGGCTCTAACCACTAGGCTACTCCTCCACTTCGAATGAAGGGAAAGGAATAAAATTCTTTTTGTTGTTGTTGCATTTTAAAAACGTAAATGAAATGAGAACTTTTACATTTCCCCCTTTTACTTCAGATGACTGCGCCTCCCTAATTAGGAAGGCTTGCATCGGTCATTGTTTACAGTTCTGCGCCTCCTTAGCAAGCTCTGGACCCTGTCGTGCGCCGTTCTACAGCTTGCGGCACTCCATGTCACGTTTCCAGACTTCCACTCATCGCCATGGGCACGGCGTTTGCTCTTCGGAAGCAATTAATGAAATGAGCATACTTGTGTCGCCATCAGATCAGCTGCAAGCATGCAGCTTGAGTCTAATGACACTGTCCTCGCTGGAAAGCCCACACTTAATTATGCAATAGTATGGATGACAGTGTTTGTACTTGGGCGATGACACTTTTCAAAGATATTTTTAGGTAAAAATGGTTTGGCCTCTCAGCCCTTCTAAAAGTATGCAGGTCCTATTTTTCGCAGGATTGTGACGAGGCATTCCTGAGGTTTAGATCTATGCTGTTCACACTGTGTATCTGCTGGATGGACTGTATTTTTGTTAGTCTACTGTTTATATATATATTTTTTTAACTGTTTTCACTTCGTTAGCATTTTTGCTAATTAGATCACCTCTTTTTCTGTGAAGGGCTTTGACAGACTGTTTGCTTGGTCCGCTTGGGTCTAACGGCGAGTGCTCTCCCTCCCACCACATTGAAAGAATCATTTTCCAGGGTTGCAGCAAGTTTTCCCAGGACTCTGATGCACCAGAAGCAAGGCGGCCCCTTTGTTTCTAGAAGGAAGGCTCTAAAAAGGGTTATACGAGCTGAGCAATTTTTTAACCCATAACTAAAGAGGCCCTTCAAATAAACTAAGGAAAAAGTTCTGGCCTTCACTGACCGGATAAAGGGAGCAGATCTCTTGAAAGCTAGTTACAGATGTAGTAAAATAATCCAAGAGAAAGGTGTCACCTACAACTTGTATGTTGACGCTTATTTCTTTATGGCCTATAGAGAAATAGAGCTATCTGTGTGGATTGACCTGGATCTAGGGAGACCCGTACCATTTTGATCACATTAGTACCTACATACCTGGTGTGCCAAAGTGAGGTCAGCTTAGGTAGGAATGGTCAGAAATTGTTAGCACTCCCTAGTAGAAGGCATCTTACTTTTGACAAAACTCCTGCACCCATATGATGCAGGGGGAGTTCTAGAGGAGTCAGCTTGAGCCACACAAATGCTGAGGGAGTGAGTGCTTCTCCCTGAAGAGGATATTTAGGGGGGTCTCTCCCTTCACAGGGAGAGTATCGGGAGATAGAACCCTCTCAGATGAGGAGCATTTGAAGGAGAAAGGTTCCAGTGCAGTGAAGGTGGCTGGGACCCAACGTCTGGGTTCCCAGGATTTCTAGGAAGGAAAGGATCTTGGGGTTCAGTAGAGGTCTAAAGTGAAGAAGAAATGTTCAGGAAGCAGAGGTGATAGTAATTCCTCATCTGAAAGGGGATATTTGTCCTTTGTGGGAGTTTTTGAAGAGGAAGAACTTCCCAACTAAGAACAGGTCCTAAAGAGGTCTTGCGTAAGAGGAGTATCAGCTGTAGGGCTCACCAGATTTCAGAAGGCCTACCTGTAGAGAAAAGGAGAGCAGGTACCCGGCAAGACCTACGGGAGGATTCCTGCCCCCACAGGATTTCTTGCCCATGTTTGCAGTAGGAAATTGTGGAAAGCGACTGGGATTTATTTTTTTGGTGGATTTTGTTTACTATGGAGTGCCCCGTCCTTTTTCTTGTTCTTTTGTTCCCTGCCATCAGTGCCAGTAAAGGATTATGTTTTGAAAAACATTTGTGTTGGAATGGCGCTGTGGTGGACAGGACTGGGCGGATGAGAGAAGAAACCCTAAGGGCCTTGAAAGAGAGATTTCTTCTCCTTCATACCCCTTCCTGTTATGCGCCCCGCTTCCAGTGGTGAAACTCTACACCTCCTCTGTCTCCTTCCGTGCTCTGCCCCCTGGGGCAGTCCCCCCAATGTTCCAGGACCAAGGGTCCACCCCCGAGCGCAACCCTTCCCCCTTCCCATGTGGAAACCCCAGGGAGTAATGGGGGCTTGTTTTTGGCCATGACTGCCCCAGTAAGCCCCTGTGCCCAAACCAGGAGAGGGGCCACATGGATTTTCATTCAAAGGGCTAGTAAATTGCTAAACTTTAGTGCAAAATAGAATATACAGTGGTTCTCTGTTGGATATTTGCTTTATTCCCAATAGTTTCAGCTTTTGGAAGTGTCTTCCCTCAGTTGATTAGTGCGAATAAATCTTGACCTAATGACCAGCCACTATAAATCCTCTGTCTCTTTCATTTATCTATATTATCAACCTTTGCAGGCACTAAGATAATGGCATACACACAAATTATGCTCTACAGTTGCACAATTGAACATAGATACATAACAGAAAACTCCATTAACAAATTATTATTGGAATTTATATGTAATCAGCTATGAGAAGGAAAAAAAAAGGAAATATAAACTGTCAATCTTGTGCTTTAGCTGCCTAAGAAGATCTGTATGTGGCCAACTAATAAATACCATGATGATTATTCTATTTCTCCGATTCTGACTGAGCTGACACGAGTTGCACGTGACTTGGCACCTGTCAGCTAGCGTCTGTCAGTCTCAGCACCAGTGTGTTATTATCTCTGGGCTCAGTAACACATGTATTCCTGCCTACCGCACGTCCTTGAGATCTAAATGAACCAGACTGCAAAAGTCCAAAGGGAATTTGAGTGCCTCGCTATTTCTAACATGTTTTTCCTTTTTCTTCTGTATCATTCTGCAACTGCCTATGCCCCAGAAAAAAAATTGCTTGCAAATAATGTCTGTCTTGCTTGCCTCCTTTTTTTTTGCTGAAATCGTTTCCCTGGCCTGCATTTCCTGTTGATGGTTATGGCATTGATTGGTTTACTGGGGGCTTCAGTAGAATGTGTCACTATATTCTTGGTGACAATTCTGTCATAGCGATAACCACCATCTACTGACTTGCTTACATGCCAACCTGTAACATCTGAAGATTAGCATGAGAGACTTTGAAGAAGAAGCAGGAGAGACCATCATTTCACATGGAAATGCTTTGGAACAAGTGAACATTTAGAGCAGAGATAGTAGACAGCTGCACTATTTCGAGGATAGCCAACCTCTAGTCCTGATGGTTGAATACCAATCCACTTCGGTTTTCAAGATATCCCTAATGAATATACATGAGATAGATTTGCAAACAACAAGCAATTTGCATGCAAATCTATCTAATGTATATTCATTAGGGATATCCTGAAAACCTGAGGAGATTGGTGTCCACAAGGTGTGGAGTTTGCCTACACCATACTATTTTGTTCCAAAAAATGACCAAAATAGGATTAAGGGAGCAGAGTTATAGAGCCAATGTGACCCCTTTCCATGATTTACTCTACTCAGCTTTGCTGTCTAAATTGGCTGTAACAAATATTCAGCATGTTGAAAGTATGGTTTAGACATAGTAACATAGCAGTTGTTGGCAGATAAGGATCTTTTGGCCAGGGCATTTTCTAAACAAAATGGCAACCAGAGTGGGGTTGTTTTCAGGACCCCACTTCACTTTTGGGCTCCTGTGCTTGCATATTGACTCAAAAGGATGATTTGGTGCTACTCACAGCTTCATGCCCAGCTCAGTCATTCCTCTTGCCCATCCCTCGTGACAGCCCTGTGTGTAGCCCAACCATTCTGCCCATTTTTCCCTGCTCACTGTGTCATCATAGTTCCCAGTACATATGACTCAAAAGCTTTAAAACAGATGCTATTAGATGGCTAGGTATGAGAGCCTCCGAGCTTACATAAAATTTTCAAGTCAGTGCAAATCTCAAGGTTTCAACAATATGAGCTTTAGGCTCACTGGTGGGGGATTTACTTGACTTACTTAGTCTCAGTGTTCAGTAATTGCACTCTCACACAGTGGTGATGATTCCCCAAGGACTTTTACTTCTAAGAATTGAGGTAGCAATAGCAGTAATCAGTTATATCTACGTTCTTTACATTTTCAGAGTATTTCAACAATTTTAAAAAGGCTTCACCTTCTCTTGCCCTGCTCTCGCTCAGGAATGCAGTCTTCAGTTTGATACATGTTTAGTTGTACACAGCAGACAGCCAGATACACAATTAATTTCAAAAGTGCTTTTCTTCCTATCCCTTCAGCTATATTGAGTCAACCATACACACCACAGGAGATTAATTCAATAACTAAGTTCTACCCTCCCAGGTGAAGAGATGACAATGGCTTCTAGTCTATCAGATTACCATCTTCTGCCCACAATTGGGACACTCTTGAGTGCCTCCATTTTTTCACATAAAAATATATCTCTGGGTTGATTTGGCACTTTTTACCCCATTTGAGCCTACTCACAGAACTAGTATCTGCTTAATTCAATGGCTTGATGATTTCAGTCCACGTTTATCCATTAGATGTTTCTGCCACTGCTGCTATCCGAGCATCTGTTCTCTCATCATTCTCAATTTTCAGGATCCACGTTCTGCCTTTCCCTTTGACAAAGTCTTAAACTACATCTCTCAATAGATCCACAATAGGAGATATTAGTGTTCCTTTTCTGCCTCAGCAAGATCTCTTCCAAGTCTCATTCTATTCAGTACTACCCCAGGGATAGAATTCCTTGCTTCCCTCTTCCATTCCAAGGACAATCTCCTTTCAGTGCTGTACCAAGGACAGACTGACTGTACTCCCTCCAAAATCTCAGTAAGCCCCCTACTGGGCAGTCACACTTCTCAGTCAATCTAATTGTATCAACTCCTGCACTAGAACCTGGTCTCAATCAGGCACATGACAACACTATTACAGTTATTAGGTTTGTAGAGAGAAATTTTCAAAGCCATTAACACAATAAATAGCAATGTACACATGTAAATTAGCTGTCTGAAAATTGCTCTCTCTGAATGTGGCTAAAAGGGCATTGTTCTGCATTCCTCACTCTCTCCTTCCAGCTGTTAGTGAAGTGGACCCTTGAACCAAGAGGTAGTTGGCATTAACTGCAGGGAGGAGCCTCACAGGTCCCCACCATTCACAGGCAGAGCCAGCTGAAGCAGAGGACCAGCTGGAGCTTCACCAATACCAGCCCACATTCCCCTTAGGTTGAGCCTTCAGGTGCTTGGGCCGGCTGGTCTTAGGTTGGGACCTCTGTGCTGCTGGAGAATCATAGAGGTGAGGAGGTTACAGGCCAGTGCAGTGGAGGAGCCTGTTTTGTCCTGAACATGGATGGTGAAGATTAGCAGCAGTCGGAGGACAGCAGGGAAGAGGTCCAGGCAGAGATGCTCGGCTGCCGAAGGTGCGGTGTCATGGTCCAGGCTGAAGGTCGTACGACTGGTGGAGCAAGTTGGAGTTGAGGTACAAGCAATGGTCCTTGGCAGGCGGAGTTCAGTCATGAGCGATGATAGGTCCAAGGTCAGAGGCAGGTGGAAAGTCAGCAACATTGAGGTCCAGAACCGAGGTTAAGCTAGGAAGTTCAAGAGACAACACAGAGAGATGGATAGGGGACCACAGGACAGCTGACAACATCAAGGAAGATGGACCAAGGAAAAGACCGAAGGCAGAGGTTGAGGACAGAACCAGGACATGATGAGGCAGATACGCAGGACACAGGAAGAAGGCAGGAACCACAGAAGAAAACTGGAATGTTCGAAGTGGCAACTAGTACTATCAATGGATAGTCAACCTTTTGCCGAGGCACTGGAGAGGCATCAGCGAGGGCTTTTTATAGGGCCAGAGGGGTGAGGTCATCAGAGTGCACCTCCTGGCTTTTCCTGCCTCTGGCCCTTTAAGTTAGACAAGTTCGGGCACACGTGTATCCTAGGAGGAATGGGGCTCAGTGGTGCCGGTGGCATCCTGCAGCATCATGGTATGGTTTCCCGCCGTGTTTAGTGGAAGGGCTGCCCGGTGTTGGAG
The DNA here is from genome assembly GCF_901001135.1 of Rhinatrema bivittatum. Classification (NCBI taxonomy): domain Eukaryota; kingdom Metazoa; phylum Chordata; class Amphibia; order Gymnophiona; family Rhinatrematidae; genus Rhinatrema; species Rhinatrema bivittatum. The sequence continues at coordinate 189,084,041 of NC_042618.1, read as the reverse complement.
TGGAGCAGCAGGGGACTAGAGGTGAGTGCGGCAGCTCACAGGAAGCCATGAGCTGCCAAACACAACACTAACCCCTAACCCTAGTGCCCTCTCTCCTCTCGAATACACACCCACCTTAGTGCTAATGCATTCTCTCACACACACTTTTGACAACATCCTTTCTCTATCTTTCACACACATACATACTGAGTGTCATGGCTGTGCTGGTCGATGTGAAGGTACTCCCTAAGCAGGGGTATTCAGAGCTCATAAGCAGGCAGGTCAGGCATGAGGTCTTCTGCAGGGGTCAGGAACAGGCAGGTCAGGCGTGAGATTTTCTGCCTAACCGGGTTGGGCCCCCTGGTGCTGATTGCTGGCAGGTTTTATCAGAGATGTTGTGCAGGGTCAGGGCCAAGGCACCTCCCGGAACCAGCAGGCAGCGAGAAGCCAGGGACGGGAAGGTGCCCTGGCCAAACTGAATACAAACAGGGGTGAGGACTGACAAGACAGGGATGGTCAAATAAACACAAGGCAGAGTAGGGGCAGAGACCAATAAGGAACCAGTCAAAGCACAGAACCACAGATTGCCTAAGGGAAATACATGGACAAGGGGGCCACTGGGAGGCCCTACACAGGACAGAAGCAAGGCTAGGAACATGCAGGCAAGAAAGGCCACTGGGAAGCCTAACACAGGACAGAGTAAAGAATCAGACAAGGTGTGCAAGAACAAGGAATCCCAGAATAGGGACACTAAGTAAGGAATACAGGGACAAGAGGACACATCCAGAGAAGAGACTCCACGCCAAGGTGAAGAATACCCTGTGAGGGAGGGTGTGGTATCTTGGGTGATAGCAGCTTGGGAAACAGCCAGGAGAAATAAGGAGGCATACTCTGGCAGTTTCCTTATGTATAATTTTATTTACAGTGAAAAAGAAAACAGAAGATAATGCAGCTCACTTTGCAGTTCTGGTAATACTCAAACATTAAACATAGCAGGACTTTGCATATTCTGGGTTCCTGCCTGCTCCTAGGGTTGTCAACTTTTCTATGGAGCAAAACCGGACACTTGGGGGGGAGGGCCGGGGGGCTGGCCAACTGCAGCTGCCCCTCCCCCCCCCCTTTTTTCCCCCTTTCAATTCGAGCATTGATTTTTTTCCTAGGCAGATTCTGCCTGCCTGTCTTTGGGGCTTGGTTTGACTCTTCTCTTCCTCTGAGTCTCCCAGGAGGACAGCGCAAAGCAGCAACAAGTGCAGCACAGCTGTGGGAGAGGCAGAGGAGGAGGAAGAGAGTCAAACCGAGCCCCGAAAACAGGCAGGTGATTGGAGCACTGCCAGGCTGCCACCACTGATTGGCCCTGGCTTTTTACAGTGTCCGATTACCCTTGTAACTGGACACTGTACAACAGGCTGCAAAACCGGGCTGTCCGGTCGAAAACTGGGCAGTTGGTCACCCTACCTGCTCCCCAGAGACCCCCCTAACCCTTCTGGGCCCTGACTCCTTATAGTATGGTGAGGGAGCCTCCCTTCACCCATAATCTCTTGCAGGGCTGGTCCTCAAGGAAAGCAGGGGCAGGCCAAATAGCTGTGGCTGGTCCCTTAAAGTGTTCTGAGAGAGTTTCCTGTACACTCCCTCACAGAGGGTTTTATAGAGCTGGCCTTGCTCCATCATGCAGCCCTCAAGGTAGAGGCTAGAGTAGATCTGAGTGTGGCTTAGTGAGGGCCCCCTGCTGGCAGGGATGCTGCTTAGCAGCCAGTATTGCTACACTGAGTCAGTTCCCTCTAATATTTCCCCTAGCTCAGCCCTGCCCCTCTCTCACCCTGCAAGCCAATTCCCTCTAATGCTAACCTCTCTCATCCTCTAGTACTCCAGCTGATCTCCTCTCTCACACTCCCCCCAACCACAAGTGATTCCCTCTCTCATTGGCTCTGATGCCTCACGCTTCCTGACATCCATGGCCTCTAAAGCTCACAGGAAATCTGACACCACCCCTGCAGCACACTGGCTGTGTTACCATCCTACCCCTAAAGCACCAGATGGCCAATGCTGCTGCATCACCTCCAGTACCACTGCTACCACCAAGCACATGTCTGCTACCATCCACTGCTGGCACACCTGATGTGGCCTGCCTTAGAATCACTCACTTTTCCTGCTGTGCATCCCTGGTGCTCCTGCCTGTGACTTCCATTAGAGCTGCCAGCAGTGACCATAAGATGTCAATATATATTTTTTAGAAGCTGCAGTACCACAGTGTTTTCTGGACAGACAGAAAGTATTATTACATATAACATATCTAAAAGAGAAACAAGATAGAGACTTTCTAGAGGCAACAGTAAACACAGAGAATTGTTAACATGTATTTGCTGTAGACACTGAAGAATTCCAGGAGGTACATGAGTTCCTGAACAAGTTGATCTGTGGCTTGTATATAGTAGCCAATTTGAATAGAGTGCAGCTCCCAAGAACCAGTAAGAAATGTAAAAATATATTAAGTTAGTACAATAGAAAGGTATCACCTTATATATTTTTTGCTTGTTGACTTCTTTCCACATATTCAAGTGGACTAACCACAGTGCTTCATGCAAAAAGCGGCAATGAGACATTGATACCAGGTTTGGTTTTTTTATTTAGCTTTTTTTTTTTTTTTTTTTTTTACAGGAGAAAACACATATAGCTATGATGCCATAATAGATAGACTGGTATCTTTAAAGAAATAGTTTGCAGATAAAGAGAATGCCTTAAAATCAAATTACTGATAGGACTGAGAGAGAATTGAAGTTACAATAGTTGAATGAATGTACAAATATGTTATTGACAGCAATAACAATTGTCAAATGCAAAAGAGAAAGTAAGTGTTACTGTAATAAATCAGTTCACTAATGTTCTCCTTCAGCCTCATTTTTTTTCCTTTCTGGACTTGCCACCTATGGTATCTAGCTGCTCCTTCTTTGCTTCGCTCCTGCTTCATTTCTATTTGATTCCACTCCCAGCCCTTGTTATTGCTTTATACTCACACCGTGCCTTGTAAACAGCATTTTATATATAAAACAAAAGAAAATGTTTTGGTTGCTAGTGCACATGAATTGGAGACCATGGTTGTGTGCTATTGATCTCTGCTGCTGCTGCTAGCGGCTTCATATTTAACTGCAGTTGAGAAGAGTGAGCCATGATTTGAGGCTAATTATTACTACTTCTTGAGCAGTATTGATTTACACAGTATTCTTCAAGAGCAGGTACATATAAAACACCTTTCAGCATGACAGCCAGGAAGATCTAATTAAAAATTGTTAATTTGCGACATAGATTTCAGGATGGAATAGCATTTTTTTCTACTTTTGGTGGGGGGATTATATTTATTTGTTGTAATGCTTCTGTCATTGTTCGAGTGTTCTGTAACGATCTTAGTGTTCTGTACTAGTTATGCGCTTGACTGATTGTGTCATGTTTGTTTGAAGTCCAGTGCATTTTGTATGTTACCCATATGCTCAGTAAACATAGCTCAAGTAAAACACCTTTAAACCTGCTTGGCTTTGAAATTCTCTGACTGTGGTTACATTTTAAATGAAAGTCAAATAAGACATTCCTACCAAGCTACTGATGGGCCAAAAATCAAAGAGGTTCATATTCAGAGAGCCAGCGAACAGTGAAAATATCCAGGGAAATTTAAACACGAAACTTTCCCCGGATATTCAGTGGGCTTATATGATTATCCCTCCTGACCATCCCTCCTGACCTCAGACAGGAACCTTGTCTGTTGACTTTCAGGAAAAAACTTAAAACCTGGTTGTTTCAACAAGCCTTTCACCCAACCTAGGCCGGCATCAACAATGCCTCAGATCACATACTAAATCCGCCTGTTTAGGGCACGTAATCTTGAACAATGCTTTTACTTTGTTATAGTTATCGAGTTACATCTCCACCTCTGGTTTCTTCTCCTTCCTAGTTCCATTACCCCTGTTCATTGTAACTTTTGCGTCTGGCATCCTCTTCGTTATTGTTGTTAATCCCCGTTCCATGTAAACCGATTTGATATGATTGTATCATGAAAGTCGGTATAAAAAAAAGTATAAATAAATAAATTTATTAATTAATTAATGATTAGGTCTGTCGCCGAATATACAGCATGAGTGAGTTTATCTGGGTAAAAGTCAGGACTGTGATTTTTCCATTCAGAACTGTGCACATAAGTTTAGCCAGAGAGCGCTCTTCATATGGGCTCACTAGCTAAAGTTCAGACCTACCATTGGAATGCCTCCATCAATGCCCCTTTGCAGCTGGATACATTTTATGCATGTAAAAAGTGTGTGCATCAAATTTATGCTTTTGGCAGAGAGCAATGTTGAAAGCTTGGTTTTTGTGCATGTTACACGCATACAAAGGCTTTCAATATCGACCTTAAAATGTCTTAATTTGTAGAAGTGTGCAAAATATATTCACACCAGGATCAAAAAGTATGCAAACTGGAGGGCTTATCCTTTGTAAAATATTTACACACAAAAATAGTTCCCTTTTCAGCACTCATGGAAGCATATTATCAACATCAACTATCATGGGTTAGGCAATAGTGCCTGTTCTGGCTTCATTACAGAGCACTGTCTCTACATCTTTTCCTAGGTCAGCCTGGATCTATTTTTCCAGCAGGTATCATTTTTTGCAAACATTTTCCAAAAATCTCATTTTTCTTATTTCTGATAGGCAACCTATTCATTCTTCCTTCTCATAATAAAGCAAACCATACTAAATTCTTGTTGTATTAATCAGCTAGAATAAGGTCCCTGGTCTCCTGTGCTTCTTTAGCTACCGGAAAGAGCTGCAAAAGTCATCCCTTTCTACAGAAATGGATGTTCCCTGAGGAACTATCACTAGATACCTGGGGGCCAAGTCAAGTTGTGGAGGTGGTGGCTTCCCTTTGGTGTGTTCAACTCCCCCTCCAATTCCCTTCCAACTGTGCTGAATTGGCAACAGGAAGGGGAGTATGAGAGTTGGCAACAAATTGGGCTGTGTCCTCCTCCTCTTCCCTTGGGGCCCTGATTATTGCTTTGAACCATGCAGCTGTACTATGCCCCACATGGTTCAAAGCAACAATCAGGTCTTGGGTCAAAGAAAAAGGATGTAGCCTGAGCTTAGCAGAGTTGCTTACCTGCAACAGGTGTTCTCCTAGGACAGTAAGATGTTAGACCTCACACATGGGTGATTTCATTGGAAGGAGCCCAGCATGGAAAACATGTCAAAGTTTCTAGAACTTTTGTCTAGGCACACTGAGCATGCTCAGCATGCCCTATACCACACGTCCACGCGGGGTCCCTCTTCAGTCTCATAACATAGAATTCTGAAAAATTTAAAACAATAAATAGGAGAAGCCCAACTCCATGGGGTGGTGGGCAGGTTTCATGAGGACTAACAACCTGCTGTCCTAGAAGAACACCTGTTACAGGTAAGCAACTCTGCTTTCTCCTAGGACAAGCAGGCTGGTAGTCCTCACACATGGGTGAATCCCTAGCTACTTGCTGCTCCCCAACACAAAAGGGACCAAATGAAACCTAACCAAGTGCCAACGGGCACAACCACCACAGTGCTATTGGTAACAGAGTGGGAGACAACCTTAACCCAAACAATGGGCCCTAGGCAGGGAGAGTTGGGTTCTAAACCTCAAAGAGATTCCAAAGGATAGACTGGCCGAACCTACTGTCACATCGGCCATCCCTATCCAAACAGTAGTGAGATGCAAAAGTGTGGAGGGAAGTCCACGTCACAGCCTTGCAGATCTCCTCCATGGGGTACTGCTTGCAAGTGGGCCACCGATGTTGCCATGGCTCTGACAGAATGAGCCAAGATGCAAGAAACACAGATGCAGTCCCACCTGGGCATAACAGAAGGAGATGCAATCTGCTAGCCAACTGGATAGTGTCTGTTTGGCAATGACAACTCCCAATCTATTCCTGTCAAAAGAAATGAAAAGTTAGGTGGACTGTCTATGGGCTTCTGTCCACTTCAGACAGAAGTCTAAGGCTCTCTTGCAATCCAGACTTTGCAGTGCTCATTTTCCTTGGTGTGAATGGGGCTTGGGAAGGAATGTTGGCAGGACAATTGACTGATTAAGTTGGAAATCTGTCACCACCTTAGGCAGGAAGTTAGGGTGTATACACAAGCCACCCTGTCATGATAAAACTTGGTATAAGGTGGATAAGTCACCAAGGCCTAGAACTTGTTGATGGGCACTGTTTGGATTCATCCTCAAACTAGCTGGGTAGTGCATTTGAAAAATTGTACAGATTGCCATTCCCATGGTGTTATATATGACATACAGTGCCCTTGCCCTTTGGTCTATATGTACTAAAAGAAGTATAAGAACCAGATTAATTGGACATAAAACTTGCACTGGTACTTTCAAACTTACAGCACCTAAGATGACATACTGCTTCCAGTTTTCACATTCCTTTAATGATTTGAAATGGTCCATTCTAGAACAACTTTGTTCTTGGCGCTATGGTGACAATCAGCAGTTACTCAACTAGCGCAACCAATTTTTAATTTTTACTTTACAAACAGTGACTCCGGCAGGTCTCAATGAATTCATTGGCTGGTATTCTCTAACCTAATGTATATTATACATGTTTTTTAATCCTTACGCACATGCTGAATTAATTTCCTTATGCCCTTGATGACATCATTTCCTGTTTCTTTTTAAACTCCTGGGCATTTCCTCTTGTTTTATAGTGATTTCTGATAACAATACAGTCATGGACTGTCCACTGGTGAGCTTTTCTATGGATCCTAAATCCTCCTGAAACAGACCACAACAAAACATGGAGCCATGTCGGGGAATTGTATAAGGCCCTCGCTTCACCACTGGACTTTTTTTATGGACTTTAATTTTGGTTTCCAGCTCACTGTTTGCTTTGTACATTTAAATTACATTGAAATTATGACAAGTTTTACAATAATGTATATTATTTGCAATTTTGAAAATTAAAAAAAAATAGAGCGGTTGCAGACGGCTGCGACCGCTCTTACATCATGTGCTGCCGCTCTCTCCTCTCTGGGTGAACTCATGGCTGAGGCTAGCCACTCCCGATGTATGTCGCCCTGCTCCAGGACTCCTCATGGCGGCAGAGACGCTGCCGACCTCCATGTCTTCTCTGGGCCTTCCTAGGCGCGTGCACATGCTACTCGGCCCACCTTTAAGGACGCTAAGGCGGGAACCTCAGCGGCGTCTCCTGATGACATCCCTAGCTTTGGACTCTTAAGCACCACCCAGGCCTAGCTCTAATTGACTTGGCAATGAGTTCCCTCATTGCTGATTCCTGCTGCAGTCTCCTCGGACCCCGGTTCCTGTATGCTGTACTTCCTGGCGTGAGACACTCTCTCGAGTACCTGCTCCTCAGGGGCTTGCTCCTCTCTGGCTATCCCGCTCCTCGGGAAGGCTCCTACGCCTCTGAAACCCTGCCTGCCGGCTTTCCCGCTCCTCGGGGTTGCTCCTGGAACTACACTGCTACTTGGGAAACTCAGCATTGGTGTACCCTGCTCTGCAGGCCATTGCCTTTCTACTTCAGTGACTGCGCCATGCTCCCCTGCTCCTCGGGGCAGCACCTTATGTTCTTCAGTGACTGTGCCACGCTCCCCTGCTCCTCGGGGCAGCGCCTTGTTTACTTCAGTGACTGTGCCGCGCTTCCCCGCTCCTCGGGACAGCACCTTGTGTACTTCTGTGTCTATGCTGCGCTTCCCCGCTCCTCGGGACAGCACCTTGTGTACTTCTGTGTCTATGCTGCGCTTCCCCGCTCCTCGGGACAGCACCTTGTGTACTTCAGTGACTGTGCCGTGCTTCCTGCTCCTTGGGGCTGCGCTGATTCACTTCAGTGACTGTGCTCGCACGTCCCCGCTCCTCGGAGTAGTGCCTACGTGCATTGCCAGAGACTCCACTGGACTTCCCCGCTCCTCGGGTAAGCCTACGTCATTTCTCCTGTGCCGGCTCACCACGTGGCTCCGCCCCTCGGGGTTGTCCCCACGGAACTCCTACAGAACTCTGCCTCGCACTCCCCGCTCCTCGGGGCCCGCTCTGTGCTCCAGTACAGTGAGTTCCTGCTCTGGCACTTGCACCCACATCCCAGCCTATTCCTCTCCGTACTCTCGCTGGGCTGTGTCATCTGCTGCAACAGACCTCGCCTCCCAAGGGTGAGGCCCAGTGGGGCTCCTCCCCGTGGGCGGTACCAACTCTCACCTCGGGTCAAGGGCCCACTAACCCAAGGATCCTAACAATATATATATATATATATTGTTTTACTCACATTTTTTGAATTTTCATTGATTTTCTACCGAGACCTTTTCCTTTGGTTGAATACATTATTAAGAAACATGGATGCAACCGTAGCCTTTTCTAAATCCATTGCTGAATTATGGGCCATATCCATTAACATTGCTGTCATGTCTGGCAGGCCCACTCTTCGTTCACCCCATGGCCTCATCAATTACTGTAAACTAATCCTTGCTTTTTACCTTGCCATAAAAAATGTCACATTTCTCTATGTAATTTGTCACAATTTGTTTTATGATTTATTTTTTGATATTTGAAATATGAATTTTGTAATTTTGCTTTATTCCATCCTTGTACAGTGCTGTGGTCAGTCTAGGAAGGCTGAGAAGACAGCCTAGAAAGTTTATAAATAAATAAATTCCAGTAGAGATTGTTGCCTCCATCCACAGCACTGTGAGACAGTGCTAAATATCCACCACCCTTCTTTACATTACTTCTATCTCCCCAATCCATCCTCTAAGTCTGTCATTCCACTGAAAAGTGCTTACTTCTTGAGCATTATTTAGACTCTGAGGTACTTGAATACCTATCACATCCCTTCTCCTCTCTTCTTCTCCTTAAGTCACATCTCACTGGGCTTATGATGCAGACCCTGCACGATTTTAGTGGCTCTCTTCTGAGCTTACTCAACGCTATATGATTTTTATAACAGTGTTACCAAATCCCTGTGTCTGCTGGTTATACCTTACCCTATCATTCTACTGACTATTCGCAGGAGAAATTCACTTTTTAACACACTATTAATTTTCATAATTCCTAGAATGTAATATAGTACAAAATATAATTTAAACTAGTGTATTAAATGGATGATAAATGTCTCTCTCCCTCTTGGAATTTGGTGATATTTTTCTCACATTTTATCTTGTGAATTGAAGCAGCTGATTTATGTAGCCAGGCTTCTTGGCTGGATAATATTGATTTTGCTTCCAATTTTCTATTTCCTAAAGCATTGAGTCAGGCTCACTTTATAGACACATCACCTCAAAATGTATATTTGTTTAAATATTTTCTTCCATTACTGTTAGAGAAACTGACAATTATTTATATAGATTACTGATACAGTTTGTGCCAAGGCTCCTCTACATTGAACCAGTGATATTCACTTCCATTCCTTGAAGGCTATATACAGGTCAGATTTTTCAGAACACTCCTACTGAATATGCATCAGGTAGATTTGCATGTTCAAACCAATGCTGCCTCGACTATGTGCAAATCTATCTGATGCATATTCATTAGGGTATCCAGAAACCTGACCCGTTTACGGCCCTCAAGGACTGGAAGTGAATATTACTGTCTTAGTCTCTCAGCTGACTTCTTGTAAGGCAATAAGGGTAAACTGTAGTCCTTAAGTACTACAAACAGGACTGGTTTTCAGGATAACCAAACTATGCAAATTAACCTTGATCTTGACTCCACTGCATGCAAATATATCTCATGAATATTCATTAGGTAAACCCTGAATGCCAAACCTAATTATGGCACTCAAGGACCAAAATTCACCATCTCTGCATTGCGGAAGTGGACCTTTGGACCAAGGTGAGGTTAGCACTACCCACAGGTCCTCACTTTCAGCAGGCGGAGCTGGCAGGAGCAGAGGCCCAACAGGAACCACCAATACCAGCCCTTGTTCCACTTAGGTTAAGCCCTCAGGTGCCGGAGCTGGCTGGACTGACGCGGGCCTCTGTGGAGAGAAGAATACGTCACTGAAGAGGTCGAAGGCCAGTGGGAAGAAGACAAAGTCAGTCCATGCAGAAGTCGGGGCAGGCAGCACAGAACAGAGACAAAAGCAGGCCGAGGTCAGGGCAGGCAGCAAACAACGTGGTCAGGAAGCAGTCCGAGGTCAAGCCAGGAATCCAGATGAAGACGAGCCGAGGGTCCAAGCCGAGGTCAAGTCAAGGAGTCAATCCAGGAACAGGAGGTAAAGTGGAACAGCAGGAAGACACAGTAGACAAAACGAAGACCACAGGACAAGAACACAGGAACTCCAAAGACATGGGGAGGAAACAGGAGTGCAAAGACAAGGCACCGGTTCAAAGTCAGGAACAGGAACCAGGAACAGTGTGGCAAACAGCTACTCCAAAGAGTTCGACCTATTGCTGAGATGTCTGAGGCAGGGCAGAGCAGGCCTTAAATAGCAGAAGGCTTATGATGACATTCAGAGGCGCCACGGTGGTTTCCCTACCTCGGACCCTTTAAAAGAGGCTGAGCCGCACACCTGCCTAGGGACGCCTGCTCAGCTGAACAGCGTGCATAGCACGTTGCGTCAGGCCTATGCGGCCTTTGGCCGCATCTTTGCCAGTTGTGGCATCAGTGGCCCCCCTTGGCCCGGGACCAGAGGTAAGAGCTGCCAGTCGCGGGATGGACCCATGACTAGCCAAACACAACATTCTGTTACAAGGTGATTTCAAAGACTTGGATTTAATCATGCACAGGCCTGTCAGCCGCTAACAGATGGCAGAAACCAGTGGCCAAGGCACGGATCTGCTGCAACAGGTTATGGGATATTCAGCAAGGCGCTATTAATATTAATGGAGCTACTTGTGGTTTTCCGTGCAAAGTTTCAGTAGATCTGTGTAATCCCTGGGCTGGTTGTACCCAGATAATGGTACCAGAGGCCATATTTCAAATCACAGTTTCAAGTGGTAAACTTCTCATAACGTTAAAATATCTCAAACTGCAGGATCCCCTGAGTGCAGTTTCAAGGCCCTTACATTGCATTCCTTTAAGTTCCAGTTCATGTTATTTACAATAGTGATAACAGCACTGACAAGTGTTAAAGTCACTAGGTAGTAAAAGCCCAAAAACTGACTGAAAATTGTGTGCACCAAATTTATGCTGCTCTTTCTTGTCCTTTGAATGGCTGCAAGTCATCCCTCTTCTAGATACTGAAGAACCGCAGATTCCTTCTCAGTGAAGGGACTTCTCCCTTTGATGTTAGTGCAGTGAAGAAAATAGCTAAACTGAATCCCTAGTTAATGGGTACTCAGAACTCAAATAAATAATCATAAATATTTAAAAGGGAGAGGGTGGATGGACAGAAACTCCCATATCCAATATAAAAGTCTTCATGGAGAAGTTAAGAGTCAAAAAGAAACTAGAAGAGGACACCCTAAGATGATGGTCAGAGTTTATATAGCAGAGGAACTCACCAAATAATCTTTTCCACATGGGGATGTTCTACACCCACACTATAATTATGTTTCCTCCCAAAACAAAAGTGTTTTGTTCCTACACTTGATCCTAGTAGGGGATGCAAGAGATCTCTACATCTCTATGGTTGCCAACTGGCCCTGTGTCATAGGAACAGGCCCATCAAGTCCTGACTTTATTCCAATGCATGTATGGATTTGAAGTTCTGATTTTCCTAAAAACAAAAACTCAATACAGCGCTGTAAGTCTATGCATGTAATAGAACAAAATCAGGATTGTGCAAGCGCTTTCTTATGCACAATGGTAACTTGGCAGAAAACTTCAAAAGAGGGATGCTCTAAAAAAGTTAAATATCAATAAATAAATAGGAGAGTGCTCCCTATATATTCTCAATAACAATGTATCACAAACAATATTAAATAAAAAAAATCCCAAAAAAATCCCCAAATCTGAAAAACAATAGAAAAAGCCTTTTGCATACCAAAAATTAGTTCAAACTACTATGGCAGTTTCATCACTCATAATCATGACTAGCCATTAATAAAATACTCCATGACTCAGAAAGGTGTTTTTTTTTTAAACACATTTTAGTGTTGATACACAACAGATATATAAATATAGCACAAGTAGAAAATTCACACACTTTCAGAAAATGATGAATGACCACTCTTAATATGAGATCTAGTTGAAAAATAATGGTTCATGCAAATGTCTCTCCTGCTGAATCTCACTCTCTATATAACTCCAACCCCACGAGTCTGTTCTTATGACACAGAGCCAGTTGGAAACTGTAATTTTGCACTGTGGTATCTATTCTTTGCCTTAGTATACAAGCAAATTAAAATGTATTGGGTGATCTAGCAAAACCATTTGGAAATTGAAAGCGTGTTTGTGAAAGCTGAATATATGTGCAAGGCGGGAAGTGAATGTCCTAATTTCTGGCAGGTGAACAATGCACTCAGTGCATCAGGACAGTGTATGAATGAAGAATTTCAGGTATCTTGTTTAGTGTAACTACCGTATCTGTGTTTTGCAATTTAGGTCTTGCCCTGATAACAGAGCTAGGATATTGCATCCATTTTTAATATATTAGTAACAAGGAAGATGCTGGCTTTCTCATACATTACCAGGTATATGTTTCTTGTAAATGCAAATTTTGCTTATTGCTTACTCTGCCTCTGACTCCTCTCAAATCCCTCACACATTACAGCGAACATATCAAATATAATGGTTAGAAGGAGAGGCAGGCGCTTCCACCCCTACTCCTCTACTCCCTCATAACTCTCCAAATCTATTTACAACAAATGTGTTGCTGTAGAAGTAAAGGCACCAGCCAAGCTGTAGATTAAATATTTTATTGGGCCCTACTGCAACTTAAGGGCCTAACTCACAGGGACGGTAACTTTCAAACCGGCATGTGGGTGCACATGTGCATCGGCCTGCACCCAGGGACGCCAGCTGAGAACTGCTGTTCTAGGGGACCCTGGTTTGGAGCCTAGTAATATGGAGCCTTAATGAATTAGCACTTTGATGGCTGTGTGCCATAAATCCTTGCATAATTGCTTACACAACCCCTGTAAACTAGGGAGGTGCTTTTGTTTTGAAACAACACAGAAACATCAACATTTGTTTCATCTCTTGTCCTTTTCAAAACAACACAATAGGAAAAACAAACTAAATTTTGGTTTTGGGTTGTTTTTTTTTGCTTTAATGCATGTTAAAAAGCATGCTAAAACATTTTAGTACATGTGAAAGCCATATAGTAAGTACTAAAATAAAAAAGACAAAACATAAAAAATCCTGAATGAAGCAAATAACGAAAAGTAGGTCAGGAGAGTGTGTTTGTTTGTGTGTGTGTGTGTGTGTGTGTGTGTGTGTGTTTACAGACAAGCCTAGATTTTAGCATAGGCCCTCCCAGGGAGGAAGACGGTGTATAACCCAAACAGAAATAAAAAAAATACTTCATGTAGGCAACTACCTCTGGCATTAAGCTTTGCTAGGCAACTTGCTGCCATCCAGGCCTGCCACCAGCTGTCCTCTTGAGCTGGTGCCTGCAGCAGTAGAAGCAACTTGAAGAAAAGTCATCATGGGGATTGAGGCCCAATCCATGCCGGATTGGCTTTGAGGAGGCCTCGCATCCCGCACAGGTTTCTATAATAACAGGAAGCGCCCCATGGAAGAGCTGGTCAGAGTTGTCTCAGGGTCAGTTCTGGGTGCTGGTTTATAATACCTGTGCAGAATTTTCTTTGAGTTGCCACTGCTAATGATGGGGATCATGAGACAGGAAGAAGCCCAGAGGCTGGGGGAAGATATGGGCAGGGCAATCTGTGGTAGGGGAGCCCCCTCCCTCCACCCCCCCCCCCCCCCCATATACCTGATGATTTATTAGGGAAGGGGGAGGCATGCCAGTGCCTATGGGTACCCAAATTTTAAATCCTGCCCTGTTTAGAGACTTCCAATGTTGAAACTGTATAGAGATGTTACCCATTTATATTGTTACCCATTTATATTGTTCATTGCTTGTTTTATTTGGATTCTCTTTCATATTGTTAGTTATATGTATCAAACTCGTTGTATGTATCAAGTTGTTATTCTGTAAACCGGAGTGAAGGCATTTTTTGCTATACTTCGGTATAAAAAAGACTTTAAATAAATAAATAAATAAATAAATAAATATAGAGAGATCAGGCATTTCCAGGGAGCAAGGTAAAAAGTTAAGACCTCACCAGGCTAGCTCCTGATCTAGCAAGGAGAATCCCAGCAACTCACCATACTCTTCCTCGACTGGGCTTGCTTAGGAGGCCAATGTAGTACTATCAGCAGAGCATCCTCCTTCCAGGAAGTCATGCTAGTGTCAGCATCTGGGGATTGCATCATACGGGGAACTGAGAGGGAGTCAGGAGCCTTTAACTGGAAAATCATAACATTTCTGGAATGTCTAAATAATTTGAGCCAAAGAGCCAGCTTATGAAAACAGAGATTCAACCCACTGCTGTGGTTACTCCCAAAGTGCCTGTGAATCTGAACTTTAAGCTGGCATAGCTTCACCCTTACGAAGTAATATTTCTTTTTACTGTTACTACAACTGCCTGAGAGCATGAAGTGGACAAACATTTACTGTGATATTGTCTGTGGACTGGACTTTGTAAATCGTCTTCTTCAGTAAGTAAAACCAGGCAATCTGGAGCTGCCAGAACGCTTTACTTTGAACTTATACCAGGTCTGCTAGAAAGAGAGTTTATCCATCCCCAGAGAGGTTTAATCAGCTTTCTAAGGTGAGTGTTTCAACCCCTGGTCCACTACATCTGCTCAACCACTGATTACCTTAGAATCCTAAAATTCTTGTCAAAGCAATATCCCTAACACTGGGTACACCCATAAAAAGATAATGTCTGCAACTGCAATCATGTTCAACCAATTCAGAAAGAACCCAAAAGAACTGGAAAAAGATGGTGTGGATGATTTTAATTCTGCATGATAGGAAGTAGCACTTTCTCTGTTTTGGTATATTGTGGAAACCTCGCTTAATATTGTGCCATAAAAACTGTGCTCGCTCATTCATCAGTAGCTAATCACCCTGAAGATGGCGAGCAAAACTGGCAACAGGTCCCTGGGAACAGATGGGACCAAGACTGACAGCAATCAGTGCTGGAGATGTTGGCTGAAAAAAGGAAGGTTTATGAAGGAAAAGCAGTCCTTTATTGATATGTAAATAAATGCACAATGACAAGTCAGAAAATTCGCAATCAATACAGAAAAAAGGTCTGTAAGAAAATCCTATTTTTCATATAAGTCAGTTAAAAGAAAATTAACAAAATAATTGGGTAAAGGTACGACGTCTTTAAGCAGCTGTTTGCCCTATAAAGAGGTATCAACTAGATCCAATCACTTGGTTAATTTTCGTTTTAACTAATTTTATTTTTATAGGCTAACATGGTACGCCATTTCTATTTTAGTGATAATGATATCTCAATTAAATATGAAACAAATGTAGCCTTAACCACTGCTTAGAAATGAAACTGCATGCTAGACCACTTATAAGTAATAGCTTGTACCGGAAGGTCACCAAAAGTATGAACAACTGACAAGCATCTAAGGATTTGGTTATAATAGGACATATTTAAAAATTCTTTTAATAGGAGAATGTCCATGTGATCTAACTCACGTTGGCTATTTAAAGACAACAAAATTAATATTTTCCATTTTGGGGCATTTGGCCAAGTTCTTGTTGACATTAACTGGCTACTTAAACTAGACAGCAGGGATGGCAGGAGATGGCCAGTGAAATTTTCAGGTCACCCTCAAGAAATACTCTCTCTTCACACTCTCTGTAACAAAATCAATCAGTTCACAAAAAGCAGAAAAGGTGACTAGGAATAGCAGCTGGAAAGCTGAGACCACAAATGCTCGTAGTCTGGGCAATAAAATCCCAGATCTGAAGGCCCTAATGGTGGAGGCGGACTTAGACATTGTTGCTGATACGGAGACATGGTTCACTGATTCTCGTGATTGGGATTCAGCCATCCCAGGCTATAACTTGTTTAGGAAGGACAGAGAGGAGAGAAAAGGGGGAGGAGTAGCTCCTCATTTAAAAAAAACAAAAAAAACCAATATCCAAGCAACTGAATTGCAATGGACTTGGGGTAGAGAAGAAGTATTATCGACCATCCTAATAAAAGAAGATGGTGCTTCTGTTTTTACTGATGTAATCTACAGGCCTCCTTCTCAAACAGAAGAAGTGGACAGAGATTTGAGCGAAGACATCCAAAAGGTGAGAAAGAAGAGAGAAGTGTTGCTCATTTGAGGATTTTAATCTGCCAAATGTGGACTGGAGTATCTCTTTTACAGAGTCTACAAGAAGTAGCGAGATAGTGGATGTCCTTCAAGGGGCTTTGCTCAAACAAAATAGTAATGAAACCTACGAGGGAGGGTATGATACTCAACCTAGTGCTCACTAATGAGGATATTGTCTCTAATGTCCAGGTAGGTGCCCACCTGAGCACCAGTGATCATCAGACGGTATGGTTTGATATCACGAACAGGATACAGAGAAGTCACATGAAGACCCAAGTTTTGAATTTCACAAATACGGACTTTGTCAAAATGGGGATGTACCTGGAAGAAGAACCAGAAGACTGGTTCTCAAAGGAGGTAGCTGACAAAATAAAGGCAAAAACAACAGTGTTCAAGAAGTATAAAGGATCCCAAAAAGAGGAATACAGGGAAGAATATCTGATGAGCTGAGGGAGATGAAGAAAGAAATCAGGAAAGCAAAAGATCAAGCGGAAGAAAGGATTGCCAATGAGATAAAGCAAGGTGACAAAACATTTTTCAGATACATCAGAGAAAGAAGGAAGGGCTGAAGTGCATAAGAACATAAGAACATGCCTATACTGGGTCAGACCAAGGGTCCATCAAGCCCAGCATCCTGTGTCCAACAGTGGCCAATCCAGGCCATAAGTACCTGGCAAGTACCCAAAAACTAAGTCTATTCCATGCTACTGTTGCTAGTAATAGCAGTGGCTATTTTCTAAGTCAACTTAATTAATAGCAGGTAATGGACTTCTCCTTCAAGAACTTATCCAATCCTTTTTTAAACACTAACTGCACTAACCACATCCTGTGGCAACAAATTCCAGAGTTTAATTGTGCGTTGAGTGAGAAAGAACTTTCTCCGATTAGTATAGTGAAACTGAAAGGTGACAAGGAGCAATGTCTGGAGAGAGACGAAGAAATGGCGGAAATATTAAACAAATACTTCAGTTCGGTGTTCACTAAAGAAGACCCTGTAGAAAGACCATTGCTGGCTGACAAGACTGTAGATGGGGATGGGGTAGACAAAACTCCATTTATGGGACAGAATGTATGGGAAGAGCTAGGCAAAATGAAAGTGGACAAGGCCATGGGACTGTTATGATCCGGCCCGTGACTGGAGCCACGAGCCGCCTCTCACGTCCTTTTTCTCCTTTTCCACGGCCCAAAGGCCGCCGATAAGTTCTTCACATGGCTGGAGCCACGCTGTAACAGCCTGCGCGGCCTGGAGGCTGCCGACCCGCTCTTCACGCGGCTGGAGCCGCGCTGCTTCACCACACGTGGCCCAGAGCCCGCCAACACGCTTCTCATGTGGCTGGAGCCATGCTACTGCAGTCCCTGTGGTCCAGAGACTGCCCCTGCTTAGCCACTGCATGGCAGGCCTTGCCGCCATGCCTCCATGCGGCCAGGAGGCTGCCAACAGCTCTCTTATGCGGCAGGGTGGCTGCTGAACTTACCTTGCATCCTCCATGGGGAGAAGGCCATCATCCCTGACCTTGCCTGGTGCCTGGAGCCATCCTCGGTCCCTCCTCTGCAGCAGGGAAGCCACCTCTCATGTCGGGGCCTGCTCTGAGACCTAGTTCTCCTCCTGCTCTGCACCAGCGGCAGGGATGCTGCTCTCCAAGGTCCTGCACGCCTCCTTCCTTAGGTGCGGGGCCGCACCTCTTCTTCCTACTTAAAGGGCCAGTGCAGGAGTGGTCCACTTCTGACATCATCAAGGGAGTTTCCTCTTCAGCCCTATAAAAAGGGCCTGGCTTCACTTCTCCCTTGCCATCGCAAGGAGTCAGTTCCTTAGTTGGACTACTCCTGAATCCTCCGTTCTAGCTTCCGGTCCCGGAGTCTTCAGTGATGTCCGAATCATGTTCTGTGATTCAGTCCTGATGTCCAGAGCCAGTCCTCCTTTGGACTTCTCTTCAATACAGCTTCTCATTGTCACTCTGTTCCATGTCTACATCTTCATCTTCGTATGGTCTCTTGTCTGACCCTGCCTATTCATTTCGTCAGTTCTAGTTGTCCTGATGTCTTCTCTCTTCCCAGATCTGCTGATGTTTTGTTCTTCAGATCTTCAGATGCTCTTCATCTGGGCAGCACAATACTCCAGATGATCCAGACTTTTATTCTTCCCAGCATCAGTGTCCATATTCTGAGTCTGCTCGAGCTCCGTGCCGAGTCGCACTCCGAGCCCCTGGATCCTGAGGGCTTTCTTAGCCGGAACCCTGGTTTTAATCTGCAAGCTTCAGGCATGGATCCTGAAGTCTTCTTCTAATCCTGAATCCATCCGGATCTTCGGAGCCTCTTGCACCTGCCTCCACTTGATATGAACTCTGCTTTCCTGTCCATCCCAGTGTGTCCGCCTTGCCTTGATTGGTCAGGTGGGTGTGTCTCGGTTCAGGCCTCGCTGGAGTATTCATGTCTTCATCCTGGATCTTCAAGCAACCTGGGTTGGGAGACTTCAGAACGTGGTCTGCGACCTGCCATGCTTGGGAGTGAAGGGCGAGTGAGAAAGTGGTTCACGATCTACCTTGCTTGGTAGTGTAGGGTGCGTGATGTGGTAGAACCACTTCAGAATTCCACCGGATAACTTCATTCCTTGTGACTCTGTCGGAGTCCTCCGCATACCAAGGCTCGCTTTAGCCTACAAGACTTCGTCCCTTCATTGGATACCTTGAGTCTCGTCTCATCCTTACAAGTCTTCGTCTCATCGTTGATTGCCCTGAGTCTCATCTCAGCCCTTCAAGTCTTCATCTTCGTCTCAACTCTTCATGTAACCAAGTCTCCATGAAGCCCTCACGTATCCTGAGTCTTCATCTTCACTTGATGTCTTCATCTGATGTCTATGCCCTTGTGGCAGGTCTGAAAGGGCTATCGAGTGGCCAGAGGGCTACTCCAGAGACCAACATTGCATTGCTGGGTCTCTTCTATGTGATCAGGTTCGGCAGTGGCCAGGGTTCAGCGTTCTTGAATCTTCAGCCTGTACTTGGACACTCCTCGCCTGCCACAGCATTTACCAGAGCTCCTCTGCGGCGGTGTCGTGGCCCAAGGATACATGAAATCCCAGAGATGGGACCGCCTCCAACATTCCCACAACAGGGACTTAATGAGATACATCCCAGGATACTGAGGGAGCTCAGAGATGTGCTGGCGAGTCTGCTGAAAGACCTGTTCAATACATCACTGGAAATGGGAGTGATGTCATGAGATTGGAGAAGGGTGATTGTGGTCCTTCCTCACAAGGGTGGTAGCAGAGGGGAGGCTGGAAACTATAGGCCAGTTAGCCTCACCTCGGAGGTGGGAAAATTAATGGAATCTCTGCTGAAGGAAAGGATAGTGAACTATCTACAATCAAGTGGCTTGCTGGATCCAAGGCAGCATAAATTCACCAGGGGAAGATCCTGTCAGACTAGTTTATTGATTTTTTTGATTGGGTGACTAGAGAATTGGATCAAGGAAGAGCGCTTGATGTGATCTACTTGAATTTCAGCAAAGTTTTTGATATGGTCCCGCATAGGAAGTTTGTGAATAAAATGTGAAGCTTGGGAGTGAATGCCAAGATGGTGACATGGATTACAAACTGATTGATTGATAGGATGTAATGGTAAATGGAACCTACTCTGAAGAGGGATCCATGTTAAGTGAGTGCCACAGGGATTGGTTTTCAGAAAGGTTCTGTTCAATACCTTTGTGTGTGACATTGTGGAAGGGATAGAAGGTAAAGTTTGTCTATTTGCAGATGATATTAAGATATGCAACAGAGATGTCTGAAGGAATAGAGAGAATGAAAAGTGATTTAAGAAAGGTTAAAGAGTGATCAAATATTTGGCAGCTGGGATTTAGTGCCAAGAAGTGAAGAGTCATGCATCTGGGGTATAGTAATCCGAAAGA
Source organism: Rhinatrema bivittatum (assembly GCF_901001135.1). NCBI lineage: Eukaryota > Metazoa > Chordata > Amphibia > Gymnophiona > Rhinatrematidae > Rhinatrema > Rhinatrema bivittatum. The sequence continues at coordinate 189,063,910 of NC_042618.1, read as the reverse complement.
GCTGCATATGATAGGGAGTGAAGCACTGATGTGAACACATCAAGAGAAAGACCTTGGATGACCTTGATTTTCTGAAGATGGCGAGGCAATATGATAAGGCGATAGCTAAAGCCAAAAGAATACTGAGTTGCATAGAGAGAGGAATAATCAGCAGGAAAAAGGAGGTGATAGTGCTCTTGTACAGGTCCTTGGTGAGGCATCACCTGGAGTACTGTGTTCAGTTCTGGAGAATGTATCTCAAAAAGGATAGAAACAGGATGAAGGCAGTCTGGAGAAAGGCGACCAAAATGATGTGGGGTCTGTGATGGAAGACTTATGAGGAGACGCTAAAGGTTCTAAATATGTATACCTTGGAAGACAGGCGGTGCAGGGGAGATATGATACAGACCTTCACATACCTGAAAGGTTTTAATGATGCACAAACTTTGAACCTTTTCCATTGGGGTCATGAAATAGGGGTCATGAAATAAAACTCCAGTGGGGATGACTCAGAACCAATGTCAGGAAATATTTCTTCGTGGTGGGGTGGTGGAAGCTTGGAATGTCCTTCCGGAGGAGGTGGGAAGAAGAAAACAGTCAACGAATTCAAAGGGGCATGGGATAAGCACTGTGGATCCATAAAGGCTAGAGGACAAAAATGAAGAAGAAGGTGCATGGGGGTAATCTGCACGAAGCTGCAGTTACTTCCCTTAACAGAAGGCATGTGGATTACTACCCTCAATCAATAGCCTTGTTGCTTCAGATGCTCCCCACTTTGATAAGGGAGTGGGCGGTGAAAAGGGGAAAGGGAAACTGGATACAGACAACACCCAACACGGGCCCTGACTTTTACGGTCTGGCATACTGACTCGCAGACATAAGGGCAAAATCACAGGATGGCTTCTGTGGCCAAGTGCCAAAGCAAAGAATGTTAACCAGCATTGTCTGAATTATCAAGAAGGCTCCTCACCCAGTAAATATGTTGTTAGCGGTAATTTGTTATTATTTATTTATTCACTTTTATATACCGACATTCGTGTTGACTTCATATCGGTTTACAGGACAAATCAAAGATACAGACAAAATCCATTGAAAAATACAATTTACAACAATTCAAAAAAACTTTAACTAAAATAAAGTCAGACAACTTTAGGTAAAATAAATTCTTAATATCAGTTATTCTAAAAACAAAAGAAAAACTCTAAAATTCTAAGAACTGCCCTTAAAATTAGAATAAAAGTAAAATAAATAAGGTACGATAAGAATGATTCTAAATAATGGAAAGTAACAATAAAATAATTATAAGCAATAGCTCAATAAATAATGCAACAGATAAAAAGGGTAAAATAGAATAAAATAAAAGAATATTTCGGGGATCATCCCGACTGTATGAACCACGTCTTCAGCTTTTTTTTGAATGAATGTGGGTTTGACTCTAGCCTGATGTCTAGCGGTAGTGAATTCCATACTTTGGGGTCTGCCAGTGATAGTGCCCTCTCTCGGACAGTGTTTAATTGAGCTGTTTTTGGCGATGGAATGGATAACAGTGCTTTACCTGCGGACCTTAAATTTCGTTGTGGAGTGTGAATATGCAGAGCTGCATTCAGCCATTCAATTTGTTCTCCATATATGGTTTTGTGTATTAAGGTCAAACATTTAAACTGAATTCTGTGAGAAATTGGAAGCCAGTGAAGGTCTTTCAAAATGGGAGTAATGTAGTCATATTTTTTACAGTTAGTTAGAAGCCGCAAGGCAGCATTTTGCAGAAGTTGCAAAGGGCGAATGGAGGAAGCAGGAAGGTACACAAAGATGAGACTTCTACAATGTTCTCTTGCCCTAGCTTGATAACACCTAGGTAGAAAGATCACCAAACTAGGGCAAGAGTAAATGTCACAGACCTTCTTCCATATTGTAAAATGGTTGAGGTGTAATTGGTTGTCCTGCCTCCATATGAAGAAACAGTTTAACAATTCAACGGGGTTCACAGAGGTATTGGACAATGTAATATTGATGCTATTGTATATGAGAAGTCAACATCACACTTTGAAATGATCTTTTGGCATATTTATCAAGAATTCTATGATCTTTTATCAGGGGAGTTGATGAATGTAGCTTGGTCTTTTTCACTCGCTTCATTGTTGACTCCATGACCACCGATGAATGGGGAAGTTGAACTACTCCATAGGTGTTTGACTTTGTTAATCTGAATTTCAAATCTAGATTTCTAGAAATGAGAGGTATTGATTGGGGAGACGCCTACATTTTTGAGAGAACGGAGTCTAACAGTTTGTGCGATGCTAGAGCTGATGGTTCAGCAGGAACATCCAGAATTTTAAAGATTCCAAATACTTCCTCCGTAGGATCTGGTAGCTTTCAGATTCCACTCCCAGGAGGTTTCCCAATTTTTCAATAAAGTGAGAATACATGAGGTCTTCAGCCAGAGAGGAATGATCAGGAAGTTCCTCTGGTGGGTCAGATGGTATACCTGTAGAGTTTTCCAGGAAACAGTTGCCCAGGGAATCTAGAGGCATCAAGTGGGGTGAATGCTCCTTGCCCCTAGATTCATCTGGGGTAGGAGAAGGGAAAGACTTAGGGGAGGTGTGTTATTATTTAGGAGAGTTGTGGGTGAATTCTTGGACCAGTGGCAGATGACCACACCCCCGGGGGAAGATCCTGAGAGGGACCACCGGTCAGGCTCAGAGTTAGGAGACAGACACACACTAGTTCTTTTATTAGACAGTATACTGAGCCACCAGAGGTGGCAGTTGTGAGCTGGAATGTCCGGCTGGGCTGTAGTCCCTCAGATACTGGAACAGCGATCCCTGGAGGCTGAGCTGCAGAGAAACTGAAATATAGTGAGTAGGCAGGGTATGCAGAGTTCATGGACAGAACCTGATGGTAACACTCACACAATGTCTCATGGAAGCCCAGGAGCTGGAATGTATAGGCCCTCAAGGAGCGAGTACCTGGTTCCAATGAAAGCTCTGAGAGAGCGATGGTAACTCACAGATGTAGTAGGCAGTGATGACTTCCAGGCAGAAGTGAATTCTGAAGAAGTCCGGGAATGAGGGCCCTCGAGGAGCGAGTACCGGTTCCAGACTGCAATCTACAAAGTAAGAGAGAATGAGGCAGAGAATGAGGCAGAGAATGAAGCAGAGTAGCATAGATAGAATGAATCCTTATCCATATCCGTATCCTTATCCATATCTGTTATCCTTGCTATCTCGAGTTGTTAGCAATTCAGAGACCTTCAAATATCTGAAGCGGATGACGTCATCTCAGGGGGATACCTCTGAGGTACACGCCACTTCTGGTGCTTGAGGCGGGGCTGTGCCGCCCGCGCGCCCCTAGGCATCAGGTCAACATGGTGGATTGCAGCTTCGGGCCGGTCCGGGGACACCGGACGAGGATGGCTGAAAGACGCCGCGGCAGCCAGCCTTCCATCAACCCCGGAGGGAGTCGCCAATGCAGTAAGGTGGGCGGCGTGTAGACATCGGGCAGCGACGGTCGCAACAAGGTGTGTGGAGGAGCATGACCTGCTGGATCTGAAAAATGAGGTGATACTTGCGGATGTAAGGATGAGAATAGATTTGTTATAATTGAAGAAATTTGGTTAATGGCTTCTCATGAATGAGATGTATTTATATCCTCTTTATGCTTTGGTCATTGTGGTCTTATGTATGGAGAATGGGAGGACACCTTTCAGTGGTGTACTCCTGCAGTGAGAATTTCTGAAGAAGGTTGAGGTGCTCAAGAACCTTGTTCTTCCAGAAGGGGAAGTCTTCTTGGAGAAACCTCTTCCTGGAGGTTTGATTTTTCCCAGTGTGAGCGGGAAGATAATCTTGAGCATGCCAAGCAGCTACTTTACGAGGAACCCGAGCTAATGGAAAGTGGTTTTGGAGGGGATACCCAAGGAGGATGCGATAAGATATCCAGGATGGGATCTTTTGTGAGTTGAGATCTGGATGGTGATCTTCTGCTTTTATGATCAGTATTTTGTGAATTTCTTTGGACGATGCATGCATCGATGGATGTCCTTCATGCGTTATAGAGGCGTCGTGATGGTGCGAATGAGTCGATGTGTCATGAGCCAGGTGGTGAGACTGCACCGGTGAATAATGTTTGGCAGAGTGTGACGCAATATGTGCCGAGATAAAGTGCTTCATTTTGTGAGCACTTGATGGTGTCGATGTATCGTGCGTCAATCTTGCAGTACCGAGTATTGACACTCCCTTCAGTTCCTGCGTCATGCGTCGAATGTTTTACAGCATAGACAGCGCAACTATGTCGGGTCCTTGTGGGACTTGTCCGGATTTTATCTTTTGATGATCTGAGTCGGAGCGATGTTTCTTGAGCCTCGGTTCTGCGGAAGAGGTATGCTTAGGCACCTTATGAGATTTTATTTGCAGGCCCGAGGACGATTGGATTGAAGATCCCAGAGTGGGCACATAAGTTCCTGAAGCTGGTGAATGTCTCTCTTGGAGGCTGGCAATTTTTGCGGCCCTCTATCTCTGGGGGACATGCGTCTGCAGTCCCTACATGACGCTTTGTCATGGTCCGGGCCCAGGCAAATATAACAAAAATTATAATTGTCAGTGATGGACATTATGGGGTAGATTTTGAAAAACTGAGCGATCGTGTACTTTTGTTTGCGCAGCAGACGCAAACAAAAGTACGCTGGATTTTATAAGATACGCACGTAGCCGCGCGTATCTTCTAAAATCCTAGATTGGCGCGCGCCGGCTGCCCAAAATCGGCAGCCGAGCCGCGCAGCCTGCCTCCGTTCCCTCCGAGGCCGCTCCGAAATCAGAGCGGCCTCGGAGGGAACGCTCTTTCGCCCTCCCCTCACCTTCCCCTCCCTTCCTCTACCTAACCCACCCCACCCCCGGCCCTATCTAAACCCCCCCCCTACCTTTATCCATGGATTTACGCCTCCCAGAGGGAGACGTAAATCCACGCACGCCAGCAGGCTGCTGGCGCCGAGGCCGGACCCGGGGGCGGTTCCGGAGGGCGCGGCCACGCCCCCGGAACGCCCCGGCCCGAAACCACGCTCCCGGGCCCGCCCCCGAAACGCCGTGCCCCACCCCCAAAACGCCGCGTCGTTCGGCCCTGCCCCCGACACGCCCCGACACGCCCCCTTCAGAAAACCCCGGGACCTACGCGCGTCCCGGGGTTCTGCGCGCGCCAGTGGCCTATGGAAAATAGGCACACCGGCGCGCAAGGCCCTGCTCGCGTAAATCCAGGCGGATTTACGCGAGGAGGGCTTTGAAAATCCGCCCGTATGTGTCCACAGTGACAATAGTTGAAGCCAGGTTTTTTCGAGGCCATTTTAGCACTGAAAAGTGCTGTTTGTGAGTCGCTAGCGCGAGTGAAATTTTCCTGAAGAGAGAGTGAGGAAAAAAGCTCTGTGCCTGAGCGCTGAGAAAATGTAACTGAAGAGCGTGATCATGGGCTGTGTGCAGGAAGTGCCGTGCAGGCACAGCACACAAAGACTGAATCTTGAAGAAAAGTGTCCTCTTGAGTGCGCCGTCAGTGAATTCACCCAAATAGCAGGGCTAATTTAGCCTGCTTATTGATGGAAAAGGTTAACTTGCTTTGCAGTAAAATAACCATGCAAAGCAGTAAAATAGTGCATGTTGTGGTAACCGAAAAAATGTCCCTAACCACATCCCTTTTTTTAATCATGGGCACTATTCATGCGAAATTTATAGCAAAATGATAAATCTAGGCCTTAGATTGTAAACTCTTGTTGGATGGGATATGCATCTTTAAGTAGTTTGTTAAGAAGCTTTCTGAGATAGATATAGATAGTCCAAGTTTATAGCAGGTCTCCTTAAAAGGAAGAAATACATCTAGAAACTACATTTTAAGTTGATTAAACAGGACACAATTCTGATGACTTGTTACAATGATAGTAAAAGAGCAAGTCGATTATATCCAAGTGCTCGGGCAGTCTATTGATGCAAAGCATTGTGGTATCCAGAGAGGAAGTCCTTCCTGTCACTCGTTATCTATGTATCATTTTTTCCCAGAATGCTGCACCTTGCCAAGGTCTGAGTAATTTGATGTGACAGGCGGCGGGGCCTCATGCGTGGAGGGATTTCCTCAGCTAGCCACATTTCATGGTAACAGTTTCTTCCACACTCAGCCAGCTCCAAATCAGTGCTGCAGAAGCAGCGAGCAAGATGTGAGGCGCAGAAAGCTGCAAGGAGCAGCACTCATAGGGTTTCAGTTATGATCTTTATTATAACATAGGTACAAAATGAGAGACCAGGACTCTAGCAGGTGTTTTACTTTTTGCTTTCGGAAAGCAGCGATGCTTCCTGCTGTAGTAGCTCTTTATAGAATACATTTACATATCACATTATGTTCTTGGATGCTGAAGAATGAATGCTGTAATGTGATCAATGAATAGGGGCTTCATTGTTTTTGAAAGGGGAGGGGAGAATGAGATCTGTAGTTCCCCTTTCTGTTTTGTTTTGTTTTTTTTACAGATCAGTCAGAACCTGTGCTGGGATCCTGGTACCATGAGCTTCGTTTACAATACCCAGGGATTTTTTCCCCTGGTTTAAGTCATTACAGCAACGGTCCTGAGGTGGGAGCCATGCACCAAGGCTCGCTTTCGGATCCCTGCCTCATGGGCTTTAACTCTACTCACCAAGTGTCACCCTTAACAATGCCAACGACTCCCTGCTGTCCTCCTTCCCCTGTGAATTCAATGGGACACCTGTGCAGTGACATCGCAAAACTTTAAAATCAAATAAAATGCAAACAAATATCTATTAAACAGATATTCAGTATAATAATAGCATTAAGATTATCCATACTATGCCTTCCTTCAATATTACAACAATCAGGAACTGGGAGTCTCTTGCTTGGCCTTTAGCTTCACGAATGATGCTTGAACCCAGATAACTGTTCCAGAGGCCATGTCTCACATTTTTATTGTAAGGGGAACACTGTTGTTATGCCATAAGATGTAACTCCACGGGTTCCTGTGCGGGGGGGGGGGGGGGGAGTTTCCTTTCAAAGTCCTTCATATTGCTTTTAATTTCCCACATTAAAGTATTTTGCTCACAGCACTGATGATCACAGTATAAAGAATAACGAAGTCTCTTCTCAATAACACACAGGAGAGTTGTTTGGTGGTTTCCAACACAAACAATCATTTAAAGTCTTTATAGCTGTGTACTTCAATTCAGATGGTACAAATACTTTTTAGTAAGTTTGTGACTTCTTACAGTCTCTTCTCTTACAGTATCAGAGTGATCCCTTGTACTCCTCTTCTCCTAATCTTTAGTAAATGTCCATGGGCCATTGAAGTGGTCCAGCTCCTCTCCTCTGGCCCCTTTCTCCTCCTTCCTCTTAGGATGGCTGGAAGTCATCCTCTCCTTGGATCTTGATGATCTCAGGTCCCTCTTGTGTGAAGGGGAACCTTTCCCATTTGATGACAGAGCAAACTTAAATCAGCTTAACTGAGCCCCAAGTGACTGGGAGGGCGGAAAGAAATGCCCATCCAAAAAGAGGATCTCCATGGAGTCTTTACTTGATAGAAAAGTCAGAGAACAGCCAAAACATGCTGTCTCTGTGCAAACAAGAGGGAATCCACGAGGCAGGAATGGTAAGCTAAATGTATAAACCAAAAGGACTCTTCCATTGCAAGCGGGGATCTAGTGCAAACCCTCAAACCTATTACCATATCTATCTCACACCAATAGTATATTCTTCCAACTAAGCTTTAGTAGGGGGACTAACAGGATCCCTACATTCATATCTCACAGTTTATCCCAGTTGTATTTGAAAGGCCTCACAGGGCAAAACTGGTTATATCTTCCACATTCTTTGCAAGTAAAAATAACTTTTTTTTTTTTTTTTTTTAGTAAAGACTAACTTTGGAAGCTGGCACATTTCAGGATTTTCTTCTCCCCTGTAATGATGACTTTATTTGTCTGAAACATTGGGCTCTATAGCAAGGCTACTGCACACACTGAGGTGCTCCTTGATAAGGCCATTTGCATAGGAAAGAAGGGAGCCAGCTCAGGAGCAACATCAGGAAATATTTCTTCATGGAAAGGATGTTGGAAACAAAAACAGTAATGGAATTCAAGAAAGCCTGGAATAGGTACAAAGGAACCCCAGAGGGGATGTTGACAGAGAAAAGACAGAGATCAAATAGAAGCCAACTCCAGTAGTGGACATCATCCATATTGAAAATCTACTGTGAAAACTGCAGGAATTTTGTTGTAGTTTAAATTCATACATATGGACAAAATAGATTATTGTGTTTGGAAAAACATGCAGGAACTTGGTCCTGCCATGTTTTTTTTATCTCTTTTGCCACTGGGGGCAAAAATCAAAGCCATCATGTTATAAGGCTATTAAGTAGTTTTCTTATACTGCAGATTATGAGTATCATATTGAACTATGTGGTTTGATTAGACTTTTTATTATGTGTATATAAATTTACGGGTATATGTTACTGGTATATGTTATTTATTTAATTTTTGCTTAATTGTATTTATTACTTTGTTTATACTATATATTTTTTACTGATATATCCTGTATTTCTATAAATGCCATGTATTTTATTTTAATTATATTGTACATGACTCTCAGCTCCAGAGATAGGGGTGAATAAAAATCCTAAAAAAAATATCTAGTAACATAACCTGGCCACATCTAAGCATGTCAACGCCAACAAATATGAGCTACTATTTTAAAATAATGATTTAAATGAATAATTATTCTACCTGATAGATCTAAACATAGAGTTTAAAGTGAGGAAACCAATATATATATATTGCAACAATAATGTCTATAAAGTACTAAAACCAATTCAAAGGCAATATCTGATCGAGGCAACAAGGTTTTGCATGTAAAAGCTTCCCATTGAACTAAAATGATTGGAGGGCAGGTTCAAATGAAAGAAAGGGCCAAGTTTAGCAATCAATAATAGCAGCTGCTTTTTCATGATATGGCTCATTACTCACCCTACAATAACAAGGATCTTTCTCTAATGGAAACTGGTAATAATGCTGTTTTCAGCTGATGATAAAATTGATGTTTGCTATTACAATTCTGCACTTTTAATCCAGCACGCAGAATATAGGATGTAGATAAAGATTACTGGGCACATTTCTAATATGTACTTAGGTAATAATGCTGGAAGCATACATTTACACTATACAGTACGTTGCAATGTTATTACCTAAGTAACACTGGAAATGGCCAGGATTATGTAGCACAGCGATCCCAGCATTCGAAATGGGGGGGGGGAGGACGACACGACACACACCCATTGCAGGAGCAAGATGGGTGGAAGGGCTTCTGGGGAAGCGTGTTGGCCTGTTGGGAGCGTTCAGGGTGGGAGGAAGAAGGTGCAATTTATTGATATCTTAGTGGAGAAGGAGGGCTGTAGGCCCAGCTCTGGCAGCGCTATTATTTTTGGTGTTAAAAATCATTTCTTGGGGTTGGGGGAGGGGCGTTCCTGGACAGCAGAGTGGGGGGGGGGGGTGTGCGGTGTGTGTGTGATTTGCAGGGGGATGCAACTTGTGGTGGGGGGTCTAATTGGGCCAGGAGGCCCGCAACGGACTTTTTTCTTTTGCTTTACAGCAGTGCTACATACCCAGATATCCGGGTAAGCAGCTGGTTATCTGGCCACAGAAGGCTGGATAACTTTAGGCATGCTCTGAAACTGGCCTATAACCTAGCTGGATATACCCGATATTTGGCAAAATTAGTCTGATAACTCAATCCTTCCCCTGAACATCCCTTTTTCCCTTTTTCATCCTGCTAAATTATAGCCAGATGTGGCTGAATATGCCAAATTTGCCATTTTGATGGATAATTTTTTATTTATTTTTATTGCAATGTAGAAAATTAACACAAGAAGAATCCTTGTACAAAAATTGAGAGAATATATGAGAAATAAAGATAGAATATTAAATCATGAAGGAAAGAACCATAGATTACCAAGTATCCTCTCATATTAAGGAAAAGTGGGGAGACACAACATACACAGAGCGAATGATTAAAGAAAATAGAAGAAAGTTAAGAAATTTGAGAGGTACATTGTCACTTATACATTACATTGCCATTATCTATAGAGAATTAACCATTTATTAATCTGAGAATCAAGGTAAAGTCTTAATTGAGAAGGTTTGAAATATACATACATCACATTTGACGGTTTATTAATACATTTAATAATACTTCTTCATTGCAAGGATAACGAAGAATAAACTGTGCATCAAGTGCCAGACACATGGCAAGAAATGTTTTCCTACGCTTTTGAGTTATTCTAGTAATATCTGGGTAAATCCAGATTTTCTGACAATGAAACAAATAGACCTAATCCACAAAAACAATCTCAAAACAGAGTCTTGGTCTTGTAAAAAAATAAAAGAAACCAAAATTGTTCCTTTAGTCACTTGGACTTCTCCTGAGATTTCCAAGAAATCAGTTAAATTAGACCTGACATCCTGCCATACATGTCCAACTTCTCCTCTAGTTCCCGATTAAAGGTAATATCTTGCGCAATAGGAGGCATCACCTTAGTAAGAATTTTCAGAGTCTGAGAAATATGTTTTTTAAATAGGTCCACTGATGTTACATATTCCAAAACAGGAAAATTAAGAAACCGAAGATTCAGATATCTTGTTGCATTGGAGGTGGATTCTTGGGCTGAGGTGGGGTTGATGCAACCCATAGGCAGGAACCTACGGGTCCCAACCATCAGCAGGTGGAGTGGGCTGAAGCTAGAAGCCACTGGAGCTTCACCTATACCAGCCCACATTCCCCTTGGGTTGAGCCTTTGGGTGCCGGGGCCAGCAGGACCTAGGCGGGCCTCAAGATTAGGTACAGGAAGAAGGTGGTTCAGCCTAGAGACATCAACCAGCAGGTGGCGTGGTTCTATCCCGGACGGGATGTGGAATGGAAACTCAAGCACCAAGGAGCAAGGAGAGACTGAAGGTGTCTGAGCAAAGGAAGGCTGAAGTTAATAGTCCACATCCAGAGGATAGAGCCAGAGACGTCTCTGTTGGGCTTGAATAGAAGCTGGTGGCACTTGGAAGTTGTAGCAAGCAACGCGGAATTCTGGACTCAAGAAAGTCTATAGCATAGTCATTCATAGCAATGGTCAAGATACGGAGAAAGGTGTGGTCAGATGTAGCAATGGTCGAGGCATGGAGAAGGCAGGCATGGTCAGACATGGCAATGGTCAAGGCACGGAGAAGGCAGGCATGGTCAGACGTAGCAATGGTCGAGGCACGGAGAAGGCAGGCATGGTCAAGTGTAGCAGTGGTCAAGGCATGGAGAAGGCAGTCGTGGTCAAGCGTAGCAGTGGTCAAGGCATGGAGGAGGCAGGTGTGGTCAGATGTAGCAATGGTCGAGGCATGGAGAAGGTAGGTGTGGTCAAGCATAGCAGTGGTCAAGGCACAGAGAAGGCAGGCATTGCAATGGTCGAGGCAAGGAGAAGGCAGGCATGGCCAAGCGTAGGAATGGTCGAGGCAAGGAGAAGGCAGCCATGGTCAAGCATAGCAATGGTCGAGGCACGGAAAAGGCAGGCGTGGTCAGGCATAGTGGTGGTCAGGCTTGGAGAGGGCAGGCAAGGTCAGGCGTAGCAGTGGTCAGAACCAGGAAGTCAATCAGCTCACAGACGAAACGAACATGGGACTAGAAACCAGGAATCCACAGGAACATGAACAAGACAAGCACGGAGGCAACGAGTACTCAGTAACCTGGAATAGGAGACCAAGGAGACCTGTTGCAAAGGCAGCGCTACAGTGCGAGGCCTGAGCATTTATGCCCTGAGGGATCTGACATCAGCATCCAGGTCCGCGGCCAGGTTCCCACCATGGGCCTTTTAAAAAGTTCACTGATGCGAGCGCAAGTGCCTAGGGAGAGGCGTGGCGCTGCTGGTGGCATCTCTCCACGAATCCCGTGGAGAGGCCCGATGGATGGAGGCATCTTGGCTGGAGGTCCCGGGACGTGGAGCAGGACCGGAGGCGCTGGCGGAAGTCCGAGGTCGGGGTTGGTGGCCCACTGCTGCTAGCGATGGAGCGCTGGAGCCTGAAGACTGTATAGAGAGGTGAGAGGGCCGCACTGCGGGCTGCCGCGGGAGGTGAGCGTAACATATCTGATATCATTTTCCATATTTTCCAATTTTTTACTTTGACTCCACCAGCTTTTCTTTATTAGAAGCAACTGAAACTTCAATAATCTGTATGTGCTGATTAACATCAGAGGTAACATCAATTAAAGAAGAAATAGATTTCTCTAAAGAAACCAAGGCAATCCATATCAAATCTGAGGCTTTTTAAAATGTACATGATGGGTGATTCTCACCCAGTTTTCATCACTGGGGTCCAGCTCTTCAGCCTTGCTTTCAGCAACTTCCTGTTCATGCATGAGCAGTGAGGCCTGAGGCAGGGAGTTTCCAGTGCTGTTCTTGCTACCAACAAGGAACCAGTCTTCCAGCCAGACCAGAGCCCCCACTGAATTCTCCTGAGGGGGTCTCACAATAGCGAGGGAAGAAACCTCCCCAGACACCGTCTGATCTAGCCAACCAACAGGGCTACATGGAAGCAAGGCCTCCCCCACTGATGTCATCCAAGAAGAGGGGAAGGGATCCTCGGCGCTTCAGGGATAAATGAGGTCTCAATATCCAATGATGGTATCACTCACTCAATAGCATCCTCCACATTGGATTCAGCTCCCATAATATTTAGTAATGTTGGGGTAAGGAACTCATCAATCCTCTACTGAGTAGGGTCAACTAATGAAGAAGCTAGGGGAATCTCCCTGATATTACTCTTCCATTTAATATGAAGGATAGTTAAAAGGAAAAAGGTGACTAGCAGAAAGAGAGCTCAGCATCCAGAGCCTCTCAGTTAGCCACCCATATGGATAACTTTTGAGTTAAATTGAGTTAACCATCTAAATAGTGTTTGAATATGGACCTTGATGCCTCTACAGTGTCCGCAGCCCCAGCCAAAAATAGGGTGTAGAAGACCCAACTAGGGGAAAAAACTACAGACTTCCATGTGGCAGGTGTACAGTACTGCCATAGAACCATGAGATAACACAAACTTGCCAGTTTTGATATTTTCAACATTTTAGTTTTTATACAATTAAAGTCTATAGTAAATAGTTTCATGGATACGCAAACATTACGGAGCATACACAAAACTGTTTATTAGGGATGCACCCAAATTCAGAACATTGCTAACTTTTATAGACTAAAGATATTTGGCAAATAATCATACCCTGTATTGACAAAATGTGTCTCAGAGGACCTTCAAATCTCAGAAAAGTCATCTAAACTCACATTACATGACTAGTTTTAGAGAGCATCTGCTCAGAATAGTATATTAGTTGTAGCACCTTGCCCACATGATATGACCCAGAATGCGGTGTGCCCTTCTAATAGTATCCCAGGAGTGCTGGAACCATGATTAGAGGAAGCAGTTTGGCGAGTTTCAGCAAAATCAGAGTGTGTGCAGTGTGTGAAGCAGCTGCATGGGCAGGAGCTGATATACAGAGAGACCTCCAGAAACAATGTCAGTAGAAGAAATACCTCGCAGCACTTGGGTACCAATGCAATAAAGGCGTGTAGAAAGTGGATGCTGAACAGTCAGCGCCCGCTCTCTTAACACGTACATGGTGCCCCAAAGGGGGGCACCATGCAATATTTAAATTAGGGGGTCAAGTTAGCAAGGAAGTGCTAGTGTCGCTTGTGACCCTAGCGCATCCTTGCTAACGCGAACCCAGATGGTTCGTGACTGCCTTACGCCGGTCACGAAAACAGACGCCGATAAACCCGGCGTCGGTTTTAGTGACCGCTGTATGGCAGTAAGGGAAACTGAAGCCGATAAACCCGGCATTGGTTTTAAAACCACCTAATGTTAATATTGCATGGTGTCTCATGTGACCAGGTCAGGCTTGAGTCTGTCAATGGGGCGGGAAAGGGAAGAGAGAGCGAGCGAGGTAGGAGGAAGTGACAGAAAGAGAAAGGCAGGGGAGGAAGCAGAGATGGTGCCAGGGAGACCCGCGGTGGTGGGAGTGGAGTTCCCGGGCTGTGGTGGGCGGTCCTCGGGAGAAAAGGTGGCAAGACAGCCCCTTAGCAGGCGTTTCGGTTTCCCTTACTGCTGTTCGGCGGTCACGAAAACCAATGCCAGATCTATCAGCGTTGGTTTTCCTTAGCGGTGGACAGCCACGAAAACCGACGCCGATAAACTTTTTGTGATGGGCCTGATCGTCAATTTCTTTTTCTTTTATTTCTTTTCTTTTTCTTCTTTTTTGGATGCGCACATCTATTAACGCCTGATCCTGGCAGGCGTTAATAGTTGACAGTTAAATGTGCGTCAGAGATGCACATTTTTCTTTTTGCATGGGGAGTGAATGCCTAATAGCCTCATTCACATGCATTTGCATGTGATGAGCGCTATTCCATTCACTCCGTGTTAGACGCGCGTTGAATAGGCGCTAATCCCCTTATTGCATTAGGGGATTGATTAGCGCCTATTCAACCCGCATCCAACTGCACGTTAAGAGTGCACTTGGCTCAGCGCACCGTATTACATTGGCCCCCTGCTAAGGCTGGGAGCTCCTGGGAGGAATATGCGACCCTCGCCTAAGGGATTCCATTCATTGAACCACTTTGAACCACTTGCGGAGAAAGAGGATCCTCCTAACCGTATGACATCCACTGTAAGATCTGCAATGAAAGGGAAGAACCTCAGAGTTGAAATAAACGAAAGGGATACAGATACAGTTCTTCTCAAAAAGGCCAGGAAAAGACAGCATACCTTTAAAATTCTTCTGCCAGGTCTAAGAGAAGACAGTTGATTTTATCAGTAGCTTCAGGGATTTCTTAGCTGTGAACTAGGGATGTTCATGGAAAAATATTTTGTTTCATATTTTTCTTTCATTTGTTTTTGGGTTTTTTTGTTTCGTTTGATGGTTATTTCAATTCACTTTGTTTTGGGTACTTGCAGGTTCTTGAAGCCTGGATTGGCCACTGTTGGAAACAGGATGCTGGGCTTGATGGACCCTTGGTCTGAACCAATATGGCAACTTCTTATGTTCTTATGTAACTTGAAACAAAATAAACACCAAAATAAATAAATAAATAAATAAAGGAAACAAAGGGGCTGGCAACATTTTGAAAACATAACCTGGAAGGGCAGGAGTGAATGGGATGACTACTGTCCTTTTTTACTTCTTGTGACTCACAAATGGGGTAAGATGGGTCCAGGGAGAATGGGAAGATAGAGGAAGGCCCTGCCAGGGGCATTGGGGGAGAGATTAATTTGGTTTTATTTTGATGATGCTGGAGGGGGAGGGAAAACCTTTCATTTCCTTTTGTTTTTTCTTTCTTTTTTTTTTTTTTTTTTAGTTACCCCAACAAAACCTGAGATTTAATTAGTTCCTCCTGCTAATAGCTAAATTTTGTCTGGGCAACTCTTTACCTGCAGAAAATTTAGCCAGATAAATAAAGGCCTTGAGAGAGACGTTCTGGAGCTGTGGTTAAATGTTAGGTGGCTAGCATTAATATTCAGTGCTAGCCAGTAAAGTTAGCATAGTAAATCTGGTCAGAAAAAATACATATCCTAATGTTATTTCGGTAAATTTATCTGGGTATATTTGGCAGAGCACATATCCCCGATTGGCTAAGTTCAGCTGAATATCCGTGCAGAGTTACAAGGGTAACTTTTCTGCTCATTGACCCACTAAATATCACTCTTTTAGTATTTATTAAGTTCTAAAAACTCACTTAACCTCCTTTAAGTTTCCAGAACTGTGTATGTGATTTTTCAGTTCAAGCTCACGTGATCTCTAGAAGACACTAAAGCTATTTAGACACATCACTCACAAAAATACTTATGTGTGCATACCCTTTTAATCAGCAGTTCACTGACTCCGCCCCAGTTCACCCACCTGTTCACCCAGCTCCTCCACCACTTCACCTTGATCCCCCTTCCACTCAACCCAATCCTCTCACCCAAAAACTACAGACAAAAAAACAAGTGCCATTTTATTTCAATGACTCAATTAGCAGGTGTAAATGTGTGTGTGTAATTTTGGTAATATATACACCTAGATTGCTTACAAAATACTTACTTTGCACAGGAACTATTGAACCTTGCTCTGGAATGCTGCAAGATCATCCCATTTATTGGTTTACATTTATTGCAACATTGCTAGTAAGCGCAAACTTTAGGCTTTACAAAATACTACTTGTGCGCATACAAGCTCGTAACTTCAAATTTTGTGTGCTGGCATCTTTTGAAAGTCATGCCCAATATATTACCTCACTAATGTTTCTAGCAAAAAAAAAGTATTTTCTGAATTCTAAATTACTTTTGCAATTGCATAATCTCCTTTGTAAATCATCTAGCTAAAATACCGTATCAAAGAAACGGAAAAAACTTCTTAAGGCACAGAAACTTAATCAAAGAATTACTAGGCTAGATTCGCTACTTCCTCTTTCCTGAGATTCCTGTACTTACCAGGATCTGCATTTACTGACCAACAAAAAACCCTTTCTAAGCTGAAACTCCCTGCGGAAATAAATCACTTTTAGTTTAACTCAACCCTCAAGCCCAAAGAGGTTCTCTCTCATATGATTTATATCCCTCCTGAACAAAGGAATCCTAATTTTAAGACAGAATCTGTAAAGGAAGTACTATTATTGGTTAATTAGCTTATCATTCCCCTGTCTCACATTGGCTAACAGAGATGACACCCTCAGCTCTCAAATTCTGTAAGAAGAATAGGCTCAATGATTGTCATTTGCTATGGCATCAACCATAAAAGAAGGTAATTGCCTTAAAGTCTGTGTAAGTGAAATGTAATAGTTTGGTTATTTTAAAAGAACAATCATAATGAAACAATTAAATAAACAAACAATGAATTTGCATGAGATCAGGGCAGGCGCAACAGAATGTGCAAGCTGTACCCTTGCACAGGGTGACAGCCAGGGGGTCACTGCGAGCTGAAGCTCAGAGAAGTCTGTGGGGCCATCCAGGGGATTCCAATGCACTGGAGGCCTCAAGAAGAAACGGGGGGGCTCTCTGGTGAACCCCATCCAGCTGGCAGCCAGGATGTCAAGGAAGCGGCAGGCTGCCAGGAGCACACCATCCCACCAGTGACCAGGATGTCGAGAAGGCCACAGGGCCACTCGACATCCTGAAAGTGAAGAGAAGTGCTGGGGCTGTTGGCAGAATGCAACCAATGATGAGCTGGAGTCTGGAGATGCCTGGGTGTGTGTGAGAGAGGGAGCAAGTGTGTGTCTGTGTGTGAAAACTGGGAGGTGTGTATAAAAGGAAGTATGTGTGTGAGCATGTGTGTGTGCACGTATGTGTGTGAGAAAGCTTATGTATAAGCATGTGCGTGTGTGTAAGCATGTGTATGAGAAAGTGTGTGTATGAGAGGGAGTATTTTTTTGTGTGTGTATGAGCGTGAGAGCTTGTGTACGAGCATAAGTGTAAGAGAGGGAGCATGTGTATATGAGAGAGAGAGACAGGTTGCTTATGAGCATGTGTGTGTAAGCATGTGTGTATGAAAGGGAGTGTGTGTACATGTGTGTTTGTATGAACTTGTATATGAGTGCATGTGTGTGTGTGTGTGTGTGTGTGTGTTAGGGAGTATGTGTGTATGAGTGTGTGAGAGGAATCTGTGTGTGTGTGTGTGTGTGTGTGTGTAGATATCTCTCTATATATATCGATACAGATATAGATAAGAGAGAGAAGAAAATTTGTGCACCTATTCTGGCTAATCCATGATAATCTCAGGGTAACTGGAAATCAAAAGTTCTCAGGTATGGAAAGCGTGAAATTTTGTTTAATTTTTATTAGTTCTATTTTTTAGGTGTTATTTGATGCTTCTGCTGGTTTGAAATATTTTATTGGTGTTTGGGAAATTTACAAAATAACATACGTTTTTAATTATTGCATCTTCTATTCATTAGTTTTTGAAATATTTTTGTATTAGCATCCTTTTACTATTATGATTATGTATTATATTTCTTGATTTAATTGTTTGAAGTTTGAGGAATGATGATAGTTCTGGTTTTTCCATTGTTGTATTGCATAAAGAGTTTGGCTTGTTGCAGTTTCCAGTTCAGTCTTTGCCTGCATGTTTTTTATTTATACTCTATATTTGCTCTATTCTATTTATACTATTATAGTTGATCTATTCTGTATTTGGTGAGGGTTTGTTTGTGTTCTGCATATGTGACTGAGGTGAGATACTCTCCTAATAGGAGGTGTATTGGTGTTTAGGGCCTGATATAATATTTGCAGTGTTGCCTTTTTCATAGGTAGGGTTTGTAGTATTTTGAGTGCTGACAATTAATGCTCTTTTTGATATAGGAGGGGTTTTTTATAGTTTAATTGCAATTCAGTTTACTCATGGCTTTCTGAGGGTTAAGCACACACCCAGCATGTATTACAATAGGTCTAATACCATATGAGTTCCAAGTGTCTTTTTTTTTTTGTAGGAATTTCTGATTGGCACCACAGCAGTGCATGCAAATATAACGTAAGTGATATTTTTACCTCAAAACACTGTACTTTGATTGTTCTTTTTTCATGTAAAATCTATTATAAATGTATAATTCTTAACTGTGTGCATGGAGAGGGTTGGGGGAGGGGGAAGGTGTACAAGGCTTTAAGATTTATCTAGGGCACCTAATAATCTTGCACCAGCCATGGGGGAGGGTGTGAAGGCCTCAGGTATAGGGAGTGTAATTGTTTTAAAGTTTTTTTGTGGGCTCATTCATTAACAGGGTGGGGTGGAGGGGAGCACAGTAATTGAATGCACATGATAGAAAAAAGCTAGCACCAGCCCTGCATGAGATATAGAAAACCAGGCCTGTTTGTGCCTCTTGAGGACTGGAGTTGTCCACCTCTGACCTACTGATTTTAACTTGAGTGTTATATTATTAATATTTTATTAGACTATAGTTTTTGCCTGAGTTTCAGTAAATAGGGGCCTATTTACTAAAGGTTTTCTCACATTTTGGGTCTATGGGGAGAAATGCTCAGTAAATAGGGCCCTTAATTAGAAAAAAATTACTTCCATTTAATTTTCTGTTTTTCCAAAAAGCAAATAGGAGCCCGATATTCAAAGTGAGTTCAGCGCTATTTAGCTGGCCAAGTAGTGGCTGCAGAATAAACGCCCATGTTCATCAGCCGCCGCTTAGCCACATAAGTCCCTTATATAGCTAAAACGTTAGCCACTAAACACTCAGTTATACGCGTATATTCAGTGGCATAGCCGTGCCGCTGAATATACATCGAAACTTAGCCGGGCAAGTTCTAACCAGCCAGTTTTGAATTATTGACCCCAATAAGGTTTTTTAAAGTGTCAAAATTACTCCCTTTAGCTGCAGCAGTGCTCCACATCCTGTGGAGCTCTTCGGTTTGATGGAGTTCTCTGAGAGACCCATCAGTCACTTTAACATGCAAAAATGAAGGTACTAACAATAATGTCTTTTACAAGAGAAAACCCAAAGCAAACATACATGTAATTATTCAATTTGTATTGCTCACTAAATAGATACAATGTACACAACAAGTGCTGTTTAAATATATTCCACAGAAACAATGTATCTAGTTTTTTTACACATTACCCCAACAGAGGCCACGGCCTCGCTAGAGTAGTTTCATCAGGGGAATTTGATGGTGAATAATATACACGTATGTTGCAATTACTTAGGAAGACCTCTTGAACAATAACGATAACTTGAAGGTGAGAATGTTGCCTTGTAATTCGATTTGCAGATCGTCACTCAGGGTCAAGAATTGGTCTAACCCCAGGTGCGGTATTGAGATCCCGCTGCAATCAAAAAATAAACATAGAAATGACGGTAAAAATGAATATCTAGGTTCTTCAAAAGTTCTTTAACCCCAAAAAATATTTTGAAAAATAGATCAAAAATACTTACCGACGGTACCAGTAAAGGCAATTATACTACTTTCGCAATGCCACCATGGTATATAAAACAAGGCTTCTTTTAAAACTGGTCATCACAGGGGAAGAGAGACCAAAAGGGGTCAGAGGCTGAGGAGAAGTGGAGGACAAATGCTGATGCAGAGAGGAGGAGACATAGAGAAGGGTCTCTGTCTTTTGTTCTGATATTCATCATTCAGAAGCTGAGCCTAATCTGGGCAAGTTGAATCCAAGGTGAACATTTGTACATTTTGTACACCCTTTGCACCCAGCACATGACAGCTTCCAAAGAGAAGGGGGCGGGGTGAGGAAGAGAAACAGTGCAGATCCAGGTAAATAAAGCTTCCATGGTACGGCACTTTGAGTCAATCTTCTCTGGCACTTACCACTGTTCTAGATGTTTCACAAAGCCTTTCAGCTTTGAAAATGCTTCCATAGCCATATCTTTTGAATAAGACATAAAGCAGAAGGTGATAGAAAGTGTTGCAGCATTGCAACAAGAAAGGTGAGAAGAAAAGAACCTTCCATTTGCCTCTCTCATTATTCCTGCTCCTCCTCTATGTCTGTGGGCATCTTTGCCTAGCCAGAGCCTGAGAAAGGATACACAGGCAGCTGAAAGAAAACTCTTCTGAAAAGTACTACATTAAGGGCTGGATTTTAAAAGCCCTATGAGCGTAAAATCCAGAGTATTTATGCGCACTGGACCTATTTTAAAAAGACCCTCCGACATTCATAAAGCCCCGGGGCTTGCAAAAAGGGGCAGGGCTGGGGTGGGACGTGAGCGGGACGGGGTCAGAGGCCTCCAACACAGCAGCCATTGCTGCTGTGTCGAAGGATCGCGTGCCGGCAGGCTACAGGCGCACACAACTTGCGCCTGTCCAGAGGCAGGCGCAAAAGGTATGATAAAACTTTGGGGGCGGGGTTAGAGTAGGGCTAGGGGGAAAGGTTAGGGGAAGGGGTGGGAAGGTCAGGCTAGGGGGAGGGAATGGGGAAGGCAGCGTGGCTTGGTGCGCACAAGGTGCACAATGTGCACCCCCTTGCATGTGCCGACCCCTGATTTTATAACTTGCGCGCGCCTGCGCTCGCAAGTTATAAAATCGGGTGTACATGTGCGCACACCGGGTAGCGCGTGCACATGTACACCCGTGTGCACCCTTTTAAAATCTACCCCTAAGTGGTAGATATTCATGGACCCATTAAGCAAGTAAGAAAAGCAGCTAACTCTAGCCAGTTATCTATAAGCAAATATTCTACTGAACCTATCCAGCTAGGTTTTAGGCTGAATATTTCTCAAAATCTAGCCAATCAAATTTTGCCCAGTTAAATTTAGTGTGGCAGGAGTCCTCAGCTAAACTTAACCGGTTACTGCTAAGTATCATGCACTAATTGACTAAGTCCTCTAAAAAACAAAACAAAAACACAGCTCCCCTTTCCACCCCACTCTAAAAATATTTTTAAAAGGTCGACCTCTGCAGCCTGATCCCCTTCCTCCCTCTTTCTCACTCTTCCAATGTTAAAAAAAAAGTCTATTGCAGTAGCCCGATTCTAGTACCCTCCCAGGTCCGATTCTGTATTCTTCCTTCCCCCCAACCTTTTTTTTTTTTTTAAACAAAGAGCCCTAGAGGTCCATCTCCCCTCTTTGTCTCCTTTTTTGCACACAGAAAAAGTACCTATGGAGATCCTTTGCCTCCCTCCTGTCCAAAAAAAGTGTAACCCTTCTTATGAGATATGTAAAATATCGAGAGGATCTGACCTGTATATAGCACGGGTCAGTTTTGTGGGCTCAGCAACAAGATCACGCAGATGGTGACGTGGACCCAGATAAAGGTAGTGAGGTGGATAGCACGTCTCCCTTTCTCATTTGATTTGGTCAGGAAGAGATAAAGCCATCTCTCCCCTGCATGAACTCTGCACCCCAGGGTAGTTTCCCCATCTTGAGACCTAGAAAACTGAAGAATGCTCAAGGATATCTTCAAATACTCAACTTTTATTCATCTAGTAAATCCCAGCCAGCAACTATAAACATGACATATAGAGGTCAGATAGACAATACAAAAGACACATCAGAGTTAATTGGATATGCAGTCAAGACCAACATTCAACCAAAATAACAATGCATTCCACCCCAGAGCTTGGAATAGATTCTCTAACCTGCAGGAGTAGGAGGGGGGAGGAAGGAAGGGGAGAGTATGGAAAAGGAGGACACCACTCCAGAAGCAGAAGTGGCACCCCCTTCTGAAAGCCAGGCAGCAGTATGCCCTTATCTCAGGGCTATCAAATTCAGTGTGCATGATTATGCCATGCTGTTTGGCAACCATGCGGCCAAGATCTCAAAGGCAGCCAAGGGCCAGATCTGGTACAATATAGCCCAGGGCATCTCCAGGCACAATGAAGTCCAATGCAGCGGGAAGCAGGTGGCCCACAGGTACTGGGACATCAAGGCACAGTTGAAAGCCAGCAGAAATAAATATATATATGGTGGACCAGAGGAGGAGTCCCTTGTCCCATCATCCTCACCCCTATAGAGGAGCACCTCATGCAAAGGCTGGGACCAGATGTCTTCGAGGGCATGGCTGAGTGGCTGGACAACAAACAAGTCACAGCCGGCAAATTCATCTCACCTGTAAATGGGCAGGCTGCAACGGGTGTCCACATTATTTGGCATAAGATGCTTACAATGCTAAGAAGCAAAGTGCACCTCTGATGCCAAATGCAAAGAGGATACTCGCTGCCATTGGTACTTATGTCTTATGTTTTGTTTCCACAGCTCTCGCCCACAAAGCTGCCGGTCCCAGCCAGGAAGCCCCCAGGGACCAGCAGCACAGCAGCCCTTTTGCAGAGGGCCTTCATGATGGATGCCCAGACCCAGGTGAATGAGGAGGAGGAGCAGCAGCAGCAGCCACAGGCTCAGGAGGCATTGTAGATGCTGCAACCCTTGGGTTCACCCAGCCCATTCAATGTGTCCTTCAACATCTCTGACTTCATGGAAGAACCTAGCCTTGAGTGGGAGCCAATAGAATCTGCACACTACAGCACCAGCCTGAAGCACCATGCCCTCAGCAGGAGCAGCCCAGAAACCCTGTCATGCCACATTTGCAAGCCACACCACCAACAACATTCCCGCCAGCAACAGAGGAGTCCATGCATGAACAGCTGGACCAGCTGGAAAGGAGGCATGGGGTACACCTCCAACACATATGGGTAGAGCTAGTGCACCTCAGGAGGGCTGTGAACAGGCAAAGTCAGGTCCTGGGAAGACAGACTGCCGCAAACATGCAGCATGTTACAATGCTGGCCACAGCAGTCAATAGTATCACTGACGTGCTGACCCAGATCCTTCAAAGGATGCCTGAGCAGCCATCTGAGTCTTCCCCAGCATCACTGGAGTCCACACCCTGTAGCAGTCCCTGGGTTGACAGTCGCCCGAGGGGTTAAGCCCCCAAATGACACACAACGTGGCAGGGAGCCATGAAGCACCAAAAGTGGTGGCATCAAATGCTAAATAAGAAGAGTTGTACCAATAATCCTGGGTGGGACCCTCTACAGAGTTCCTGTGCTGGCTAGATGGAAGTAGCCTGCTGGGCCAGGAAGGCGTATCCGTTAGCTGTGGGAGTGCAATAAATGGTGTTTTCACCGTGCCGTTATTTTCGGCGTTTAATCCCATGTTAGTGTGCATTCTGCAGTAGCAGACCCTCATTTCCATTTACTCCGCCCACTCGATGACTCAATTTTTAATTTGCATACACATTTTGTGTTGCGGTATTTATCGCGCATAAGGCCCTAATGCATTTTGATAAATGACTCAGTAAGTTTGGTGACTAGCACTGAAGACTTTTCCCCACCCTAACCTCTCCCCTGGGCCAGTCCAGAATTTGGCTGGCTAACTTTAGCTGCCTAATGAAACTTAGGTGGCTTAATTTAGCTGGTTGGCCTGCCCAATTTTCAATGGCTTTCATTTAGCCGGCTAAGCCCTTGATCCCTTTCAATATTTACTTTTTAGTGAATCCAGCTTCTCTTCTCTTAGCGCAGACTCGTTCATCTTCAGTCATGTGTATATGCATACAAATGGACACCAAATCAACATATTTTCAAAGATGCCTCAGGTCGAGTTACGAGTTATAAATAAAATGTTCTTTATGCTCACTCAATGTGTTCAGCAGATGGAAAGGCAGCCTACACAACATTTGGTAGAACAAAAAAAAAAAGTCCAAGGGGATGAACTGAAGGACAGGATTATACTAACACAGGAACATATGTTAGATGGAGGAACGTGTTAAGGCAGTGATTGATAGACGCATTGAGAAGGCAAAGAAATATTAGAAATAATACAGATGCGGCTTGCTTGACAGGGATTTGTTATTATATGAAACGTTATAGTTTCAGCCTACAGTTAATGTGAGCACCAGTCGCTAGGTGGCAGCTAGGTATGTACTGGTTGAAAGCAGCATGCTGTATCTGCCTGCCTGCTGCAACAGCTCAGCAACCTCAGGCTCTGTGTCTGCGACATGGGTAGACCCTCAGCTCCTGAACAAGCTTGTGCTATCATAGCTTTCGCCTCGCCTCACTTGCTCGGGGCAATTGGATTGGCTAGTGGTGGATCCAGCGGGAGGGTCGGCTAAACATGCCACTCATTAGAACTATTGCATCTACCTGCTTTAGAGGGTAAAACGGAGGTTCAGCTCAGGAACTGTTAACATCCAGCTGCCCATGGCAATGCTTTCCCCTTTCTTTGTAAAGTTTAAAGTGTTTTCTTGCTGATTTCTTCAAAGGTGTTTCTAAATAGATGCGCCTTGCTAAGGAAAATCTTATTTTAATTTTGAAATAATGTTCAGATTGCATCAGTGAACTCCATTTCCCCTAAAAGGAAGGGAAATCCCAGCTGTCTTCTTTTTTTGTTTTAATTCTTCTCTCCTAGCCCCCCTCCCCCCTCCATAGACAATCACTGCATCCCCCTGCATATCTATTTCCCCACTTATGTTTACTCCTTAGGAGTTTATAGTTAGAGGGCAGGGGTGACTCAAGGTAATCTGCTGTGAAATGGTGCCCCACCCATGGCCCAATGCAGGTAAAATCACCGAGAGCCAGGGCAGGGGGAAGGCAATGGAGGGTGAAGTGACTTGCACAAGGAATGGCAATAGGATTTGAACCCTGGCTTCCCTTGTTTGCAGCCCACTGCTCTAACCACTGAGTTTTTGGGCCTGTTATTTTTTTTGTTCTCAGTCTTTGGCATCCGCACTAGGGGGCGCCGGAGATACGTTTAATGGGGCGGGGCTGCCTTTGGCCGCCTCACCTCCTGGGTGTAGAAATAGGACTCCTCCATTCCCTATTGCCTGCCTCCCACCCTTCTCCAGGATCTGCCCCCTGGGGGTGTGAGAGGTTGGTGAATGGTGGGAGTCTGTGTGTGTGACACACTCTCTCTTAGGGCTGATACAAAGCTATTAGATGCCCTAGACAAACCCTATAGCTTTTCATTCCTCCTTCCCTCCCCACATAAATAAAACTTATGCATTCTTTTCCATTTTAAAATGTATTAACTTCCCCAACCTTAAAAGGCAGATTGGATAAGGAAAATAGACATCCAAAGTACAATCTTCTGAAGTAAAAATATCACTTACAACAATATATATATTATATAGACAAACACTGCAAAATAATGCACTTTCAATAATAATAGTTTACCTCTCTCATAGTAATCTTCCGGCAAGCCTTTCCAGAATCGCAGGAACACTCTGACACGTGCCAAAGAGCAAAATAGTTCAACAAGTTCCATGACCGCACCACAAGTTACACGACCGCACACATCTCCTCAAGGCCCAATTACACCTCATCTGGACAACCCACTTGTTGTGAAAACCTCCCGTGTTGATGCACTAATTCCTTAGTTCATGCATTACTCATATCTAGGCCCATAAACTCTGGACACTGTTACCTGTACATCCCAATTTAGCACATCATTTATTTTTTAGTTATTTCTACATGAATCCAAGTTATTTGACAGCCCACCTGGTTTGAAAGTCCCCCTTGTTGATGCACTAATTCTTTAGCCCATGCATTAATCATAGCCAGGCCCATAAACATTGGTCTCTGTTACCTGTATTTCCCAACTTAGCACATCATTTATTTTTAGTTATTTTCTACATGTATTCACGTAATTTGACGAGTTACTGTTGTCTATATATATTATATTATTCTATTTTATTATTTATTTTATTACATGTTAGTGATTTACTACATAAATTCACGCTACTATCTATTTTATTACATGTTATTTACTATATATATTCACGTTATTTGATGAGTCACTGTTGTCTATTTAATATCTATATTCTTATGTTCAGAAACTCCGTTTATTGTAACGCCTTACCGCGACAGTTTTGTTTTATGGAAACCGACCTGATTTGATATTTGTATCGAGAATGTCGGTATATAAAAATGCTAAATCAATAAATAAATAAATAAATAATCAAAGCGGGTTTGCTGGATCCCATATGGTATTAGGCCTATGGTAAAGTGCACTGGGTGTGGACTTGGCCCACAGAAAGTCAGAAATAAACTGAACTATAATTCCAATATGGTAAGCTTTCCATATCATAATTACCAGCACTCAACCTATGAAAAAACCATACTGCAAATATTAGATCAAGCCCTAAACACCAATGCACCTCCTATTAGGAAAACAGATTAAAGCCAGGTTGTTGTAAGTCCCTACACAGAAACTGCATGCTAGCAGAATACCTAACCTCAGTCACACAAGCAGAACACAGATAGACTCTCACCAAATACAGAATAAAGAGATCATAAAATATAGGAATTAAAAGCAGCCCCTAAGTCTTACACACACATTTTAGACTTTTCTCTGGCTGCACAGCAAGACCTCTTCTGCCGCCGGTTGCAGGGAAATCGCTGCCGGCACCTCAGACCCTCTTCTGCCACCGGCTGTGGGGGAAACGATGGTGGCTCCATAGGCCCTTTCCTGCCGCCAGCTGTGGAGAAAATGCCGGCGGCACCGCAGTGACTCTTCTTTGGCCGCTGGATCATCCTTTCTCTTTTGGGGAGTGGAAATCCCGCCAGCATATCACTGCTCCACGCCACCAGCACTGCAGGTTTTCCTGCTGACAGAGTTGTTTGCCTGAAGGAAGGGTGAGGCAACTGTGGCAGGAAGGTTTCAGGGGGCAATTTTGCTGCCTCAAAATCTTGCTGCCTGAAGTGGATGCCTCACCTTGCCTTATTATAGAACTACCCCTGAGACGGGGTAATTTTCAGAGACTCATGCAAAGCAAGTGCACATAAAATTGGGACACATGCACAGGAATAGCCTTTGTGCAAGCCAAGGGAACTTTCATACGGCAGAGACTGCGTGCCTGCTGCCGTGCGGAAAAGAATGCGCTTACAAAGAAGGCGTTTTGAGGACGCTGCAAAGGTGTTCTGAGCTGGAGTCTGAAAGTATGCGCACCCTCATGGATTGTATAAGTAGAGTGGCAGAGAGTGCAAGCGAACTGGTGGAAGCCTCAGTGAACTGATGCTTCGAAGTATAGGCACAAGTACTTTCATAAGCAAAGTATGTGCATACATCAGCCCACTTTTCAAAATTCTTGCAACTGAATTGAGAGTTTATTTGCACGTAACTTATACTTCTGGCACGGTTCCCAGTAAATGATGACTGCCAGCATTTATTTTTTATGGGGTTCAAATTCCCATTGTAAATCAAGTTCAGAGTTTGGGAGTTCAACTTCCTGGGCTGCTGGTGTCATAGTGGATATCACAGGGCCCAGTATTCAAAGATATCAGGTTATCTAAGTTATCTGGATATTAATTATATGATTAACTTAGAATGTATATTCAGCAGCATGGCTATCCTGTTGAATATAATCGGATAAGTGCTACTTGACTGGATAAATTATATCCAGATAATGTTAGACCTTCTATTGAACTGTCTAATGTATTGGGTTAACTTAACCGGATAAGGCTAAATATAGGCACTTATTCAGTTAAAGCTGAAAAACAAGGGATAATATTAGTAGCTGAGGCAAAATCAGGCTACATGTAGTTGGCCTTAGGCTCTCTGAGTGAGTTATTGATCTGTCTGGGCTATTTTACAGTAGTGTTTTTGAGCCTATGAACAACATGGCTGGTGCAAGAGAAAAATCTTTTATGTGCAGCTTTATTTGTTTTTATGCTATTTGATATTTATGCATGTTATTATTGTAAACAAGAAAGGAGATAGATCAAGAGTCCTTAAAAACAAATTCTATATTGCGATTGAGATAAATGCCCAGTGGTTGCCTGACTCTGGCCAAGTTTCTCCCACACACAAGAGGCTGCTTCAGGGGCTACAACATATTTAGCGATCGCATTAATGTTAGTGTTTAATATCATTCTTGACTGCTCTTGTATCATGAAAATATTTTTTTGCACTGAGGACTAGCGTTTTTATATTTTCATTATTGATACTCTTGATCTATCTCCTTTCTTGATTACCTTACAGCTACGATAGATCGTCTTCCTTCTTGATTTTTGGGTCCATAATTTGACTTGTACATTCTCATACATCAGAACACATTATGAAGTCATCAGCTAGGCAACAATGTGCTTCAATACTATAGTATAATCATTCAACTTTGAATTGGCATTTAAGACTCAGACAGTCTTACTGAATTGACTGAACTGCAAAATCTACAAGTTTATTGAGTTAGTGGTAGAATGTCAATGGTCACTTTGCCATCTTATTTCCCCTTGACCTAAATGACGCAAAGTGCCCCATAATTCAATAATAAGCTTATAAAGACATGATGTTAAAACAATATAGAAGCAGTTTGCTTGACTGAAAATGAATGCTGAGCTAGAGATTTTTTAACCAGGGAATAATACAATGTTCACTTTATAACAGTTGACTATGGCACTACAGCATCAAGGGAGCTAGAGAAGGTCTTACTGCAGCATTCCAACAGAATACACTGTTGCCCTGATCTCTCAGCAGAGCATTCTAAAATAAATGAAGCAGTAAGGCAATTGCAATGTTTTAATTATGCTAATTAGTCTGAGAGCATGCTTCACTGATACTGCTTCATCCTGCTGAGTGCATGCTGCTCTATTGTATCAACTAGCATGAGTGCTAGCCAAGGAAGAATGCGCATTAAAAGAAAACTGTCTTTTTTACCTGGGGTGTAATCTAAACTATGTGCAGCCGAGACAGAGGATGTCAACATAATGTGCCATCAAATTAAAGTCAGTGTTCACACCGAGTCAATGATCAGAGATAATGGGTGAAACCCTGTTCAGGCTTCTATGTGTAGGGCTTAGACTGATATACTACAAATGTATGCACAGAATACGCTTGGCATCATTTCAAACATTTTTGATTGGTCGACTCAAAAACAATCTTGTTGGAGATCAAAAGAAGAAAAATGATCACTGTACATATGATCTGGAAATGCAACAAAATGCAACAATCCTGGTCATCTGTGATAAAACAAATAAAAGATATTATTAGAAACAGAATTTTAGAAATAAACCAAATATGGGATACATTTGTTAATCATTTTTTACAGGGAACTCACTATCAAAGCACCAGGAAAAATTTGTAGATGTCACATTGATATGTAATAGACAAAAAAAAAAGATGATTGCAATGTATTTGGAATCAGAATAATCTCCATAAATCAGACAATGGGAAAATAAACTGAAACAACCTCTTAAGTGGGAAAACGTTTTAAGGCTAAACAGAGAAACGACATCCATTATACAGCTTTAGAATACTGTGTTATCTAAAATAACATTAATTGAATCTGCTTCGCTAAGAGTGAGAAAAAACGCCTTGATAATTCAGGCCCATTTTGCCTCAGCTGCCTCCCTCCGGAAACAGATCTCTGGATCGGATAGTGGTGTTAAGCTGTATTCTCATTGGACTGAGGGAGGAACACTGAGGAGCTTCCTTCATTTATGCTTAAATAAAGGTAAAAAAAAAAAAAAAGTGCAGCATATTGCAAAGAGAAACTGAGGAAAAAAAGTCCATTTTCAAGATTTTGTACCAGGTTTCATTTTCAGATCCACGTCCTCAAAGCCATGCATCCGATCTCACTTCACTGTTAAAGTCCACTGTAACAGACGTGTTTTAGGCCCCTTTTTACACCTTGATACAAACTGTCAGTGTAGAACGGGGGCTGTGGTTTTGCTCAATGTCAAAGAACGGGGTTTAAAGAAGGCTCCTCCTCAGGCACAGTCTTTAAAGTGAGGATTTTTCTTCGTTATAAGCTGTAAAATGAGTTTACACCTCAGGAAATACCAGCTTTGCAGTGACGTAAATCATCTGCTTTAAAGACAAAAAAAAAAAAAACCCTCATAACATCTGACATAATACCCAACCAGCTCAATGTGGTAAGGAGCTCAAGCACAGATTAATGCAGACCTTTCATAAGCACCTCGGACATCCAAATGTGAGAAATTGCAGCAAATCCCTTCTTTTCTCCTCTCCCCCACCACCCCTCCCTCCAAATAAAAGCTAACATGGCAAATACAAAACTATTGCAACAAATTTAATAAGGGCAGGTCATGTCATTTTCTTTTCTTGCATGGCTGGCTACTGAGGATGGTTACAGTGTGAAGGCAGGATGTTCATTTTGATTAGCAATTCCTTTGGCAAATTGATTTTTCCCTTCCTAGAAAGACATGAGCCTGGAAAGAGGTGAAGGGAATTATGCAGCCAGTTAGCAGAGAGATGCCAATGTACATGCCTGGTTCTATGATTTTCCCCATTACCTAGACTGTACTTAAAGCAAACAAAGCTCAACTTTGTAATAGTGTTAGTGCCTCTGGGACAGGTTGCACTATGGACTTCAACTTGCCACTCATCCTAAAAGTTTAATGGATAAGGTCCTACTTAAATTGCAGTCAATGTTTAGTATTAGATCCATACTTTTTGAAACTTAAAGTGCATAAGAACATAAGACTTGCTATACCGGGTCAGATCAAATGTCCATCAGTCCCAGTATCCTGTTTCCAACAATGGCCAAACCAGGTCACAAATACCTGGCAGGATCCGAAAAGGTAGATGGATTCTATGCTGCTTATCCCAGGGATAAGAAGTGGATTTCCCCAAGGTCACCTTAATAATGGTTATGGAGTTTTCTTCCAGGAAATTATACAAATCTTTTTTAAACTCAGCTATACTAATAGCTATAATTTGGGTTTCTCTTCCCTAAATGCATTACCTTGCACTTCTCCACATTAATTGTCATCTGCCATTTGGAGGCCCAGTCTCCCAATCTTGCAAGGTCCTTTTGCAAGTTCTCACAATCTTCTTGTGATTTAACAACTTTGAATAATTTTGTATCATCAGCAAATTTGATCACCTCACTCATTGTTTCCATTTCTAGGTTATTTATAAATATGTTAAAAAGCAGTGGTCCTTATGCAGATCCCTGGGGCACTCCACTATTCAACTTTCTCCATTGTGAAAATTGACCATTTAGCCCTAGTCTCTGTTTTCTCTCTTTTAGCAGGTTCTCAATCCACAATAGAACATTACCTCCTATCCCATGGCTTTTTAATTTCTTCAACAGTCTCTCATGAGGTACTGTGTCAAACACTTTCTCAAAATCCAGATATACTATATCTATCAACTGGCTCAT
This sequence comes from Rhinatrema bivittatum, assembly GCF_901001135.1. NCBI lineage: Eukaryota > Metazoa > Chordata > Amphibia > Gymnophiona > Rhinatrematidae > Rhinatrema > Rhinatrema bivittatum. The sequence goes on along the minus strand of NC_042618.1, from coordinate 189,032,348 downwards.
GTTTATCCACGTTTATTCATGCCTTCAAAGAAATGTAGCAGATTGGTGAGAAAAGACTTTCCTTGTCTAAATTAATGTCACATTAATCTATGTCTATCTATGTGTTCAGTAATTTTGTTCTTTAGAATAGTTTCAATCATTTTTTCTGGCACTAACGTCAGGCTCACCTGACTACAGTTTCCCGGATCACCCCTGGAACCTTTTCTAAAAACCGTCATTACATTGGTAACCGCCAATCTTCAGGTACCATAACTGATTTTAATGATAGTTACAGATTACTAGCAGTAGGTCTGCGATTGATTGCTGATTCATTATTTTCTGCCAGCATGCTGCAGATCAGCTATTTCTCATAATTTTGTCTGTTTTGTCCACTGCTTAGCTGCAGGTATTTGAAGATCATTTAACAGTTTAGGTATTGCTCTAACAATAGATTGTTTACCTCAGGAGTTCATGACTCAATTAGATATCTATTCTCTTGAACTGAGTGTAGAGGGGAGGGTCAAGTGGTAAACTGTCTGAGTTCAGATCATTGTTTAGCAGGTGACATGAGCTATCAGCCCATAAGCAATGTCTCCTATAGGAAAACCATGCTGTTATTGCTTAGGGATGTGCATTAATTTTAAAGAAATGGGCATTCTGAAATGAATGGGAACCTATTTGTTTCATTCATAGATCCCTGAAATGACTCCTATTCATCCTATTCATTTTCATTCTCCATTCAATTCTAGCCTAAGCCAGATGCTATGGCCCCACCCAAGGCTTGGTCCTGGTCACTGAATCCCAAGCCTAGGCCAGGGTCCAATGCCAAGACCTAGTCTAGGCATATTTCTAGGCACAACTTTGGGGCCTGGCCTAAAGCAGGTTCCTGGTCATTGAGGTCCAGGCCTAGGCCCGAGGCTGATGCTGAGGCCGGCCAAGGCCCAGGCCATGGGAGAAGTATCACTATAGTGGATCTATGGACTAAGGTCAATCTGATGTAGAGTACATTGGATTTAGCAGATTCTCCACCTTCCAAGACGCCATTTTCAGTGCAACAGATCTCCACCCAGAAACTAACTGTAGGAGTTGAAATCTCTTGGCAGGCAGGGTTATCCACTAGCCCTGAAAAAAATTAGAGGTTCACCTTCTTCTATTGACATGCAGCCAAAATCTGGGGATGCTAGAGGCAGAAACATCAATAAAAAAAATTGGATTTTCTATCTCTCAGTTGTTTTCAAATTCCTGAAATGGCTGAAAAGATTACCTTAGAGTTTCCATGCAGTGGAATTAAGGACATTTAAAAAGATGCTGTTTGTTGATTTAATTACCATTAAAAAGTCTGCCTCAGATATGGAGGATAAAGAGCCCTATGTATTAAGCATTTTTCCCATTCACACAAAATGAGAGGAGTGGCCAATTCTGGTCCTTAAGAACCACAAACAGGATTGGTTTTCAGGATCTCCACAATGAATATGCATGAGAGAGTTTTGCATGCATGAAGGCAGTGCATGAAAATCTCTCTTATGCATATTCATTGTGGATAGTACATAAGTATCTACGTTAATTCCCATGCTTCCCTCATCCAGTCTTTGACAAGAAAAAATAGATAATGTTTCAGTACAATCTTCCACTCTCTTATATAATCCAAACTCAAGAAATCTACCAAAATAGGGAACAACAAATATAACAAGATTTCTCACTACCCTTTTATTTGCCGCTGTTTCTCTAAACAACTAATAAATGGTTATAAAGGGCCTTCATATGGGAGGCTGATTTTCAACCGTATATAGGTTGTTCATTGTTGACAGCCCTTGATTATAATCATAAGTCCTAAAACATATCAACTATATATTATGTGACTTTTTTTCTGTAAATAAACTCATTACATACATTCTAATGAACTTTAAATTCCCCGGTAACTTAGGCTTTGTCATAAATACCCATAACATGGGTTCATGTTTTGAAATCAGCTCTTTTATTCTGCATTAGGGGGAACACCTTTCTCATGTGGCAGTTATCTTGCAAGATCTTCCTGTCCTATACATGTAAGTCAATGTCAACCAACGGATGCTGCTGGTATAATCTCTCACCCCAAAGAATAGCGCTCAATTTCTGCATTAAATCCATGAGGAGTTACAAAGTTCAATTTAAAGATCCAAAAGTTTTGCTTCCCTGTCTCCACCTCTTCAGGACTCATGTGTTTGTTCAGTCATTCTCCATTTCAAATCATTGAAAGTATAAGTGCACTCCAAACCATGTTGTGCTATCGGGGCTGTAACCTTCTGCGTTGAAATACAACTACGGGGGCGGATTTTCAGAGCCCTGCTCGCGTAAATCCGCCCAAAACCGGGCGGATTTACGCGAGCAGGGCCCTGCGCGCCGGGAAGCCTATTTTACATAGGCCTCCCGGCGCGCGCAGAGCCCCGGGACTCGCGTAAGTCCCGGGGTTCTCGGAGGGGGGCGTGTCGGGGGCGTGTCGGCAGCGTTTTGGGGGCGGGTACGGGGGCGTGGCTACGGCCCGGGGGCGTGGCCGCGCCCTCCGTACCCGCCCCCAGGTCGCGGCCCGGCGCGCAGCAGGCCCGCTGGCGCGCGGGGATTTACGTCTCCCTCTGGGAGGCGTAAATCCCCCGACAAAGGTAAGGGGGGGGTGTAGACAGGGCCGGGTGGGTGGGTTAGGTAGGGGAAGGGAGGGTAAGGTGAGGGGAGGGCAAAGGAAAGTTCCCTCCGAGGCCGCTCCGATTTCGGAGCGGCCTTGGAGGGAACGGGGGGAGGCAGTGCGGCTCGGCGCGCGCAGGCTATACAAAATCGATAGCCTTGCGCGCGCCGATCCAGGATTTTAGTGGATACGCGCGGCTCCGCGCGTATCTACTAAAATCCAGCGTACTTTTGCTTGAGTCTGATGCACAAGCAAAAGTAGGCTGATCGCGCTTCTTTTAAAATCTACCCCACGGTGTTCATTCAGTCACATTTGAATGGCTCTTTTAGTATGGCCCATGTATAACTTCATCAAAGTAATATAATAATATATGCCACCCCCGTTGAAGTGCAGTCCATATATCCTTTTATCCTAAAATCTGCCCAGAACCTGGGCATTTCCATACTCTGCCTGACTGCCTGTCATAGCTTGTGTGCAGTGAGAAGAGCTTCAGTATGGATGATGTCCATATTTCCTTACTTGCCTGCTACAACATAACTGTGATTCTAAATTTGGTAACATTTCCTTTGTAACAAATTCCTTAATATTATGATCCCTCTTATATGCAAAATTAGGTGCCTCCTTGAATACTTCGTGTAATGCTAATATGTGCCAGCGTTTACATCTTACATCGGCCTCTGCTGCTGGTTTCTCAGAACGTCTCAGTATACATTTCCAATGTTCTCTCTCTTGCGGTTGTTTAATGAGTTGGCAACAATTCTCTTTTTGCATAAAGTACTCTCTTATATGCAGTTTTGATAGCTGCTGCAGGATAGTCACTGTCAAAAAATCTATGCGCTAGCTCTTGTGCTTAAATCTTTGATTCTTGTATGTCAGAATACAAACGTCTGATTCTCAAAAAACTGGCTACTAGGTAATCCCATGCGAGTACAAACTGATCGTTGCAATTGGTGAATTCATTTCTATTGAAGGAAAGGGCAGCATGGCTGCAAGAAGAAAATATGATGTTTATTGAGAATGCTTTCAGGTATTAATTGTGCAAGAGCTTCTTCAATATCTGGGACTGAGATGTTTAAGAGAGATTTGTTAGAATATTTAAAGATTTCCAAGGCGGTTCTCCTGGCCTGCCCTTAGAGGTAGATTTTTAACGGTTGCGTGCACAAAAATGGCCACATATGTGCATAGGTGGGCCACGTGCGAGCAACGCGAATTTTAGGAAGCCACAAAGTAAGCACATACATACCGATGCGCGTGAATAGAATAAGGAGGCGGAAAGGGGCGGGGCATGGACGGGGCATAGGCATTCCAGGATGGGGCCAAGACTTACAAGCGTGTCGCCAAATTTTAAAAAAAGCTGACCATTGTGCATGTTGGCGAGTTATCTACATAACTTTACTGCTGGTCCTGATGAGGAGCAAGTCTGGAGATCTCGAGTTTTAGGGATTTCAGCACAGCACGAGGATTCGGGGTCAAGAAGAGGGCTGGCAGGATGAAGAACTAGAGGACAAACTGGTGGACCAATTGGAAAAACTTTATTCCTTGTGCGAGCATGTTGTTGTGATTCTGCTTGCGGGCCGAGCCGCAAGCAGCCTCTCACCTCCATTCTGTTGGCAGCTGTGGGTTTTTTTTGACTGGGGACTTCCTTTCTTACGACGTGCTGGAGGCGCCAGCTGTGGATTCTACGACCTGCAGGAGGTGCCTGCATCCAGACATTCTTTTCTTTTCCTCAGTGTTCCGGGTTGGGGTTTCACGACCTGCAGGAGGTGGCTGCACCCCACCTGACCTTGATGGTATAAGTTGTTCCCACCCTGGATTCCCTCCCCGGGTTTTCTTTGAAGTTCCCGAGTTCCTTTGTTGCTCCTTGTTTTGTTCCTTTGTTTCTCATTTGTTACTTGTTCTTTTGTTCTTTGTTTCTTTGCTCCGTGTTTATTTCCTTGCTTTGTGCTTGGTTCCTTGTTTGTTTTGCTGTTTGTTTGTTTTGCTGTTTTGTTCCTTGTTTGTGCGCTGTTTTGTTTCCTTGTTTGTGCGCTTGTTTGTGCTGTTTTGTTGTTCTTTGCCTTTGCTGTTTTGTTCCTTTGTTTTGGCCGCTTGTTGCTTGTTTCTTGTTTTGTGTTTCTCGCTCTATCTCTGGCAGTTTCTTGTGCTCTCTTCGCTTCAGTCCCCGGAAATTCCAGCTTCCGTTCTTGGACCCTTGTTCTCCCCCTGATGGTATGGACTGATAATTCGTCCCCTCTAGCTGTTGATAGATGCTTGAGGAGGGGGTCTTTGAGGAGGGGGTACTGTTGTGATTCTGCTTGCGGGCCGAGCCGCAAGCAGCCTCTCACCTCCATTCTGCTGGCAGCCGCATTCCCAATGCGGCCAGGAGGCCGCCGACGCTGGAGCTGTCCCGTGGCAGTCACGGCCTAGACTGCTGTGCTGCCAACCACCCAAACGGCCAGGAGGCCACCGCTGCTGCCGCATCCGCACAGCCCGGACCGCCGCGTTTGGGGCCTCCACTCGTGGCAGGGAGCCGCAAGTCAGTCTGTCTTCAGCGGCAGGGAGCAGCCATCGCTAAAGCCTTGCTCTGCAGCCTAGTGCCGCCCCTGCCTGTCCCTCGCGGCATGGACGCTGCCTCCTGGCTGTCCCTGCTTCTGCCTGCCTCTCTAGGTGCGGGGCTGCGCCTCCTTACAACATTTAAAGGGCCCACGGCCGGATATGCCCCGGGCCCCACCTGATGACTTCTTTCAGGGTGTCTTCCTGTTAGCCCTATAAAAGGGCTTCTTCTCCACGTCTGCCTTGCCTTGCATTGGAGTTCTTCGCTCCTGGAAGTCTTGTCTTCCAGCACTCCGTCAGGTCTTCATGTCTTCATTGGAGCTCTATGTCCTGTTTTGATTCCTGATTCTTTGTTGCTTGTCCTGATGTCCGCGATCCAGTCTTCATGTTCCTGATGTTCCGTGATGATCCTGCTTTGGTGTCCTGATCCCTTGGTTCCTCGTTGTCACCTTTCCTGGCGTGCCATGCTCTGGCACAAGCCTGCCTCCTCGTCTGCAGCACAAGCCTCCGGAGGGTCATCCTTCCCTGTAGCCAAGTCCCGTCTTGGTCCTGTTCTCTGAGGCTTGTTCCGGCCCTCAGATTTCCTTGTGGCTGCTCCGTCCATGCCTAAGACTCTGTTAGAACCTGCTCCATTCCAGCGTGGTCCGTGACCAGCCATGGCTGTGTAGGGCGAGTCTCGGTGCAGGCTTCTTCTGAATCTTCACCATGTTCCAGCTTCAACTACCATGAACTCGTCTGGAGTCTGCCTCGCATCAAGCGTGGTCCACGACCAGTCCCGTGGGTCCGCCCTGTGGTGGACTATGTAGGGCACGCTGCGCCGCAGCCTCAACCTAGTCATTGATCCTGAACCTTGATCCTGAACTTCCTCATTTCGAGTCCTCATCTGAGTCTTCCTAGCTCTCAGAGTTCCAAGTTCCTCGTCTGAATCTCCACGTTCCAAGGCCTTCGTCTGTCCATGGCCTCCGTCCGGCCTGCCACTTATTGCCATTTCCCAGCGGCAGGTCCGAAAGGGCTTGGAATGGTCGGAGGATCAAAGACCACCATTGTGTTGTTGGTCTTCCTGAAGCGTGCAGGTCCGGTGGAGAGTTCGAACCATCAGTCTCACCCATGCTTGGACACGTCTTGCCTGCCTCGGTACCGCCTTGGAGCCCTCTGGGGTTGTGCCGTGGCCCAAGGACACACATTTCTCTCAAATGGGATCGCTCTCCTAGCGCTCCCTAACATATGTTTTAAGATCTGCCTGCATATGCGCATAAAAGCCACTAAAACCCTAGCAGGAATATGTGCTGAAGATTTACTTCAGCTGTTGCTTAAGATTATGCACCACATACGCAAGGGAGGGGGATTTTAAGTAGTACGTGCATACTTGCGTGCATGATATAAAACTGTACGCGTGCTGATGCATGCGTATATATGTGCACACGCATTCCTTTTAAAATTAGCCAGTTAGGATTTATTTTCTTCCTTATAAGAAGCAGAAGGGAGACTTTAATAGTACACTGGTGCCTAATAGGGGAGATTTATCACAGAAGTTAGAAGATGTGTTGAAGCCTGTTATGGAAAATATCTACTTTGTTGATCTCCTTTGGTTTAGAAATGGATACTTAGTAAAGAACACAAGTTGAATATCCTCTTTTTAGGGAGCCACAATTAGGTTATCCAGATGTGTCTTGTTCTACCCATAAATGTCACATAAAAAGTGTTGGCTTTCAAATAAAAAAAATTGAATTTTGGAGCTGACTTCAAGCTGAAATAATATATATAGCATGTCAAATTAAATTTAGGAAAGAGATTTATTTGACATCCACATCAGCTTGCTACTTTGATCTAAGCAAAATTCTGCTTTTCCTCTGGGTTGAATTTATTTGAATTTAACAGCTTATTAGATGTTTATTAACTTTTTTTATTATTGGTTTTTCTCCTTGATTGTTATTCCAGCATGCTTTGTTTTATCTTGTCTGCACAAATGCTGTTTTTTTCCCTAGCTTATTTGATGTAAACTACTGAACCTTGCACTTCCTTTTTTTTTAGGATCTGTTCTAGTCCACTTATTTAGAGAAAGAACATTATATATAGAATATGTAGTGTTCTTCGGTTTATCTCTTATATATTATTTAAATCTAGCTCTGCAATGTTTGGTGGTAATATGGTTATTTCTGTATATGATCAGTTATCCATGAGATGCCATTGTTTTATTCTGGAGATCATGGATTGGTTATACACATTGTGTGGGGTGACTTGTGCCCAGCTCTTCTTTAACCTCCGCTATTTGGACATATCATATATTTGATAGGGGTCCAAATGCAGTCGGTCCTCTCCAGACTTTTCTTTTCCTGGGAACTTGGGGGAAGGGGTGCCTTTTTTGATCGTAGATCATTCACATAATTGGTTTCTGTTCAACTCTGGAAAGCTACTAAATGCTGTATTTGTTATATATTTTAGTGGGGTTTTTTTGTTTTTGCTTTCTTGTGTTAGGAAAAATCTGTTTATTGAGTAAAGAAGATAGCATTGGCATGATACAACAACAATAAAAAAAAAAAAAAAGCAGATCAACAAAAGTGCTTACAAAAAAATTATTTCAATTATTTGGCATTCCAAAATTCTGTTGCCTGACACTGCTGTCTTCTCCTCTTTTAATCCCTACCTAGCAAAGCTTACTATATGCTTTCGAACAAACTCCAGGAGCCTGACTCTTCCCATCCAGTGTGCTTCGATGGAAATATAATAAGATTTATTTCTTAAGTGCTTCTAAATAAATGCTATAAAAAGGTGAGCTACAGCAAGCAGTGCAATTTATAAAAGGACGGTTGGGAGTGAAAGTGCTGGCAGCATTTTTATTTTCCCATTAAATAAAGTGGGACAATGAGTTGATGAAAAGGCCTTGAGAACCAGGTGTCTCTGTCACAAATCAGTGACAAAACGGAGAGCAGAAATCACAGATTTTTAGGAATTAGACACAGGCTGCCATATAAATTATTTTTTCCCTGGTCCCTGGAACCAGAATAAGATCACCAATTCCTTTCCCATAGGCCACTAGTTTAAGTTCCTGCTGACCTGAGCTAGATTTGTATTGGTGACCTAGAGGTGAAAGGTTCTGTAATGCTGTGACCATTTCCTTGAGCCATTCAGTCCCCACGTGAGAACCGGGTACAGAGGCCTGGTAGGGGTTAAGAGTAAAACACGGTTATATAGAAAGAACTTTAAATTATTATAGACTTATCTAACATATGCAACCTCATTATATTTCTACATCGTGGCTAAACTTGCTTGTTGTTAGGTGCTGTTCGTAGATCTCAACACAGATAATTCATACAGCAAAGCCATGGTTCACCCCTTTCATCTGTTGACAGCTCTGTAATAGCCATATTAGTCTTAGAGAAAACTGAATTCTTTGCAGGTCGTGAAGCTTTGTGTTGCATCAATATAAGGTCCCTTCTTACGGTTGGTCTCAAAGATTTTGCACATCATCAACTTTGGAAAATTCTTGTGCTGGTGGAATAAAAGGTATCACAGGCTACAAAGAACCTTTAGAGCAAGGATTCCTTTCTATGCAAAATTTTCCTGTTTGCATGGAAAAGTAGATACAACAATATGGGTATTTAGTTAGCACGCAGAAAAGTGGTTGAATTGTGACTCATAACATCACATAAAGGCATTGATCATGCTTGACTGCCTCTTCACTCACTTTTCACAGTCATTCTGTCCAAATAACTTACATTTTACACTCCAGAGCAGTTTTATCCACTATACTACATGATCAGACTAAGGATGTAACTGGTCCAAGTTCATTTTCAGAAAAAAAGTCCAGTAATATTCACAAAAAAGTCTGTAGACTGCATAGAGAAAATTAATGGTTTAGTAAGAATTACTTTTACATTGCTTCCATTTATATGGTGCACATATTGCAAAAAAAATATATGATTTGAAACAATAGACTTCATTTTTCTGTTTTTAATTACCAAATGCCATGATTATCTATCTAACAGATTTTTGTCTCCTCACTTTGGGATAGATTTTCAAAGGGATACGTGCGTAACCCCCAAAAACCTACCCCTGCGCGCGCCAAGCCTTTTTTGCATAGGCTCGGCGGCGCACACAAGCCTTTTTTGCATAGGCTCGGCGGCGCGCACAAGCCCCGGGACGCGCATATGTCCCGGGGCTTTCAAAAATGGGCGGCCCGAGGGCGGGGGTGGGGCAGCTGTCCGGGGGCGGTCCTGAGTCCTCCGGCACAGCGGCTGTGCCAGAGGTTCACGCGCCGGCAGCTGGCCGGCGCACGCAAGTTACGACTGCCTCGGGCAGGCATAACTTTGACAACAAAAAGTATGGGGGGATTTAGGTAGGGCTGGTGGAGGGTTAGATAGGGAAAGGGAGGGGAAGGTGGGGGGGGACTTGAAAAAAAAGTTCCTCCGAGGCCGCTCCGATTTCGGAGCGGCCTCGGAGGGAACGGGGAAAGCCATTGGGTCTCCCCTAGGGCTCGGCACGCGCAAGGTGCACACGTGTGCACCCCTTTGCGCGCGCTGAGCCTGGATTTTATAACATGCACGCGGCAGTGTGCGTATGTTATAAAATCGGGTGTATATTTGTGCGCACCGGGTAGCGTGCACAAATATACCCCGCGCGCATAAGAATAAAAATCTGCCCCTTTGTTTGCAGTTCCATAAAGTATTGCAGAGCTAAGTGTGCCCCTTCTTGTTACTAAGAGCAGAGCTGGAAACTAAACATGCTACAGCATGACATGTGATTTCATTTTGCCAGACTTACAGGGCTGAATTTTCAAAGCCATTTGTGCACAAAGAACTGTTTTATGCACTGAAATGGTTGTTAGAAAATAGCCCAGGGCTCAGTGCACTTAGAATTACACTTGTAACTGGTTCTGCAGATAATTTTACGTAAACTGAGGAGAGGCATTCTGAGGGTGGAATTGGGGCAGAGTTTGCACTTGCACGCATGCTTTTGTATATTATTGATTGTTGATGGAAGGGTCATCTGAGTCTGAAGTACCTATGCTGACTTTCCCTGCAGACAACTGTCTTCACTGGGATCCTGCAATTTCTGAGAATTGCTGTCCTAAGTCTCATTTTGGATTTCATAAAACGAGATAAAATTGTTAGCTTGCTAGTGACAATTGGTCTAAAATTCAGTTTTTGAAGATGATATCGTGGTCTTTCTGTGCAAGGCACCTTTGTAAAGGAACAGTATCTTCCAGGATGTTAATGCATCCATGGGGCTTTAGGAGTCAAAGCCTGCTTTATAATTGTTGACGGCAGGGCCAGCTGAGTCTCAACTATCTATTCTGGCATTCCCTACAGACAATTTGTTGTGCATCCCGGCCGTGTGGGTGCCGCGACTGGGCCTGCTCACCTTGCACTGCCCTCAACCAGCACTGGTCTCGCTGCTGCTGCCATTTCATGCCGTCCCTGTCGCTCACCACGGCCCTCTCCGGCTTCTTCCACACCGCAGGCCTCGCAGCGGAGCTCCCGTCGGGGTTCCGCGTCTTGGGCCACCTCGGCCCCGCCCCTAGGCGCACGCCTGACGTCCCGAGATTTAAAGGGCCAAGCGTGGGAAAACCGATGTGGGCGCAGACTGATGACATCACATAAAAGCCCTATATATAGCGAGGCCCTGTCCCCAGGACCTCGCCTTGGCAATCTGGTCGACACCGTGGTGTAGTAATTTGCCTTATCTTGTGTTCAAGTGTCTCCTTGTTCCAGTGCCTCCTTGTTCCAGAGTCTCCATGTGTTCCTGCTTCCTTACTCAGATAGTACCTCTCTGGACTGATCTCTGGTACTGATCTCTTCCTCCCTGACCATTCTCTTTGTCTGCCACCTGGAACTGACCCTCGCTTGCCTTGACTACGCTTGGACTGACCTTGGTATTGACCCCTGCTTTGGCTGACTACTCTTGGACTGATACTCTGGATCTGATCCCTGCGCTTCACTCGGACACTGTCTTCTGGCCTACTGTGACTACCAGACCAACCTGCTTGGAATCTACCCGCGGCTCTCACCTGACTAGACCTGCAGGCGCTGCCTGTCTTGCCAGGAATACCTTTCTGAACTGTTACCTCCCTGAGGTCTTTGGAGCTTCCAGTTCAGGTCTAGTCTATCCTCTCAGCATCAGCCACACACCCTTGTTCGTGGTGGGCACACCCCTCCGCTACCTCTCCGGGAGACCATCTGAGGCCCACCTAAGTCTAGGTGGTCCGGGTACCCAAGGGCTCAACCTGCAGAAACCACAAACTGTTATTGGCGAAGCTCCAGCTAGCCTATATCCCCTTGTGTGCTCCACCTCCTGGTGTCAGGTGCTCTCTGGGTCTGACCAGAGGGTCATACCAATCCTGCACCAGGCCAAGGGTCCACCTCCAGCGCAACACAATTATCTCCACTGGAATCCTGTATTTGTGAGAGGTGACTAAGGCTTAAAAGATTTTATATATTACTCCATTAAAAGTGGGGCTAAGGGTGGGTTCTTTAAGTCCTCCCACACTACCCATCATCCACCCACCCCATTTTCTGTTTTTCTTATATATATATTGATTGTGGGGCAATGAGTCAATTCTTACAATTTTGCTCGTCTAGATAAAATTATGTGCCTTCAATTAAACTTCATCTATTAACCTTCCCTGGGACTTCATCCTAATGCAGATTTGTCTTGTCTGTCTCTCTGCCTTGATTAGACTGTGAGCTGCATAGAACAGAGACTCTCTCTTATGTGCATCTGTAAGCTGTATATACCTATATAAAATGTGTAGTAGTAGTAGTAGTAATAGTATGATGCTTCAGGACCCTCGGACCATGATGCCTAAAGTTAAATACATCAGAAGTGTTTATATTAATTATACATAATACATCACAACAAAGTGGCTCCTCAGATACTTTTATGGTGCACAGAGGCCAAAGTTTCCCAGAGGACATTGCAGAAACATGGTTAAAACAAGCTAGGTTCAGATTAATGCAACCATTTTCAATCTGTTTCTCCCCTTTTTATCTACCAAATTGGAAGAGTAGTAAATGCCCTGAGGCATATTTTGCTAGAGGATGCTTTTAGGGGACAGCATGGAGCCTGTCATCCCATTATGGAGTCTATGGATTAACCCGCATTAGAAGCTGCAGGTAAGACATGCTATTTGCTGGTTCTAATGTGGGCATTATATCGCGCTTTAACTCAGTATGCACAAAAGTAATTAAATGTAAAATGAGGCATCAGTGGAAAAATGGTTAGTACATCTCTTCCTTTAAATGCTGCTTCAAAAATTAAATAAAGACATGGGTTTTCATGGTTCTGTTTTGTTTTTTGCTAACACTGTCACTTTAAGAACATTTGTTACTTGCAGACACAAAAGACAGGAAACAGTAGGATTAAATGGTCAATTTTCTCAGTGGAAAAGGGTAAACAGTGGAGTGCCTCGGGGATCTGTACTTGGACCGGTGCTTTTCGATATATTTTTATAAATGATCTGGAAAGGAATACGAGTGAGGTTATCAAATTTGCGGATGATACAAAATTATTCAGAGTAGTTAAATCACAAGCTAATTGTGATACATTACAGGAGAACCCTGCCAGACTGGAAGATTGGGCATCCAAATGGCAGATGAAAATTAATGTAGACAAGTGCAAGGTGTTGCATATAGGGAAAAATAACCTTTGCTGTAGTTACATGATGTTAGGTTCCATATTAGGAGCTACCACCCAGAAAAAAGATCTAGGCATCATAGTGGATAATACTTTAAAATCGTCAGCTCAGTGTGCTGCAGCAGTCAAAAAAGCAAATAGAATGTTAGGAATTATTAGGAAGGGAATGGTTAATTAAACAGAATATGCCATAATGCCTCTGTATAGCTCCATGGTGAGACCACACCTTGAATACTGTGTACAATTCTGGTTGCCGCATCTCAAAAAAGATATAGTTGCGATGGAGAAGGTACAGAGAAGGGCTACCAAAATGATAGAGGATGGAACAGTTCCTTATGAGGAAAGGCTGAAGAGGTTAGGGCTGTTGAGCTTGGAGAAGAGACGGCTGAGGGGGGATATGATAGAGGTCTTTAAGATCAGGAGAGGTATTGAACGAGTAGATGTGAAGCGGTTATTTACATTTTCGGATAATAGAAGGACTAGGGGGCATTCCATGAAGTTAGCAAGTAGCATATTTAAGACTAATCGGAGAAAATTCTTTTTCACTCAACGCACAATAAAGCTCTGGAATTTGTTGCCAGAGGATGTGGTTAGTGCAGTTAGTGTAGCTGGGTTCAAAAAAGGTTTGGATAAGTTCTTGGAGGAGAAGTCCATTAACTGCTATTAATCAAGTTTAATTAGGGAATAGCCAGCCACTGCTATTAATTGCATCAGTGGCATGGGATCTTCTTGGTGTTTGGGTACTTGCCAGGTTCTTGTGGCCTGGTTTGGCCTCTGTTGGAAACAGGATGCTGGGCTTGATGGACCCTTGGTCTGACCCAGCATGGCAATTTCTTATGTTCTTATGGAACCTGGTTTCCTTATGGTCAAAAGTATGTCATTCGGTGAATGCCACTAATACTACCTTCTGTTCTCTGCACATTTTATGAGAGCATCTTTTCAAATGCACAAGAATTTCCTACTTAGAGAATTCATTTCTATTCCATAAGTGCCCTTATAAAAAATGTCTTTTCAAAGTCCCAAGTGCTTTTTGCTGCAGGAATAATTCCTTTTATATGAACATTCGGTTCATCTGAACATCTTTTCAAAGCTTCAAATGTTCCTGCCTATTCTGTTCACATTTTGTTCATTAGACTTTTGTTATCTAGTCTCAGGGATGCCCATGCAGAAGAAACCCATTTCAATTTTAGCCCGGAACCAGCTGTTCTCCTTGGTAATAACTGTGATACTAAAGGCAGAATTTACACTAGCTCATAATTTAGTAGCTGGTTTAAAGTCCATTAAAAGAAAATATTAGTTCTAAAGGAGCTTCCTCAGAGTGAGAAAATGTATTTAATCTGACAGTGACTGCATTTCTAATGTTGTATTTAAGATGAGGAATCAGGATGCTTGCCAGTGCCCCAATGATCAGATAGCCCACATTTTGGGTCCATCAGCTTCCTTTGTATTCAGGCAGAACATTTTTTTTATCACATTTACTATAACACTGGGCAAATCTCACGCTGCATAAAATGAAAAGGCTGAGATCTTTCTGGATCTTTGACTCTGACCTTGAACTTATTTATTTATTTAAGGTTTTTATATACTGGCATTCATGAAACAATCACATCATGCTGGTTTACAAATAAACAGGGGTGCAATAAATACATCAAAACAGAAATAACGTGTCGAAGAAAGCAGTTACAATTAACAAGGACTGTTGAACTATTAAATAACTTGGAGTTATTTAATAGGGGATACAGAGGGAAATGTGGGTTTTTCAGGGGGTGGGGGCTATATTAAAACCCCAAGGGTTCCCTGAGGCGATGCCTCTGACAAACCACCTGCAAATTACTCTCTGAAGTATTCTAGTGCCTTAAGAGCTTCAAAAAGGGAGCAGCAGCAATAAAGGTGAATTCATTTTCTTAAGTGTTTATATGAACAGATAAAAAGGATAAGAATCATAAAACCTTCCAACTGGGTCTCAGAGGAAACAGCAAACACCACAGAGTTTCCTAGGGGGGTGCCCTGAACAGGTGTTCTTTTCATTTTTTTTTTTTCATTTTTGTTTCATTATTTTCTGTTTTGGTTCTTTTTTTCCCATTTTGTTTGTTGTTTTGTTTTCTTTCAACTGTTTAAAACAAAACAAATGGAAAAAAAAAATGAACACCCCCCCCCCCAAAAAAAAAACCTAAAACAAAGAAAAAAATGTTGAGTACACACCTCCCACTTTGCTGCTGCTCCCATCATAGCCCCCCCCCCCCCCGCGCTTCCTGGATTCTCCACCAATGACTGACCTAAACATTGGGGTGGGTTTTCAAAGCCTTATGCGTGTAGGTGGGGGTTACGCACGCCGGGCCTATTTTCAAAAGGCCTGGCAGCGCGTGTAAGTCCCGGGGCGTGAAAAAATGGGCAGTTCGGGGGCGGGGTGGGACGGTCCGGGGGCGTGGCCAGAGGCCTCTGCAAGGCTGCTGGGCCGGGGGATCGCACGCCGGCAGTTGGCCTGCAGGCGTAACTTGTGAAATAAAGGTACGGGGGGAGGGACAGGTAGGGGAAGGTGGGGGGGGGGGGAAGGAAAGTTCCCTCCGAGGCTGTTCCAATTTCGGAGCAACCTCGGAGGGAACGGTGAAAGCCAGCTGGTCTCCCCGAGGGCTCGGCGCACGCAAGGTGTACTAGTGTGCGCCCCCTTGTGCGCGCCGACCCTTGATTTTATAACATGTGCGCGGTTGCGCGTGCATGTTATAAAATCGGGCGTTCATTTTAAAATCTGCCCCAATGAGTCTAAGGAGCAGGAGAAATTTCCAGTCACACTTGCCCTGCTGGATCTGTCTCAAAATGGCAGCAGTCTCTGTTCTTTCGTGTCTCTTTACAACAAAAAAGAACCAGCTTCAGGGTTGGCTAGTGCCGTTTTGAGACGGAAACTCAGCGGGGCAGGAGCAACTGGGGAGCGTTCCTGCTCTTTAGATCCGTGAGGTAATTGGTTGTGGATGGTCCGCAATAGTCCAGGAGCTCTGTGGTGGGCTTTGGTGGCAGCAGCAGCAGAAAGCTGTGGTAGATCCAACATTTTGAACATGAAATGAAAACAATTGAAATTGTTTTCATTTCATTTTATTTTGTTTTCAAAACAAGATGGAGGTTCATCCCTACTGTGCATATCTTAGATCACAAGTAAGCATTAAAACATGACAGTAGAATAGTTACATGGCAATGATTGCACACCCCAGGTGTGGCATTTGACACAAAGTTCAGTGTCTATCACCAAGCAGCTATGATTATTAGAGAAGAACCTGTAAACCTTGTAGTGCATTACTGTAGTTATAATGTAGTCAAACTAAAACAAGTATTTATTTATAAAAACTTCTATACCATCTCCTTAAGTCAAAAGACACAGTTGAGGTGGTTTACAAAAACGTACCAAAATGTGTAACATAATAATCAACAGTAAAACAATCATGGCATAACAATAACACTACTCCAGAGACATTCTACCAAATAGAAAATTGAAATACTATACATATCATCCCCACACTGTCCAGTCAACAGATTGCTAACCAGTACAGTCATCTCCCTTACAATATTATACCCAACCAATAAAACCATCTCCCATAATATTCCACCTAATATACCAGAGAGAAAATCACAATCAAATACAACCATTCATCTCCTACCCCATAAATCCCATGATCAATATCTATATAGATCAAGGATGACCAACTCTGGTCCTCGAGCAACACAAACAAACCTGGTTTTCAGGATATCCACAATAAATATGAATGAGAGAGATTTGCATACAATGGAGGGAGTGTATGCAAATATCTCTCATGCATAGTCATTGTGCATATCCTGAAACCTGGCTTGATTTTTGGCTCTCGAGGATTGGAATTGGCCACCCTTGATATAGATAATATAACTTTGCTTACTAAATTTAACCTGGATTTTTTCTGATGATAAGTAATTGGCATGTGACAGATGCTTGTGAAAAATAAGTAGAAGCCCAAGGAACCCCACCTATAATAAATGTAATATACAATAGTGAGTAAACAAATGAAAAGACAAATTCTAAAACTAATGTAGAGCCCCATCACGATCCCTACTAAGGAGTATACTTCTATAGAAGAGTCATACAACGTAGTGTAGGTTAGAGCAAGGTTTTTAATAGAGTTTGAAAAAAGTCCAAGCCAATCACTAGGGGTCACTCATTGAAATAGAATCCGGATTGGGCAATTGTAGCAACCTTCAATGGGGGTTCTGTGGCAAAGAGAGTACACTCCTCTAATCTGGTGGTTCTTAATCCAATCCTAGGGCCATTCCCAGCCAGTCAGGTTTTCAGAATATCCATAATGAATATGCATGAGAAATTTGCATGCACTGCCTCCATGGTATGAAAATTTCTCTCCTGCATATTCACTGTGGATATCCTGAAAATCTAACTGGCTGGGTGTATCCCAAGGACTGGACTGAGAACCACTGGATCAGAGGAATGTGCCATCTTTACCACAACTCCCCCACTGGAGGTTGCTGCGATTGTCCAATCCAGATTCAATATCAGTGAGTGACCCCCTAGTGGTTTGTATGGGCTTCCTCGTTAGAGGCTGAGAGAACAGGAGCCTTTTACTTCCTGTTCCATTGTATGCAAGTTGCAGCCCAAAGCCTTGGTGAGGAACCTATTCTTTGAGTGAGAGATTTGCTACTAGTTTGACTCCCTGTAGCTGGTGAGCCTCTCTTTTTGTCATTTTTGTTTTTAGAGGGATGTTTTGTTCTGTGTTTCCGAGGAGAGCGGTCACCTAAGATATGGATGAAAGCCTCAGTTCCTGTAGGGTCTTGCCTCTTGCGAGATAGACCCAAGTAGTATTTTATTTTTGGAAGTAAGGCATCTTATCTTAGTGACTGGAGGTTTCTCAAGAGTTTATGAAGCCTTTACTGTCACTAGAGATGTGAATCGTGTGATAGTCTTAACGATCGATTTCGGCTGGGAGGGGGAGGGAATCGAATCGTCGCAGTTTGGGTTTTTAAAATATTGTGTAAATCGTGTAAATCGAAAACCGGCACACTAAAACATCCCTAAAACCCACCTCGACCCTTTAAAATAAATCCCCCACCCTCCCGAACCCCCCCAAAATGCCTTAAATTACCTGGGGTCCAGAGGAAGGGACCCGGTGTGATCTTTCCCTCTCGGACCTCCTTGCATTGTAGAAATGGCGCCGGCGCTACCTTTGACCTGTCATATGACAGGTCAAAGGTAGCGCCGGCGTCATTTTGTTTTTTTGTCCCCCGACGTCAGGAGATTAGGAGATCGCTCCCGGACCCCCCAGCGACTTTTGGCCAGCTTGGGGGGGCCTCCTGACCCCCACAAGACTTGCCAAAAGTCCAGCGGGGGTCCGGAACAATCTCCTACCGCGAATCGTTTTTCCGTACGGAAAATGGCGCCGGCCATACGCCATATGGCCGGCACCATTTTCCGTATGGAAAAACGATTCGACTGCAGGAGGTCGTTCCGGACCCCTGCTGGACCCCCAGGGACTTTTGGCCAGCTTGGGGGGGCCTCCTGACCCCCACAAGACTTGCCAAAAGTCCAGCGGGGGTCCGGAACGATCTCCTACCCCGAATCGTTTTTCCGTACGGAAAAGTCCAGTGGGGGCGCCACTCCCGGACCCCCGCTGGACTTTTGGCAAGTCTTGTGGGGGTCAGGAGGCCCCCCCAAGCTGGCCAAAAGTCCCTGGGGGTCCAGCGGGGGTCCGGGAGTGATCTCCAACGCTCCTGATGTCGGGGGACAAAAAAACAAAATGGCGCCGGCCTGTCATATGACAGGTCAAAGGTAGCGCCGGCGCCATTTTGTTTCTACAATGAACGGAGGTCCGAGAGTAAAAGATCACACCGGGACCCTTCCTCTGGACCCCAGGTAATTTAAGGCATTTTGGGGGGGTTTGGGAGGGTGGGGGATTTATTTTAAAGGGTTGGGGTGGGTTTTAAGGTTGTTTTAGTGTGCCGGTTTTCCAGCCCTCCCCCTTCCCCTCCCCCTTCCCCCGATTTACGATTTTTTGACGATAAATCGGGGGAATTGTTATTGTATCGCGGCTCTAACGATTTTTGACGATTTAAAATATATCGGACGATATTTTAAATCGTCAAAAAACGATTCACATCCCTACTGAAAACGGGTAAAAAACTTACCGGAGTACCGCGGCTTGAAAAAGTTGAAGGAGGGACCCCTGTGGGGTAAATTAAATTTTAGTAATTCCGTGAGGACAATTCCTGTCAGGAATCTCTACAGAGCTCCTTAACCACGTGGCTACTGCTGCGCGGAAAAAAGAAGACTGAAGGGGGACCCCTGCTGGCTGCAGGGTTAGTGCCATGCTGGGCATGCCCAGTAGGAGCCAGTCACAGTTCTGGAAACTTTGACAGATGTGTTCCGTGATTGGGCTCCATCCTGTGATGTCACCCATATGTGAGGACTAACATCCTGCTTGTCCTGTGAGAAATGTCATTTTGGATCCCCCCCCCAAAAAGAAAATTCTTCTGTCTAGAGATGCCACTGATTTTCTGTGACCTTAAGCACTAGTACAAGAAGGATTAAGGGGGGGGGGGGATGCTGGAGAGGCACAGAAATGCATTAGCCCCCGGGCGCCAGAGACCCTTGGTGCGCCACTGGGTGCGAACCATATGGGGCCGCAAGTGGTGGCAAAGAGGAGTGGAGATTTGGCGGGACCCAGAAAACCACACAGTCGGGGGGCGTGATCGAGAACGAGGTAGGAGTCGGGGCCTAGACCGGGGTGGGGGGAAGCAAGGGAGAAGGCTCGCCTAGGGCGCCTAATCCCCTTGCACCGGCCCTGGTCATATTACTGTATTGCTGGGCTTGCATTAGAAGTGGCTGTGAAAGGTCCTGCTCCATAGGCTAGGCAGTTGTTGGGAGTGTTTGACCACTGTATAGATAAATAAAAAAAAAATGGCTCAAGCAAAAGAAATCAGTAAGTAAGAAGAAATATCTTAAAACGGGAAAAAAATGCATAAGTCTAGTAAGTAGCAGGATATTTAAAAAGTGATTAATTTATTAAACGAAATGTGAAGCTACTGACTAGGCTGTCTGAACTCAGCAGTATCCTAATACCAAGTAGCAAGCTCAGGGGAAATCTGTAATCAGAAATCATATTAAGACACAAGCCTCTGATAGAGCATCAGGTAGATGAAGACAGAGTTAATTAACTTGATGTATTTCTGCTTAAGATCTTTGAGAGTTTAGCATGTTGTCAAGGTGTAGTAGGGTAATGCCCTGATAGTTAAATCAATGGCACTTAAGCTTAGACAGCATCTACTATGACCTGGAAAACTGATGGCGCTCAAAGACTTGCAAAATGGAGATCGACAGTAATAGCTCAAAGCTCTGGTAGGGAAGATGATCATTAAGAAAAAACACAGGGTAATTGTTGCAAAACAGGAAGGTGCAATTGATTCACAAGGGTTCAACATTATGGGTAGGAACAGGCACGGCGTGACAGAGTATGCATACCGTGCATTTGCACGGGGCGGCACATTTAGGGGAGCGGAGGCTGCATTATGCAGACAACTGGTCAGCTGAAGCACTGCGAGCATCCGGGAGTGGAGTCGGTCTCGGGTGGTGCTTGCCGGCAGTAAGTAATAAACAATTAATTCGGGGGGGGGGGGGGGGGGGGGGGGGGGAGAGATTTGTGCCACATCGGCACAGCTAGTATTTAAAAAAAAAAAAAAAAGCTGGCAGGAGATGAATCTGTGGCTTAGAGGGCAGTGGCAGGGGAAGAACGGAGATGTGGGACCAGACAGCCAGCTTTTTTTTTTTATTATTACAGCTCCATCTTGTTCTGTGCTGCGACTGGCCCACCTGACCCCAGTGACCTCACAGGCAGCCAATGAGTGGGACGGCAGTTCACCAGCAGGGGAGGTATAACTAATCTACGCGGAGGCCGTCCAGAAGCAAGCAGGAGGACCAGCAACAGAAGCTTCGAGGTGGGGAGGAGCTGGTCAGAAGAGGAAGGAAGCCTGCATTGCCCTGCACTGTGTCAGTCTGCTTGGGGCTGGGGGCAAAGAGGAAGAAGGTAGCTGAGCAGTCGCTTGGAGCTGGAAGAGGTAACCTGAAGCAAACTAAGTATTGAGCTGAGGGAGGGAAGAGGGCAGGGAAAAAACTGGGCAAGACATGGAGTGTGGGAGGGGGCACAGAACAGGGAGTAAACTGGGCAAGGCACTGAGCAGAGGGAGGGGCAGGGGGCAAGGAGCAAACTGCAGGGCATTGAGGGAGGGAAAGAGGGGGCAGGGAGCAATCTGAGAGGGCATTGAGTGGAGGAAGGGGGACAGAGCAGGTAAAAACTGCAGGGCATGGAGGGAGGGGGCAGGGAGTAAATTGCACAGGGCATTGAGCAGAGGGAGGGGCACAGGGCAGGGAACAAATCGGGCAGGGTATTGAGCAGACGGAGGGGACATGGGACAGTGAGAAAACTGCAGGGAAGTGAGGGAGGGGATAGTGAGCAAATCTTGCATGGCATTGAGGGAGAAGATGGGGCAAACTGCATAGGGTATTGAGTGGAGGGAGGGGCAGAGAAAAAATTGAAGGGCATTGAGGGAGGGGGCACAGGGCAGGGAGCAAACTGCGGAACATGGGGGGAGTGGCAGGGAGCAAACCATAGGGCATTGAGCAGAGGTAGGGAGGGCACTGGGCAGGAGAAAAAAAACTGCAGGGCAGTGAGGGAGGGGAGGGGACAGGGAGCAAACTGCACAGGGTATTGAGTGGAGGGAAGGGGCAGGCAGTAAACTAGCGAGGGGCGTGTAGCAGGGAGCAAACTAGGTAGGGCATTCAGCTTAGGGAGGGAGGGGAGCAAACTAGACATTGAGCTGAGAGTGGGGGTTAAGCCTGGGAATGGGAGGAGTAAGTTGAGTGTCGAGTCGGGGGAAGAAGGGTGAGCTGGGTAAAGGTTTAAGCCTGAGGAGAAGTGTTGGGCGGGGAGGGCTGTGGGATGATTCAAACTGGGCCGGATTTAAAATTAAGGTGCCCCTAGACAGATAACTATGATCGCTCTCTTGCTACTTTTTTTTTTTTTTTTCGTTTTTTCCGCTTTGGTTGCTTGCTTCGGGAGGAGGGGAGAGGGCTGACAATCCCGAGCGTCGGAGAACTGGCCACTTCCTGGTACCTGTCATTTCAAATGACATTTGAAATGACAGATACCAGTGTGGTCATGAAGCGTTAGGCCCGCGCACCCAGGTTACTGTATAGGCGCTCTATACAGTAAAATGGGTTGTGCGGGCCAAACGCTTCACGGACGCTTCTTAGACGCAGCTTGCATTTGCAAGCTATTTACATACAGGATCGAGCGGTAGGTGAGCTGCACTGTGCGTGCGGCAACCGTGGGTGCGCCGGGCACTAACGCAGCTCTTCCTACCGCTCGTTACTGGATTGACCTGCTAGAGACTTCAAGCACATCAGTACCTTTTTCTACTCATTGTTGATAGTTATTTGATTTTGCATGAATAAGCCAGTCATCTAGATACGGATACACCAACACACCCTCCTTTTGTAATGCAGCTGCCCCCACCACTATCAGCTTGGTAAAGGTAAGTGGAGCTGTCACCAGCCGAAGGGAAGGGCTCAAAACTGAAAATGTTACCTTAGAACCATGAACTTCAGGAATCTCTGGTGCTCCGGCCTGATGGTTATGTGCAGATACGCCTCTATCATGGCGAGAAATGCCAAGAACTCTCCCTTGTGTACAGCTGCTATGACGGACCGCAGAGTTTCCAAGTGGAAAACGGGGAACCTTGAGAGCTGCATTTATCTTCTTTAAATGCAATATCTCTTGAATTAGATACCGGGAGGGGGCGGGGGGGGGGGGGGGGGGGGGTGGAGAAACAGGACGCTTAACTTAAAATTGACCTCCGGTCATACTAAGCGTGTTCAGGGTCTGGGCCAACAAACTCAGCAAGACATCTCTGTGGAAAAAAAAGAAAATCTGAGCAGAGCCCAAAGTGGCTCTCAATCATTTGCAATTTTTCCCTCTTCTAGAAGTGAGAAAGTCAATTCCCCATTGGAATCCTCTGACTCATGATCCACACCTCCTTGAACATTACCAGGGACAACCTCCCTGCAGCATTTTCTCACCATGACTGACAAATGGGAGGCCTAAGCATGTGATCCCTACATAGTAGGTTGCTTCGCTTTCACTGGGCACCTTGCAGAAAGGACTACAGGCCCTGGAAACATTCCACCCAGGAGGAGAAGGATGGATCTATACCAGACATAGGCCCAATCTTGCTCTCTCCAACCTCTCTCAGAAGCTTCTGACCTCATGAAAAAGGAGAACTGCCTCGCCTCCCCCCTTCACTCCCCCTCCAGAGACACCATAGGCCGAGGGGATGTCCCAGCATGGACAAAAGCTGTAGTAATCAAAGCTGTTTGAGCCTCTAAACAGCACTTATACAAACGGAGAGAGAGTGAGGACTGAATTTCTATCAGATAGAAGCTTCACATATAGCAAGGAGCTAGGACCTGTTCATCACTGGAGCCTAGCTCTCCTAAACTTCAGCTCTAGGCAGTCTCCTGGGTGTACACACACACCCCTCCAGGATGCATGCAAATACACGCTTAAGACTAGGTCGCAGTTGTATGCCACAAGTACATATGCAAATACATGCTCGTGTAGGCCATGGTTGTGCGGCCACAAGTACCTGCGCAAATATGCACTCAAATTTTTAGGTTGCAGTCTTGTGCGCACAAGTACTCATGCAAATACATGCTCCAGTCTAGGTCGTAGACTTACACGCTGAAATCTAGGCCATGGCCTTACATGCCCAGGTCCCAGCACATGCAAATGCCATGCGTGAGAAGGCACGCACACGCCTACGCACACGAGAAAATAACCGCTGCAGTGGCCTACCACAGACTAAGTAAAGTCTGCCTGCACCTTCAGAGCATTTAGGCCCAGATCCGTTTTAACATCTGGCACCGAAAATCATCGGCCTGAAGAGCTTCTCAACAACTCGGGGCTCTTGACTGACCGAGAATCCATGGAGACTGGGGCCAAGAGCCAGCATCTCGCTAAACACGCTTTGCACATAAGCAAATTAAAAACCAGCAGAAGACCTCTACTCCTCCTCAGTGCAAGTGCCTCTCTACCCCTCTGTGGGACAGGGAACTGCCGGCAATTGTTGAGGGGATTCCCCTGCCAACACTGCTAGGGAATCGAAAATGGCCGCCGTTTCCATGCTGACGGAGTAAACCTCAGTGCTAGACCCCGTCATCCGTGTGGCTTGTTCTACTGGTGCGGTCATGCTTGACACAGACCCCTGAATGCTTTTCCTGCACACACACACACTGTTCCTCCCCGCACCTGTGGCACCACCGGAACAGTCCCTCAGCACCCCGTATCCAACACACAGTCTCTTTTGCAGGCAGAGAAGCTGCTGAAACACCACATCACTAAGCTCCCCGAGCTGCTGGTAGCTCCCCCACCCTCGAACCTTGCTGCTGCACAGATTCCTCTATCTAGTTCCTCGTTCTCTTTTTTTTTCTCTCTCTCTGAGAACAAATAAAGATACATAGAACCCAATACTTTCCTTTGATAGCAGAGGTTCAGGAGCACAGGCCACATGGCAGATCAGAAAAGAGCCAGGCTTACAATACTTACTCCCTAGAATGGAACACAGAGCTGCTAACAGAAGAAAAAGAAAATCTGCCAAATAAAAAAAAGGGACCAACTAAAAGAAAACGGCCGCCCTGAGCCTGTAGATGCCTCAGCAGCCTCATGAAAGGGAGGGATCTGGACTACCAGATTTACACCCCCACGGAAGAAAGGAGCAAGTGTACAAAAGAGTCATCAGCCCTTGCTCGTCCACCTCGACCAGATAGGAAAGGACTCACTAGGACCCAAAACAGTCTGCTGACTGCAGAACTGCAGTTTTTACACCATCTACCTTCTGCTAGAGGCAGAGAAATACTGAGGGACTGCAGGTGGCACACAGGGCTAAGTACAGCGTCATTGAAACTTTCTCTGTCTCCATCTGCTGGCAGGGAGGCAAAACCCAGGAGTCTGGGCAGATCTGGGTATGAACAGGGAACAATCATAGCAATGGGGGAAAGTAATAGGGGTGTGCACTGACACCTTTTTTTGTGTTTTGCTTGTTTTGTTTCATTAATTTAAAATGAAAAAAAAATACAAAAAAAAAAAAGAAATGAAAAACATTATCTGGCTCCCCCAAAACCCACCTCCCTAGGCCCTCTTATCCCATGAATCCTTTAAAATCTATTTAAATCTTTACTGTGCAGGAGAGAACTGCAGTCATTCCTGCCCTATCCCTGCCAACCTCTCAAATGGTGCAGGCAAACCGAGGTTGGTGCCGTGATTACTTTCTTCTGTACAAAATGGCGCCGGCCATACTGGCAGGAAGGGTCCCAAAGGCCAGGCCAAGAACCACTCCCTTATGTTACCATGGATACTAAAAACTGTTAGGCCTGGGAAGCTGGGAGAAAGAGGTAGCCTACCCAAACACGCACCTCCACCTCTACAGTATCTCTTAAAGCACCTAATCAGTACCTCTGAGCCTGGTGGCCATGCTGACTGACATCAGAATTGCTTAATAGAGCTTTGCAGCAGTGTAGGGAAGGCAGTCTGTGTGAGGAAGAAGGCATCAGCATCATGTAGGAGGAAACAGGACAAACAGCAGAGTGGGGAAAACCGGCTATGGGCTTGAGGCCCGGGCAGGGGAGGGGGAAACAAACTACAGGGAGGCATGAGGGACAAGCAAGGTGAAATTGAGGCGGTTCACAGAGGAAAGGAAATGATTTGAATATAGACTGGGAAGGTAGACAAACTCTTCAAGAGGCAGGTAGTAGATGCATATAGCAAAGGGAGGGCAGAAATACAGGTAGAAGGGGAGAGAGGAAGAGAAGAGATTGTTGTCATTCCTCAAACCCCAGCTAAGAACTTAACAATTCATCAGTGAGTTTCCTGACATATCTTTCACTATTGCTTTGATCCACAATAAGCTCATGAAGCATCAGTAAAACATGAGTGAAGGGGTCAGCCTGATGGTCCAGATCAGATCTTCCACTCCCAGGGTCAGCTGCAACTAAGGATGCTGAGGAGGCAGCATTCAAAGCCCCCTGGGTGGATGGAGTCTTCTTATCTAGTTTTTGATTCGTTTTGTTTTTAATTATTAAAAGCTAACTTGTTTCTTTATTTTCTATCCCCTGGGTTCACCTTGCAGCAAGGTGTCCCCATCCCTTCCAGGCACTTGTTCCATTGTCTCACCATGCTCAAACACTGTATTCTTTGATATCATTTGCCAAAATTATTCTTACAATTTGTTTTTCCATTGCAGTACAGCTCTCCTCTTCGTGCTAGGCGAGAGGCACTTCAGCAAAATATCTAGAGAAACTAAATTGTAACTGCTGCCTCTCACCTTTTGAAATTGCTTTTAGAGCCAGAACACTTTACTGCTGTTGCTGTTGAAGGTCAGCCGCCTGCCTGCGACCACTTAATCAGTTTTATGAACTCTACTGTAGATTTCTTCATTTTTTGTCTGAAAATTTGGATTGCTTCTTCTCAGAATGCCTTTTTGTTCCTGCGTAGGACTGTGTACTCTTCAGGCTACAGAAGGTGGTGGATGGAGCATGCTTTAGTGATTTTCATGTACGTGTTCCCGTGGAAGCTTCATGGGTCATTCGCAGCATCTTCTCCTAAGATGTGGCAATTCTTGGTATTTCTAAAATGTACGGGGGAAGGGAATCGTTCGTTCTGTGTTTTGACACGTTCGGTGCATGGCATTGCTATGCATGTGCAGTATAAGTCAGAGACAGGCAACTCTGGTCCTGGCCTGGTTTTCAGTGCAATCACAAAGAATGCGCATGAGAGAGATCTGCATCTGATGGAGACTGTGATTGCAAAATATATCTCATGCATATTCATGACAGATATCTTGAAAACCAGAACTGTTTATGACACTCCAGGCCCGGAGTTGCCTACCCCGGTATAAGCATTACAACTGTCTGAACCAAACTCATGAGCTAAACAATTGCCTTTTTACTTTGTGTAGTATTTAGTGGCAAAGGGCGGCCTCCTCCGATAGCAGGCACATGAGCAGAGGAAGCCCAAGCCCACAAGAATAAAATAATTCAAGCAGTCATGTGGCTGTAGGGAAATCTGATAGAAACCTGCCTTTGTGCTGGTCAGCTCCCGGCACGTGTATGTGTATGCCATAGAGCCGTCTGTGTACAGAAGGGGCGAAGTTCTCTGGCACTTTTGCACCAGGTTTCAAAACAAAAATAAGGTATATGGGTTTCACTTTGAAACTTACCACGAGTGTAAGGTGCCCGTATAGACCTTTTCACCTTCTATTGTGCAGGTACTTTTTCCTATGGAAAGTAATGCGTGTACAAGTTGAAAATGCAATTTATGCATGTAAACATAGCCCCAGTACACCTCCTCTAAAGAAGTACGTGCACGTTTAGCTACATCATTGGAAGGTGAGTGGTTTTGAAAGCTGTCCTCCCTGCATATATACATCATACAGAGCACATGTATTTGTATTTTATACATAGACGTATTTTTGTAGATAGCATAGATTTCAGTATCACTCTGTAAAGCTATATTACTTGTACAAACAATGATGGATAAGGAGTATAAAACAGGAGAGAGAGATGATTTGCTAACTCCTAAGGAACTAGTGCAAGCCCTGAAATGCATTGCGCATGTGATCAGGGAAGGTTTTTGCTAGTTTCCTGGCTCCCATCTGAGTCTGTGTGTTTTGTTTTGTGCATGAGTTAGGAAAGTATTCCTCTGCTCTTTATGCTTTGATATTGATTGTGTTATTAAATAAGACATTCATATAATTTCTTTTGTCGTATGTATTAGTTATTGGATTAATAGGTTTCATTATGTGAATTATATCTATTTAATCTGCCATGAATATGATAGCTGGCTTTCTGCTGGCTCTGTAAATCACTTTTGGATGTCAGTGGAAAGGCAATTGATAAGTTGAAATGTTGCGCTCGGGGGTGGACCCTTGTCCTGGGGCAGTGGAGGAACACCTCCTGATAGGGATCAGGAGGGAACTGCCCCCAGGGGGCGGAGCACTGAAGGAGACAGAGGCTAGGAGGAGCTTCACCTCTGGAAGCCCGAGGTCCCCCCGGGGAGGAGCCCGTAGGGACCCGGGCCGCTTGGGCTTGGACTTAGGTGGGCCTCGCAGGGTCTCCTGGGAGAGTAGAAGGCCGGCGTGCCCACAGACACAGGGAGAGCGCGGTCAGGTTCGAAACTAGAGCTCCGATGGAGGAAGGAGGACCAGAACAGCGTAGGTGATGACAAGGCAAGGAAAAGAGCCAGAATCTAGGGACATGATCAGGTGAGCAAAGGTCAGAGTCCAGAGGTCAGTCCGTGGAATGGTCAACAATGCAAAGGTCAGGTACCGGAGATCAGACGAGGTCACAAGCAGGCTGAAGTCAGGAGGCAGACGGATGGGCAGGTCAAGGAACAAGCTGAGATCAGTACCAGATAGACAGTTCAGAGGTACTTCCTGGGGAGATGTAGAGACGAACGCAGGAACAGAACTGGAACAGAAGGATCCTGGAACAAAACTAGGAACAAGACAAGCACAGGAACAAACGCAGAGGCAATTTTGCAAACAAGCTGACCCAATTGCCAAGGCAAGGAAGCACTCTCAGGGACTTCCTTATAGCAGGGGATCAATCAGGGCACGCCGTGGAGCTAAGGCCCGCCATTGGCCCTTCAATTGGCCGAGCGGTCCATGCGCATAGGGGCGTGGCTAGCATCGGTGAGGACATCGAACCTCGGCGTGAGGCCTGGTGCGCCTTGGAAGGCCTGGCGACCACTGCCACGGGATGCCGGGGCCTAGAGGAGCTGGCAACCACCGCTAGGGAAGCTGACCCAGGACCTGCCATGAGACTATGCAGGTGAGCAGGCCATGGACGGGGCGCGTAACAGTAATAAACAAATGCTTGTCTTCCTAAAGTTCTCTTCTATTTTTTTTTTTTTATCACTTATAAGTGATAGACAACTGGGCAGACTGGGTGGCCTCATCAGTTCTTATCTGCCATCATCTGCTAAGTTACAGTTAAATATTTTATTATACAATCCTAATACTGACCAATGAAAACCAACTCTAATGTATTAAATCTATAAAATAGAATACTTTGAGTACTTTTTAGCAGAGAGCTGATTTTATATACTATATATTCCCAAACTTAAATCAATGCCAGCCTCCCCTCACCATCACCCTCCATGTCTTTTACCCAACCTCTGAACTCTGTTCCTTCTGTTAATAGTGCTTAGGTGCTTAGGTTTTTTGTTTTTTTTTTTTTGCTGGTAAAATAGTGATATGAGTTATTATCACATTTCTTAGCATCCAGTCAGATGAATCCAGAACAAGTGAGTTATGCACTCCTACCAGCAGATGGAGACGGAGCAAACTGATGTCACAATGCATATACCCCTGCAGTGACCTCAGCCCGCTAGTATTCTCCATCTCCAGCAGATGGTGGATGTGCATCTCCCCACTGGGGATTGCTTCAGTTTTAAGAAGGAGAATTCAGGAAAGAGAATTAATGCCCTGCTCTCCTGCAATGATACCAAATGGTCCCTCCCCCAGTTGAGATTTCCTGAGGTGATTTCTGTGATCCCTCAGAGGTGTGCTTTGGTCTGGTAGCTGGTTTTGCTGGCACACTTGAGCAGCTGAAAAGCAGAGGGTGCAGGAAGCCAAGCACAGTGGTGATGGCAAATGCCCTCTCCCCCCCGCAGCCAGAGACTGTCTGAGCTCAGCCATAGACTTAGCGGGAAGTTTTACTGTGCAGGGCTTCCTCCGTCTGGTCTCTGAGCTCGATGCTCCGTTCCGATATTCATCTTGCTCCATGGGAGGTCGAGAGACATGAGCAGCCTCTGTAGGCTAGGCCCCACTCCGAGGCTTTTCACTGCATGCAGTGTGGTAGGCCGCAACGACTTTTCGCGCACTCTCTGATGTTGCCTTCTACAGACTTGTTGGTCCAGCATGTGCATCTCGCACACCCAATTGTTGGGCTCACAGTAAAGCCTTGAATTCTGAGCACCTACATTCAGCGCCGCCTATAGGCCAAGCACTTATGTCAGCACATAAGTGGCTGTGCGCTTAAGTTTTTTGTGTGCTTTCATTTTGACCACCTGGGTGAGCACCTAGGTGTGCGCATATAAATGTGGGATGCATAAAATTTTTGGGTGCCTAGTTGCACGCCTACATAAAGAAGAAAAAAAAACAGCTAGATGCATGCCTCCACCTGCCGCTCAGTGCATTATCAGCCATTAGGGCACCTGTCCCTAAGAAGCCTAAGCGTCTGTCTCTTTGCACTGCTTATCATATTTGGGTGTCAACCAGGAGTGCCTGCTGAATTGCGCCAGCACTGTTTTGGAGGCTCAGGGTTAATTATCTTCCTCTGATTTCACTAAGCCTTGTTCTTCCTAGCCAGATGTGGGTCTGGGTAAAGATGTCTCAGATGGGGCACCTGAACTTGGAACTCCCCTAACTGGTTCCTCAGCAGGGGAAGGTAGCTCAGTGAGTATTCCTCAGGTACCTCCTGGTCTTGATGCTTCTAATTTTTTCCTGGGTAGAATTTTTCCAGGGGTTACAATCTTTTCTTCAGGCACAGTCCTTTGTTCTGTCCCATGCTCCTAGAGCAGAGACACAGGTAGGAGCTGCTGTCCCAAGTGACAGTGGCTCCTCTAGCTGGAGATCCGGACGGCATGCATGATGATGCCGATCCTGCCTCTCAGTTTGGAACCATATAGAACTATGTTGTGGTTCTTTCACAGGGATGAACTGCCAGCCTTGATTTCCCACACCTTGACCAAGCTTGGAGTTCTTGGGCCAGATCCCGTTTCAGATCCGAAGAAAAATCCTGTTTTGGTTTTCTTGTGTAAAGCCTCTTGTTTTTTTCCCTGTGATGGAAACCATTCAAAAATTGATTGATCTTAAGTGGGGTGCCCCAGAGGCTAATTTCAAAGGGGGCCATAATTTGGAAGGCCTTTACCCTCTGGACCCAGTGATGAGAGAGTGCTTATGTTTTCCAAAGATAGATACACTGGTGTATTCAGTCTCCAAGTGGACCACTATTCCTGTGGAAGAAGGAGTAGCCTTGAAGGATGCTCATGATAGAACGATTGAGACTATCCTTAAGCAGGTGTTTGAAGTTGTGGCAATATCCTTGCAGTTTGCTTCTTGTTGTTTCTTGGTGGCTCTGCTCTGTTTGCTTCTCTCCCAGGAGGTTGATGATTCTAGAATAAATCCCAGGTCAGTAATGGAACCAGCTGCTGCCATTTTGGATGATGCGGGTTGTGATTTGGTCTGCATGGCAGCCAGGCGCCAGTTATGGTTGAGAAATTGGTCAGCCGATGCGACCTCAAGGCTAATCTTACCAAATTGCCTTTTTCATGGATTGCTCTTGTTTGGCAGTGAGTTGGAGAAACTGGCCAGTAAGTGGGGTGAATCTCCGGTTCCTCGTTCGCTGGAACATAAGAGACAGACGCAGCGCTCCCTTGTCATGAGAGGTCATTCTAGAGGATCCAGGCATTTTCGTCTCTATAGAGGAGCGACTTTTCAGAGGACTTAGCCCTTTGGTAGGTCTCAGTCCTTCGTCCCCAACAGCTCAGTCGAGGTGCAGGCTCAGATGGTGGTCCCTCCTGACCCTCCAAATGAAGGTTTGCTGACCCACCCCTGGAAACAGGAGATAGGGGATGGGTCGAGATCACATGGATCAGTGGGTCCTGGAGGTGATAAGAGAAGGTTATGCAATGGAGTTTCACAGAACTCCTCTGGATGTGTTCATGGCGTCTCCCTGCCATGAAGAAGTGGGCGGTGGAGGTTACATTGACAAGGCCCTTCAGTCTTAGGGCTGTGGTCCCAGTGCCTACATCTCAAGAAAATATGGGGCAAGATTCCATTTATTTCATTGTGTCAAAGAAGGAGGGCTCCTTTCATCCCATCTTGAACCTTTAAAGGCATCAATCATCTGCGAGTGATGCATTTTCACATGGAAACATTGCACTCCATGATAATGGCTCTGCAGCTGGGGGAATTTCTGAGGTCTCGGAATCTGTCTGAGACATTATCTTCACATTGCCATCTGACTAGAGCATCAACACTTCCTGCAGATCTGGGATGCCACTTCCAGTTTCAGGTGTTGCCCTTTGGTCTGGCCACCGCTCCCAGAACCTTTTCCAAGATAATGGTGGTAGTTGCGGCAGCGTCGAGAGAGGATGGAATTCTGGTACATCTGTATTTATACAACTTGCTGATTTGCACCAAGTCACTGGAAGAGAGCCACCTGGAAACTCGCAAGGTGATTTTCCCTATTGCAGGAGCTCGGCTTGGTGGTGAACCTAGCCAAGAGCAACCTTCAGACCACTCAGTCACTGAAATATCTGGGGGTTCATTTTGACATGCAGCAAGGCAAGGTGTTCCTGCCGGAAGCTCAAATTTGGAAGTTGCTAGATCAAATCCGTCTGAACACTCTGCGCCTGACTATATGGTCTTACTTGCTGGTCCTTGGTTTAATGGCGGCAACCTTGGAAGTAGTACCGTGGGTGAGGGTGCATATGCATCCTCTTCAGCACTCCCTGCTGTCTTGGTGGAATCTGCAGTCTCAGGACTATTCGGTTCAGCTCCATCTACTGATGGAGGTCTCCTATCTGCAGTGGTGGCTGCAGAAGGATCATTATAGAAGGGAGTCTCCTTGTTCCCACTGGACTGGCTAGTACTGACAATGGATGCAAGTCTCCTAGGTTGGGGAGCTCACTGTCAGGAGTTGATGGCGTGGGAGTGCAGAAGAGTCTCTCTGGAACATCAATCAGCTGGAATCCAGGGCTGTCCGGTTAGCATGTTTGCAGTTCAGCAACAGGCTGCAAGGTTGAATAATGTCGGACAGTGCAACGACCGTGGCGTGTATCAAGAGCCAGCAGCTGTCGCTGGAAATAGATCAACTTATGGAATGGACAGAGGTGCACCTCCAGATGATCTCAGCCTCGCACATTGCAGGCAAAGACAATGTCAGAGCAGACTTTCTCAGCAGAGAGACCCAGGAGAGTGGGTATTGTCAGACGAGGCCTTTCAGCTGATTCCAGATCGTTGGGGTCTCCCATTCCTGGACCTGTTGGTGACTCTGTGCAACATGAAAATTCTGCGATTCTTCAGTCACAGAAGAGATCCAAAGTCAGTGGAGATCGATGACCTGGTGCAGGAGTAGCTGGAAGACAATTTACTGTATGCTTTTCCTCCATGGCCCATGTTGGGCAGATTGATTTTGAAGGCGTGAACTCAAGGGGATAGTGCTCTTGGTCACTACAGATTGTCCCAGGAGACCATGGTATGTAGATCTGCAGAGGCTTCTGGTGGATTTGCTTCTTCAACTTCTGGCACACAGGAACCTGTTGTAGGGACATGTCCTTTACGAAGATCTGACACAATTTTGTCTTATGGTATAGCACTTAAAAGGGTTCGCTTGCTTAAACGAGGAAATTTGCGGCAGTGATTTCCATCTTGCTAAGAGCTAGAAAGTTCTCTACTTCCTTGGCCTATGTGCAAGTTTGGAGAGTATTTGAGGTTTGGTGTGCAGATCGAGGTGTTCTTCCTTCCTTGGTCAAGATTCCGCTTATTTTGGAATGTTTGCAGGATGGTTTGAATAAAGGCTTGGCTCTTAGTTCTTTAAAGGTACAAGTAGCAGCTCTCACCTGTTTCAGAAGTCAAGTAAATGGTGGATCCTTGTCGGCTCATCCTGATGTGGCCCATTTTCTGAAAGGAGTGAAACATCTTCGTCCTCCTTGCAGTTTCCAGTGCCCCTATGGAGTCTTAATTTTGGTCTTGGATTTTTTGGCAGGCCCTATGTTTAGACTGCTACTACTCTATCCTTGCGATTGCTGACTTTGAAATGGTGCTCCTTGTGGCAATTAGTTTGGTCCGTAGGGTTTCAGTACCACAGGCCTTGTCTTGTCAGGAGCCATTTCTCCAGGTGACTCCAGGGGCGGTACACCTGTGTACTGTTCCTTCCTTTTTACCAAAGTTGGTCACTGAGTTTCACTTGAATCAGACCATCTCCCTGTCGTCTCTGGATAGAGGGATGCAGAGGAGTATCGTCTGTTACGACCCTTGGATATCAAGCGACATGTTATCAGTTATCTGAAGGTTACTTAGCCTTTGCAGGAGTCGGATCGCCTGTTTGTCCTTCACAGCAGTACTAGACAGGGAGAAACAGCCTCGTGGGCTACAATAGCTCACTGGATTAAGGAGGTAGTCATGCATACATGGATGCTGGGAAGCCATTACTTAGGTTCGGATGCATTCCAGTCAGGCTCAGGTGGTGTCATGGGCAGAAGTTAGATTGTTGTCTCCCGTCGACATTTGCCAAGCTGCAACATGATCCTTCTTACATACCTTTTTGCAGGTATTATCACCTAGATGTTCAGGCCTGGGAGGACGTGGCCTTTGCACATGCAGTTTTGACTGGACTATAGGCAGCCTCCTACCCTATTCAGGAGGAGCTTGGGTACATCCTAATTGTTCTAGATTCATCTGACTGGACGCTAAGAAATGAGAAATTCTAATTACCTGATGATTTCCTTTGCTTTAGGACAGTCAGATGAATCCACTTCCCTCCTTTGGCTGCCTTGTGGTTGTATTTTACTCCTCCTGTATGTCTACATGTTACAGGGATTACAGGTAAATGTAACTCCAGTCCCTAGTCTAGAATAATGTTCTTATCTGAGCTCAGTGTTGCCTACTGGCTGATTTTTGACATGGTTATCTGTTTTTCATTGGATTTTTTGACTAGTGTTTCCACAGTTGCTTTTGCAGAGAATACCGGCGGGCTGAGGTCACTGCAGGGGTATATGTACTGTGACGTACTGCTGGAAGAGGTGCATAACCCATTTGTTCTGGATTCATCGGACTATCCTAAAGAAAAGGAAATTACTACTTACCTGTTAATTTCTCAGTTATTGATAGTATGATATGTCATAGGAAAACTTCAGTGAGCGATTTATGGAGTTTTGGGGAACATATTTTTCCAATGCCCAAAGTACTCTGTTATATGAAAACAGAATAGTTATCACTGCATGCTGCACCCCTGCTGCCGCAGCAGGTAGACTCCCATCCTCATTCCTGCAGCAGTGTCTCAGCTTCATTCCTTTGCATGCACATATAGAGGTATTCCAGTTGTTTTCACAATATCTAGTATGTTAGTCTGAAATATCCAAATAGTGAGACCAAACAACAGCTGTCAAAGATCAAAACTGGCAGCTAACCGTTATAAAGCATCAGTGAAAAGACAAACTGTATTTAGTGCATTATTTGTAAATGCAAATTCACTTCCAGTTTTCCTCTGCTCATGATTGATTTTGTTTTCGCCGTCAGTAAATTACTCTCAGAATTCTATCAAATATTAACCTGCACATACATTATATGCTAAGCAAGCAGTAACACACACCCTGGATGAGATCCTTTAATGCAGAGTTTCCCTCCAAACTTACAGGCCGATACAGTAAGGACACGGTAGAAAGAGTGCGGTAGTGCCGGGCGCACCCTCATTTGCCGCGCACACAGTTCGGATCACATACCGCTCAATACAGTATTTAAATGGCATGCAAATGCAAGCCGCGTCCAAAGCGCGTCCAAGAAGCGTCCATGAAGCGCAATCCATTTTACTGTATAGAGCGCTATACAGTGCCTATACAGTATCCTGGGTGCGCTGGTACCTGTCATTTCAAATGACATTTGAAAAGACAGGTACCAGGAAATGGATGGTTCTCCTACGCTCGGGCATCGGGGATCGCCAGTCCTCCCTCCCCCCCCCCCCCCCCGAAGCAAGGCGCAGGGCGAAAATCGACTCGACATGTTATTAAAGCAAATAGAAATTGTAACTAAAGTAAACTTACTGCATGCTTCCAGCAGCCCCAGTCCTCTCTCCCCTCCTCCCAAGGCGCCCACCGTGGCTCCCCTGCCTCCCGGGGGCAGCCGGCGGCGAAAGCGGCTTCCAGCAGACCTGCCAGCGAAGGTGCATGAATGCACGTCCAATTTGGGTGCTCAAGGCACCTTCGCTGTCTTGAGCGCCCAAATGGGACGTACAGGCGGTGTGAGCTCATCATGCCAAAAAAATTGCACCGGCAGGCAACTGGAAGATTGCCAGAGCGGCGGAGCCAGGGCCAGGGAGGGGGGGGGTGTGCACAGGAGGGGGCGGGGCGGCAGCTCCCCTACCTTTCCTGCATGCGGGGCAGCTCTGGCTCGCCTGCCTGCCTGCCTCTCTCCGTTCCGCCGCTCACTGCCTCCCCAGCGCCATCTTGCAGCTTGTGACGTCACCCCTGACCCTTGAGTGCCCAAACGCCGGCGAAGGTGCATGAACGCACGTCCAATTTGGGCGCTCAAGCAGCGAAGGCGCATGAGCGCACACCGTGACCTGAGCGCCCGGATGGACCTCCGAGGTCACGGCGTGCGTTCATGCATCTTCGCCGGCGGGGGCTACTGGAAGCCGCCTCGCGGAGAGTGCCCGATCCGCCCTGGGCTGCTGAAGCGGGAGAAGGAATGCTGAAAGAGAAAATGAAGGGACAACATGAGCCAAAGCAGAAGAAGGAATGCTGGAGGAGAGAGTGAAGGGTTGTGAGCCAAAGCAGGAGAAGGCATGCTGAAAGAGAAAGTGAAGGGACATTTGTGAGTCAATGTCCCTGTCCCTGTCAGCACGGGCCCGTACGGGAGACCAGCACTCATGGATGCGGCGGGGGCTGGGGGAAAGTTTGCCCGTGAAATTTCACCGGCAAACTTTACCGCCTACCCTCTAACGCAGGGGTAAGGGTAGGCAGTAATTTAGCAGGTTAAAGACGCGGCTAAACTGCAGGTTAAAAAGGCGATAGTCGGGGCGCACATTACTGAATGGGAGGGAATAGCTAATCCGATCGTTTACATATCGTATACATGCCGCGGGCGGAAAGGGTTACCTGTTGATTTAAAGAAGCGGTAAGGATGGGTTAAAAGGGATAGTGAATCGCGGGTTGGACTTACATGGCCAAATTGCGGGTACAAAGCGGGTTAGAAACTGGGTAATCGCGGCCGCGCTTTACTGTATCGGCCTGATAGTCCTTAGGATTCTCCAGCAGGTCTAGTTTTCAGAATAATCAACCAATGCAATTCAAGAATTAAACCAAATATAGGCAAATATGGCTTATGTGTTTTTATTGTGGATATCCTGAAGACCTAGTTGAAGGTCCTGATGAGCAAGTTTGGGAAGCTTTACTTTACTTTAATGTACAGTTTATAGTATATTTTTGGTCAAAAATTCATTGAACCAATTCGCTCTCCAGTTTTTATCCAGTCAGAGTTGCACAGCTTAAGGAGCTAAATAGTATTCAGAAAAGCTACACTTAAATATGTTTGAAACTTGGAGTTCAATTGCATAATGTTACGCTCACTGCCTGCAGCAGCCCTGCGGTGCAGCCCTCTCACCTCTCTGCACAAGCGTCATGCTCCAGCTCCTCGTCGCTGGTGGCAGTGGGCTGCCAGTCTCGACCTCGGACTCCTGCCAGCACCTCTGGCCCTGCTCTGCTTCCCGGGACCTCCAGCCACAATGCCTCCACTCCTCGGGCCTCGCTGAGAGACGTCGCCAGCAGCACCACGCCCCTCCCTAGGCACGCACGTGCATCAGTGAATGATTTAAAGGGCCCACGGCGGGAACCTGGCCGCGGACCTGGATGCTGACGTCAGATTCTTCAGCACATAAATACTCAGGTCGCGCTCCTCAGCGTCGCCTTTGCAACAGGTCTCCTGTTCCTGATTTCCGTGTGCTCGTTGCTACAGTACCATTTTGTTCTTGTTCCATTGTTCATCTCGTCTTGTCTGACTTCCTGGATTCGACCACTGCTTCGTCTGACTTCGCCTACCTGCCTTCTCCGAGCCTGACCACTGCTTCATCTGACCACGCTTACTTTCTCCGTGCCTTGAACTTTGCTATGTACGACTTTGCCTCAGACTCCCTTGAGTCCAGAGTTCCACGTTGCTTGCTACACCTTCCAAGTGCCGCCCGCTTCCACTCGTTTTGACAGACGCCTCTGTCCCTATCCCCTGGATACGGACTGTTTAAGGCTTCGGCCTTCCTGTGCTCAAGCACCTTCAGTATCCTTCTGTTCCCTGGTGCTTGGGTTTCTGTTCCGCATCCTGTCCGGGATAGGATCACGCCACCTGCTGGCTGCTGTCTCTGGGCTGAACCAGCTACTACTGATATGCAGTGTCGGAATAAAAAGAAATCTGGCAGAGACAAAAAGATAAAGAAAAAAATAGTAGAAGGATTGTCTGAGGACCATGGTAGTATAAAAAAAAACAAAACAAAAAACAACAAAAGAAGCAAGAAAATGAAAAGAAATAGAGTAGATGGATCCTTTAAAAAAAAAAAAAGTAGATCTATAATATTCGTAGCTATAATTCTGTTAGATGTATGCTTTTTGTACTATATGTATAGCACTGAGTTGTATATGTTAAATATATTTTTTGCATGTCTAACTTTTAAATGTATTGTGAAAGTGATAATTTTATTTAAAATAATCTTGTACATTTATGAGATTTAGGTATGATAAGCATCACAAGTGTGGAGAACATATGAATAAAAAATTGAGTACATATGAATGGATATATAAGGTTATAGAAATTGTGAAATTGAATATTCTGTCCTTGTATTTGATATTGGGAACAGCATAGCAGTTTTTGTGTCATGGTGCAGTATACTATGAAGCAATACATACAGGGGATAAAATGGTGTAAGTATACAAGAATTTCACAGGGATTTTATACTAGACTAAATGCATACAGATTTTTCAATCTGTGTAAAATACATGATTAAGTTTTATTCTAAGTATTGAATTAGTCATTCTGTCTGGCTGAATTATGCTTATTCAGCCTTTAGTCTCTAAGTAAGTGGATATATATTAATCAATAAGACCCATATTTTATACTGTATGTTATATTTTGTTTAATTAGCAAAAGTAAATAAGTAATTTTTCATTCTGTATATTTATACTCAAGAGATTGGTGTGAGACTTTCTAATTTCCACTTAAGGTTGTAAACAAGGGGGAATTTGAGTTCCTTTTTAATATTTGTTTATTGAGTTTTGAAATGCAATATGCCAATTAAATATGTTACAGTTGAAATAAATACATTAAAACATATGAAGAAATTGCTTATTGAAAAAAAAGAAAATAAATAAAGGTAAAATGAGAAGATAATTAAAGGGAAATGGTCAGAGAATATTTGTTTAAGAACCCTGGTGCAGCAGCAGACAAATGCAATGATTGCTCAGCTGAGTTCCACTTAAAGAAGCCAACAACTAGCAGATTTTTGCATCCTGGTGCAGCAAGGCTTTCATTCTTTGGAATGTGATGTCGCAAAGGATGGAGGTGGAACACCCTCTCCTGCTCCAGCCGGATTTACCCAAGAGAGAGAGAGGGGCTGAGAAGGAGGTGCAGCCAGCTCCTTGGATTTAGCAGGGCTCTGCAAGATGAAATTGCATTGCAGTTTCGGCACTAAGACACTTCCATGCAATGATGCTTTAAAGCATGCTGTGTACCTCCGGCACTTAAGTAGTAATAAGGCTCAAGAAACACAGAGTAGCACAACAGATTGGTTTACTGAAGCAATAAGAAAAGGTGGTTTCAGTGAAAACATACCTCAATAACAATAGCTTTTCATAAAAGCAGTTTGGCAGACAGTGCTTGGAGAGGGGACCAGTCTAAGCGCATGATTCTGTAAGGTAAGGTAGTTCAGCTTTACTGCTTTTAAGAAGCAATTAAACAGTTCAGACTGTGTATGCAGGCTCTGGAAATGTTGTATGCTACTATTCATCGTGTGCAGCTGCTGCCTGCAGAGCGAGAGCCTCCTGAGAGTGAATAGGCTGTTGCTAGCTCCTGCGGGTTTTTCCCACCACCAAATACAAGGTATATCTTCAGCAGCTTATGTAAACAAATGAAAATATTAAGATCCTTCCTTAGTTCTGAGCCCCTGGTCCCAGCTATAATGTTTTCTCTGGCTGGTGCTTGACTGAGCAGAGCAACAGACAAGTTTAAATCATTTTACATTACATTTTGTTTTTTTTAATTTCTATCACCTCCCCTATCCAATTTGGAATGCCTGAAGCAGTATACAACGATAAAATACAGTCATTCAATAACATAATCAATTAATTCAACCCAATACCATTTACAAAAGCTAAACCTTTACAATGGCACAATTCATTCTCTACATCTCATTTTACAAGTCCTTGAATGTACTAATTCAAGACATTATCAAAGGAGAGGGATAGTACTATAACTGCGAGCTATTTATGATTACAAATTATTTTGGAAAACTTTAAAAACCTGTCTTTTTAAGGATGCATTCCAGTAAGTGATTGGATAGTGGCAAAAGCCTGTTTTTTTTATGTTTTTGTATGTTTGAGTTATTTTTAATGTTACATGGATGTATATTGTTTTGTTTTTATTGTGAACCGCTTAGCTTGACATGTGATTAATTTAGGCAGAATATAAATGAAAGAAATAAATAATACAGAACAATACAGAATAAAACCCTCTTTCATAAATTAAGATCTTGTCACGATAAATTTGCATATACCAGTATGATTAAGCAAAATGTCTTTCAACTTTGAACATTCAGTAAAATATAAAGTAAATTGCTTTCCCTGTGAAAACAAAACTATTAAAATCCTTCTTTAAAGGTTAGTTCTGAGCCTCTGGTCCCAGCTTTGACTCTTCATATGCCTAGTGTTTGACTGAACCCCAGTAAAGAAAGGGAGAACCTTGAGGATTGACATAAGGTGGAGTGAAATCTTTAAAGGTCCTGACCTTATTCAGTATGTCACTGGAAGAAATGACTGTAGGGATTACAAAAGCAAACAATAAAAGATTGTTAACAAATGTTTAGACACCACTAAAATAATCTAAGAAAAAAATTCAATGAGGTCCATTTTCAGTCCACGAGCAGCTCGGTTAGTTACCTGGATAAACTTATCTAGCTAACTATCTGGGTATATTAAGCACTGCAGTCGCGCCACTGAATATACAAAGTTATCTTAAAGTTAGCTAGATAACTTTATCTGATCAACTTTAGAACAGTCAGTGGAACAACCAGAGTTAGCCAGATAATTTATCCGGCTAACTGTACCCCTCCCAGAAATTCCTCCCACC
Organism: Rhinatrema bivittatum; assembly: GCF_901001135.1. Lineage (NCBI taxonomy): Eukaryota > Metazoa > Chordata > Amphibia > Gymnophiona > Rhinatrematidae > Rhinatrema > Rhinatrema bivittatum. The sequence goes on along the minus strand of NC_042618.1, from coordinate 188,991,370 downwards.
TGCCCCTGGAATGTCCTGATTTATCTGGCTAAATTCATCCTATCCGCACTATTGTGTGCAATCATGACAGATATTTCTGCTGCATATATTCCATATTTCTGTAGGTTTCTTCACCATCAGCTACTGCTTGATGGAGGTTGTGAAAATCCCCAGGGAGGCTGCTCCCTTACTGTAAGTGTCTGTCTTTTTCCTTTCCTAAATCTGGAACAATGGATGAAGAAGCATCCATTGCTGGGGGACTTGAACCTCATTCAGGAGCTTGAACAAGTTGAGGATAAGGTTATTAGAAAAACTACTTTTTTTTTAGTTGAACCTTAGTTGTGTAAGGATATTCTTTTCTCGGGGGTTGAAAATATATGTATTCCCAGATGTATCATGATCAGCTTAGGCTAGGTTTAGTTCTGTGCAGCAAGGTGTAGTTCAGTTTGCCAAATTCTCCTTGAGGCAGGGCTTAATTTGCAGGGGAATAGCCTGGAACAGAAGTTTACTCCTGGGGGAATTCTGTGCACAAAAACTTAAAATTCTGCAAATTTTATATTGGTCAAAATAACACAGTTTACATAACAGTCTTTAAATAATTACATTTTTAATTAATACAGAAAAATTTATTACTTAAAAATACAGAATTTTAAATATTTTGAGCAGAATTTCCCTAAAAAATCCACTGTAAGAGTGTCCCTTCCACTCGCTGTCCCTACTCCCCTGGCCACTTTGTCCTCTCAGCCCCCAACTCCTCCACCTGCCAGTATCTCTCCCCTCCAACTCTAGGCTCAACCCCTTCCACTCTATTGCCAATATCAGAGTTTGACCCTGTTCTCAGTACTGCCCCTCACACAGGCTCCCTCTGTCCCGCCCTCTCACACACACATCCACACCCTCATACAGGCTCCCTCACACACATCCCCTCATACAGGGCCCTCTCTCTTGCATACACACCCACACGTCCCTTTCTCTTTCACACATATGTCCTCGCACAGGCTAACTATGTCTCTCTCATGCACCCTTTCACACAGGCTCTCACACATACACAATCCCTTCACACAGGACTAGCACACTCACATACATACAATCCCTTTATCATACACACGAGCTCCCAATCTCTCACACACATACACACTCCTTCACAAACTCCTCATATAGGCTCCCTCTCTCTGAAACCCACATTCAAGCATCCCCCCAACCCCTCTCTCTTACCTCCCATGCTCTCTCACACCTTCCTGTTCTCTCTCACCCTCCCCTCATATAGGCTTCCTCTCTGAAATCCACACTCAAGCGTCCCCCCCATCCCCCCTCTTACCAGCCATGCTCTCTCTCACACACACATTCTCTCTCACTGGCATGCTGCAAACGAGCGCATCCCGCGTGTGTCGTAGGACGCGCTCCATTCGCAGCAAAGATGAAGGCCTGGGCGCGCCATTCGCTGCAGACATGTGCCTTCCACCTTCACTCTGAGCGGAGCACACGCCGTTCGCGGCACACGGGGGCCTTCCTTTTTCGCTGTGAACGGCGCACTGGGCCTTCATCTTCACCACGAACAGAGCGCGTCCTGTGTCACGCGTGGGATGCACTCCATTTGCGGCATGCCGGGGGTCTCCTTTGCTATTTTCTGTGCAGAATTTGACAATTCTGCACGGGGGGGGGGGGGGGAATTCTGTGCAAATTCTGAGCTCCGCAGTAGTGCAGAATTCTCACAGGACTAGAAGTTCCACCTCTTCTTTTCAGACTTAAAAGGCAGAGCAGCAGCTCCTCCCCCCCATCCAGGAAGCTTACAGGGAAGAGAGGAGGGGCAGATAAATCAGTGAACAGTCACTCTGCTCCCTAATCCAGCTCTGCAGGGCTGGATTTAGGGCGAGGCAACACCGACATGTGCCTTGGGAGCCAAATTCTGAAGGTGGCCAAAAACTGGGACTCCCACTGCTGTGCTCCGTTTCCAGGGGGAGGGGAAAGCAGGAATCTCTTGCCCTAAGCCTTCTGCCTATGGGAGCCATCATCTTAAATCTGGCCCTGCAGCCCTGTCCTCCTACTCGGGAGGGAGAGAGGGAGTGGTCCTGTAGCAGACGCTACAGAGCACAGAAGACACAAAAACAAATTGAATGAGCACAAGTTTGAAACTTGTGAGCAGTTGTGCCAATCATTAAGGCTTCAGTCCTGGCCTTGATGATTGGCACTACAGCTCATAAGCTTTGAACTTGCGTTAAATTGACCCTTTTTTGTGTCTGTTATCCAGAACAGGCATTCTGCCACCTTTTTTCCAGGACCCAGTGAAGCAGAGCAGAGCAGGCAGTGTAAATCAGTTGAGACTCCCCAGGGAAGAGAGCGTTTGGGTGTTTGGGTTTGGGTGTAAACGCTCCCCCCACCACCACCTCCCCCCACCACCACCACAAAGCACAATATTCTCTCACACACACACATATATATATATATATATATATATAAGAATTCAAAAACTAAGGCAACGTATTATGTATTAGAGATGTGAATCGGAACTGATATCGGATCCGATTCTGGTTTCGATTCACATCTCTATTATGTATTATTAATAGTGCTTATGTAATATGTTCAAAAAACCCCAATACCAAAAGTTGTTTGGGGAAAAAGCACTATTCTGTTCCTCATATGATTAATTCCAAAAATATCGTGTTTCCATAAATATAATTAAATTTTATTGAAAAAATATTTATTAAATATCAATTTTACTATTTTTTTATAAAAATCATTCCATCTGTAAAAATTTTTTATCTTAAACTAAATCATTGTAACGATATCCACAATTATATAATTGTGGATATCGTTACAATGATTTAGTTTAAGATAAAAAATTTTTACAGATGGAATGTTTTTTTATAAAAAATAGTAAAATTGATATTTAATAAATATTTTTTCAATAAAATTTAATTATATTTATGGAAACACGGTATTTTTGGAATTAATCATATGAGGAACAGAATAGTGCTTTTTCCCCAAACAACTTTTGGTATTGGGGTTTTTTTGAATATATATATATATATATATATATATATATATATGTGTGTGTGTGAGAGAATATTGTGCTTTGTGGTGGTGGTGGGAGGAGCGTTTACACCCAAACCTGCCCTCTCCCTCTCCCCCCCCCCCCCTTCCTTTTGGTTTACAAATGAAGCCCTTCTTTGAGGTATCTGTGTAAATGTTTGATAGAGGTCCATGTTCAAAAGGGTTTCAATTCTCAGGCTATGTTGGGGGCTTAGGCAGACAGACCCCAGGGATTTAGATTTCCCACCAGTCTGAACGTCCCCCAAGTGATTAGCCAGATAAAATTTAACCAAATAATTCAGGGGCATTCTGGGGAGAGACCGATGTGTAAACCTGCATAACTCGAACCTTGACCGGCCTTATTCAGAGTATTACCTGAATGTGTTACCTGTGCTGCTGCTGCCAGGAGCGGTATGAGTGCACCGCACACTCCCAGCAGCTTTGGAGGGGTTTGGGGGAGTGCCAGGCGAAGTGGTAGGGTGGTGGCAGGGCTTGTGGGTGGGTAGGGAGGGGATTAGAAGGGGGCCCATGTGGGATTTTTCGTATTGGGGAAATGTGGGGAAGGAGCTTGCTTAGGCTGCTATGGACTGCAACTTTTTTTTCATTCTTTTTTTTTTGGGGGGGGGGGGGGGGACTGGGGGAGATTGGATGCTGTGCCCAGATATGAATGTTACTAGGGGAGGTGGGGGATCAGGTCTGCTGATCCAGAAGGGTATATTCCCAATAGAGCCGGGAAGGGTTAAAGTAACCTGGGTGACCTTAACCGAGTATATCCAGAGGCACAGCTAAGGTTCTCTGGATAACTCTAACAGAGAAAATTCAGCAGGAAACTCATCCTGCTGCAAATTTGGCTACAGTTACCTGGATAACTTTGCTATTCGCCAATCTGCCGAATATGGATCCATATGGTTTTTTTTAACCCTATTAGCTAATTCCTTAGAGACAGAGATAAAATTAAAATGCTTGATAATAAAGATATTGACAATCCCTGGATAAATGAACATTTTTTTTCTTTTCTTTTTTCCATCTGGTTAATGTGGATTCACTGTTTGTCACTAGTCTGTCTGATATATTTAGAAATTACAGTAAAGCTTTTTTTCTCTTTTTTTTATCCTTTTTTTCTTTGGCGATTGATTCATCTTTGTTCTTGCTAATTTGAGGTCTCTTCAAAATAGATGTGTATATTTGGATTTGTGATTATTTATACATCCAGAACGTTAGTTTTACGTTGGTGCAGGTCTAAACGTTTGCTAGATAGTGAAAGTGCAACTGTTCTTAACATTTTAAAACAGTCATTAACTTAAGACATGGACAGTGTGTCCTAGCTTTTTCTGTAAAACTATAGGGGTCCAAAGAATAATATTAGATGCCTAAAGGCAGTACAAAAAGTACAGCATTGACAAGTAACTATTTTTTTGTTCTCTCTCTCTCTCTGTTCTGTGCAGACCATTATTAGGTGGATCCCATTCTTGCTCAAATTTTGATGTCCCTAACTCCAAAACCCACAGAGGGCACACCCATCTGAATCTCCACCTGCAGACAAACCTCACATTGAGGCAACAGATCTCTACACTCCCGACTAGCTAGGAGAAAAGCAAAGCTGTTATTTCAGGAAATCAACTGGCCAGGTGTCATACCTTTCTTCCAAAAACAAGGAAAGCAAAAGGTCAAGCGGAAGAAAGGATATTGCTCTTGAGAAGACCATAGATGGTGGTGGGATACACAAATCCGTTTGTAGAAGAGAATATATGGGAAGAGCTTGGAAAACTGAAAGTAGAGGAGGCCATGGAGCCAGCTGAGCTACATCCCAGGATACTGAGGGAACTCAGAGCTGTTCTGGTGAGTCACTGAAAGACCTGTTTTGATTCCCTGGAAACAGGGGTGGTACCGAAAGACTAGAACAGAGCGGTTGTGGTCCCGCTTCACCATAGTGAGAACAGATAGGAGGCTAGAAACTATAGGCCGGTTAGCCTCACTTCGGTGTTGGGAAAATTAATGGAGACTCTGCTGAAGGAAAGGATAGTGAACTATATATAGATTAGTGGGTTGCTGGATCCAAAGCAGCATGGATTCACCAGGGGAAGGTCCTGTCAGACAAATTTGCTTGGTCAAGAGTCGGATCAAGGAAGAGCGCTCAATTTGATTTACTTGGATTTCAGCAAAACTTTTGATATGGTCCCACATAGGAGACTCATGAATAAAATAAGAAACTTGGTACTCGGCACCAAGGTGGTGGAATAGACTACAAACTGGTTGACTGACAGGAGACAGCGTGTAATGGTAAATGGATCCTGTCAAAACAATGTTGCCTCTCTTGAGCTAACCCAGCACCGGGAACACCTCCACCATAAGCACATAATTGTACCGGCAATTTAAAAAAGCCCATTTCTGCAGTAAAAATGCTGCTTTTGCTGTGGAAATGGCTTTGATTATTTCCCTCCACATAAGAAAAAGAGTGGGGTGGGTGGGCCTGAGGCAGGAAAGAAAACTAAATAGGACAGATTAGCATTTCAAAGACAGCTTTAACTAATCTGGCAATTGAGGGAAGCAGCCATAAAAAAAAAATAAATCTGTAAATCCTGAGCTTTTCTGGGGAAGGGAGTGGGGGGGGGGGAGGGGGGGAGGGTGACTGACCATAGTGGGATTTGATCCACTGAAATATCTGGGGAAAGAATTGTGGCTGGGGGAAATAGTCACGGGGTGGGCAATTTTCATAGCTTTTGCATGGGTAAATGTAAAATTGGCTTGTGAAAACTGCCCCCTCTCGATGCAGGTAAAAGCATAGCATGCATGCCTTTACCTGCAGGAATAAAAGGGGAGGTTAAGTTGGGAAGGAGAAGGAACAAAAAGTACTCATGGGGACTGCAGTTTGAAATCATAACATGATCTCTCCATTGCCTACTTTCAACTGCTGCATTATACCCACAGACCTGCAAGCTGCACAGGGACTATGAAATGCATCCTCTGCCCTGGAAATCACAATCGTGGAGCTCAGCAGAAGTGACAGATTCATCAGGCAGCAAAATGCAGTGGAGCAAGCCAAGCCCCGCTCCCCACTCCTTGATCCCATTTCATTCTTGCTGGATAAATGGCTCCCCCTTTCACGCTTCCTGGTAATTTATTAAAAGTCATCCTTTTGCCATGTTGCTTCTGAAAGCTCTCATGAGAAGGGTCATTGCGATGACCATCTTTGCCATCATTCAAAATACAAGAAATGTAGCCCCATGCTGTTTTGTCGGTCATGAATCACTAAGGTGATGGAATGAACGTGAGCCTACTAATGAATTTAAGAAAGAACTCATCAGAACAACTTTGTTTTTCATGGTAGATGTTCCTCCTCTCTTAAGGACCCCCTAAAGCCTTACAGATCTTATTGAGGAACTTGTCAAAAGAGACACAGGAGAAAGAAACTAGCCCTCTGGTGTCACTTAACATGATAGATTGAGGATGACAAAGCAGGCGAGCACTGGATAGACCAGAGCAGGGATCAGATATTATATACAATTAGAATCATGCTCACGTTTTGACAGGCAGAATTCTACTAGCCATATTGGTCCTGGAGAAAACTAGATACCTTTTACCTTTTATCCGACCTAAGAAAAACCAAAGAATAATCCAAAGATGATTTGGTACATGAACTCTTGAGATTGCATGGGTCCTCCAACACAGGAAAAATTGGTGGATTATGTCATTATTATTATTATTGTTATTAGTCATTTATATAGCATTACAAGATGTATGCAGCACCCATAAGAGACAATTCCTGCTATGTGGAGCTCACTGTCTAGTCAAGACACAGAGACAAGAGAAATAAGTGGTTCTGGGACCTCTGTGTGAGGGTCAAAAATTTGATTATTAAAGAAATTGGTTAAAAGCAAGGCCATGCTCAGGAAGAACCAGTTTTAGGATTTAGAAGCTGCCTCAAAAAAGGTTGACTTTTAGGCAGGATATGACTGGGCCCAAGCCTCTTTAACCGAAAAAGGTGACTGCCTTCTAAGAGTTATTAGAAGAAGACAGGCAATGGGACTAAGTAAGAGAAATTAACATTTACAAGACTGCTCTAATTACTCTACCAATTGAGGCAAGCAGCTACAAACAGTAGGAGAAAACCTTCAAAATGGTGACAACCCTAATAGATGACACTAAAATCTGCTACAGCGTGGACACCCCTGAGTGAGTAGGTAGAATAAGAAGTCATCTAAGAAAACTTGAGTGGTCAAATGCAAAGCAGTTAAGATTCACTGTCAAAATGTTCTGAATCATGTATTTGGGATGCTGAAATCTAAAGCAACATTACATTTTATGGAGTGAGAAGCTGATGTGCACCCACCAAGAGAGAAACCTCAAGGTGACTGTGTCTGATGATCTCACAGTAGTGAAACAGTATGATAAGCCAATGGCTAGAATCAGAGGGATGCTGGGGTGCATAGGAAGAGTTGAGATGGAGTTAGTATTTTGGCAACCCTAGGCACTGTTGGTGCTGTTGCCCCCATCACTTCCCTCTCCCCCCAAGGTTGGACATCAGGGAGCAGAACCTCTAAGACACAGTGCCCTCTTTTCCCATGGCAGATCAGGGATAGATTCTGTGGCGAAATTTTTAAAATTCTGGGGGTGGAGTCAAGATGGCGACTTGAGCAGATGCATTGCTTAGATCTGCTCTGGTGTTCTTTTTTTTACCTGGGGAAGAGTTTCTTGCTAAAAATGCCTCCAAAGCGCAAGGGGAAAACCAGGAATTATCCCTCGGTTCCTGCACTTCCCTCCGGACAGAAGACCATCATTCAATGCGTTGCAAAACTGGTAAAAGTGGAACTAGGAGGTCCGGCTGTCAGGTCACAGGAAGGAGACTGTGACCTGACCTCGGAAGCAGTTTCCCTTAGTCCCTTAGATGAAAGATTGCCTCCGGCTGCACGCGGGTCCTCAACGCCACGTTTGGGACCGAGCCCTGAAGTAGAAGATTGGGATTACCAACTCGAGGGAGCTCCCGTGATGGATGATCCGGCGCAGACCTCCAGAAATATCGGAGAGAGCTCCTTTGGAATGTCAGATCTGGATAGAGGAGGAGACCAGACCAGTGGAAGAGGTGAGAGGTCTGTGCCATGCGCTCTTTTCCCCGAAATAGCTTCAGTTTTAGCCATGCAGAAACCAGAGGTTGTGACATTAGATTCATTATGGAGTCTATCGTCAGCCTGGTTAAGGCATTTGAAGTTTGTTCTGGGAAAATAAGTACAGTTTCTCTTCAATTAGAAACACTGAATACAAACTTTCAAAGATCTAAGCAAGAAATGACTGAGAAAATACAAAACTTAGAGACTGAGATCAATCAAACTAAACAAGTCCAGGCAACAATTATACAAGATTGTGATGTCTTGAACAGGAGAATTGAAAATTTAGAAAACAAATTGAGGCATTTGAACTTGAGGCTATTAAACTTCCCCAGGGTAGTTGGAGAAATTCCCAGGTTAACAATAAAACAATATTTCCTTGAAGTATTAGAAATTCCTACTGAACAAACTCCACCCATGAAAAGATATATTTTCTACCTGGCCGTGGTGATCAACAAATTCAAGTGGTTCCAAATATGTTAGAAAATCTAACAGTTTTCCTCGAAACGTCGACATATGAAGTTGTAGAAAGATCTACTTTATTTATTTCTTTGTTCAATGAAAACGATCTTGGAATAATAATGCGCACCTATTTTAGAAAAATTAAGGTTGCGTTTATGGGATCTAATGTAAGAATATTCCCGGATTTACACAGCTGAGAAGAAAATAGTTTCTTGCATTAAAACAAGAAGCATTGGCAGTGTGAGCCTCATTCAATCTTAGGTTTCCATGTAAATGCGTTGTAAAATTGAAAGTAATAGATATATTTTTTTCCCAACCTGAACAATTCAAAAGCTTTATTGAGGCGAAAAAAGTATCGTTGCAGTTAGGCAGCAGTTAAGAGTCTAGTAAGAGTCTGGTTCTACAAGTCATTATTTTACATTTGTGTTCTTATTTTCCTAGTATTCTCTTTTAATTTGCAGGAACTCTGCCCCCAAGATTAAAGGTTTAAAGGGTTAAGATTAATAATTATAATATTGACTAATAACTTTTTTGAGTTTTATAAGTGAATATGTATTTCTTCTTTGTATTTGTCTCAACCATATTTCAAGACAAAGTGGATGCTTTGTATATTTTGTTCAAAATTAATAAAGAGTAAATAAAAAAAAAAGAAAATTTTAAAATTCTGAAGCAAATTGGCAAACATTTCCATCTTTTATATCACATTATAAAAATAAATGAGTTTAATACTATCATTATTAGTATAATTAATTTTATTTTTATTGGTGAAGAAAAGTGATCTCAAATATCAGTTCAGGGAGGAGACCCCAGTGATGGGGAGAGGAAAGGAGAATTGGGCATTTATTTATTTATAAACTTTTCTATACTGGTATTCGTGGGTACATCATATCGGTTTACATAGAACTCAATGAAATACATGGAATAGGGCGGGGGAAACAGGGAAGTAACCGGAAGAACAAAAAAGGGGGAGAATGTACAGTGGAACCTTAAATAAGGTAACATTAGGTAAATTATAGTAAAAGGAGAGTAACTAATATATACAGGAAGGGTAGGGTACAAGGTAACAAAGGAAAATACTAAGATACGAGGAATATTATACATTATACAAGGTAATGGGGGATACTAAATGGAGTACAGGCAGTTAATACTGTACATGAAATAAGGTGTAGAGGACAACAAAGGAGGATATGTAAGGTAGGGGGAGTATTGAACTGTACATGGGGATAAATGAGCAAAGGGGAAGGGAAAAATACAATATAAAGGAGGAGGGGGAAGAGCAAAAAGCGGAAACAGGTAAAGAAAAGGGGGGAGGGAAGAGGGGACCTATTCAGGGTATGCCTGTTTGAAAAGCCATGTCTTTAGCTTTTTCTTAAATTTCTGAGTACATGGCTCTAAGTGGAGATCAGGGGGCATCGAATTCTAAAGGGCGGGGCCTGCAACAGATAGGGCTCTCTCTTTTGTGGAGGTGAGGTGGGTAGTCCTAGGGGAAGGTGTGTATAGGCTACCTTTGTAGGCTGATCTAGTAGGACAGTTGGAGGAGAGGAAGCGGAGGGAGTCATTGAATCAATTTATATTATGGGTGTGTAGGGTTTTGTGGATAATGGTAAGGGTTTTGTAGAGTATATGGGAGGAGATGGGGAGCCAATGGAGGTCTTTGAGGACAGGGGTAATATGGTCAGTTTTATGGATGTTAGTAAGAATTCTAGCCACAACATTCTGTAGCATTTGGAGCAGTTTGATGGTTAAGTTTAGGGAGGCCTAAAGTAAGGAATTACTGTAGTCCATTTTGGAAAAAATAGTCGCTTGGAGGACTGTGCGGAAGTCGTGGAAATGTAGAAGGGGTTTAAGTTTTTTAAGAACATGGAGCTTAAAAGAAACATTCTTTTAAGGTTGCACTGATATGTTTTTTCAGATTCAGTTGTTGGTCAAAGGTGACACCAAGATCCCATGCAATGTGCGGGAAGGAGGTAGTTGGGAAGAGGGGATCACTGCTGTGGGGAGGCAATATGTTATGGTGGGTTGAAATGATGAGAAGTTCAGTTTTTGAGGTATTTAAGGCCAGGTGGAAGTTGGTAAGGAGGGCATTTATTGATGAGAAGAAATTTTCCCAAGTCTTTAGGGACTTGGATAAGGATTCTTGTATAGGGATGAGGATTTGGACATTGTTCACATATATGAAGTGCTTGAGGCCAAGGTTGGAGAGTAGTTGGCAGAGGGGCAACAGGTATATATTGAAGAGGGTGGAGGATAGGGAAGAGCCTTGAGGGACACCTTGAGTTAATTGGATGGGTGTAGATTCCGCATTTCCAATTTTGATTATGTATTCTCTCTTATCAAGGTAGGATTTAAACCAGAGATGGGCTGTGCCAGTGATGCCAATTTCTGAAAGACGGATCATAAGGATATTGTGGCTTATGGTGTCAAAGACTGAAGAGATGTCAAGCAGGGCAAGAATGTAGGATTGACCTTGGTCTAGACCTTTTAAGGAGGGTGTCTGTGAGGGAGATTAAGAGGGTTTCCATATTGAAGAGCTTACGGAAGCCGAATTGGGATGGGTATAGTATATTATGGGTTTCTAGATAGTCTGAGAGTTGGCTAGGAAAGGGAGGTTTGAAATGGGGTGAGGAGAAAGGGGGAGGAGCGTGAGAAGGAAAGAGGACTAGGGATGTGGGAGTTGGGGAAGATTAAGGGAAAGAGGGATATTCTTGTAGCGAGGAAGGAAAGGAAAGGAGTAGGAAAGATTTGGGACTGGGTTCCAGGATCTGGGGAATAGAAACCAAGATCAAGAGAGAGAGGATTTGAATTGGACAGGGTGGTGAGGAGAGGAAGTAGGTGTCCTTACCATACTCTGGTCCTGATCCTCCTTGCAGCTTCTCTCTAACATCCCACCCAATATGACACACACACCTGGCTGTGCACGGGTTAGAAAAACAGACGCTTTAAATTCAGCATCCATTTTCCTAAGTGGCTGACACCTCTCCAGGGTGCCCGCTGCCAAGGAAGCACTAGGGGCGCACAATTTCCCCTTGTGCCTCCTTTTTACCACGGCAGCCTATTTGCATGTACCTTTGGGCGCCCCAGAGAGGTGGATTGGCGCATTAAGGGAGTAGGCACTCACTCATGAGTGCCCTTTAATGTGTGCTGATATTGTATTGGCCCAAATGTATTCTGTTCCAGAGGCCACATCTCTAAAAGTATATAGGTAGGCTAAAGATGGTCCAGTGAAAGGCAACCAAAGTAGTGCAAGGTCTGCACAAAAATCCATATGAGAAGAGACTTAAAGACTGAAATATATATACCGTAGAACAGTGGTCCCCAACCATGTCCTGGGGGCCCACCAGCCAGTCGTTTTTTTCAGGATATCCACAATGAATATGGATGAGAGAAGATTTGCATAAGAATGGAAGCAGGGCATACATATCTATTTCATGCATATTCATTGTGGACATCCTGAAAACCAGACCTGTTTGTAGCTCTCAAAGATTGGAGTTAGCCACCCTTGTGACATATTTTAGTGCCTGAAAAGTATTAATGCACAGGAAGTAAATCTTTTTCAGTGAAACTGAAGCTTGGATTTGGATTTTAGATTAATTGCTTTACATTTGCACCTGGAACAATGGTATATGAAATGACTTGCCCAAGGTCACGTCAGTGAAATTTGAACCCGGGCTCTCAATCCTCTGCCCTAACCACTAGAATGCTCCTCCAGGGGTCATGATATAAAGTTCCAAATGGGTAGACTCAAGAACCATGTCAGAAAATATTTTTTCATGGAAAGGATTGTAGATGTCTGGAATGGAACAAAAAATGCTTTCGGGTTTCAAAAACTTCTGGGATAAACGCAGAGGATCCTTACTTGCATAAAGGGAAGGGAGGGGACAGCAGAATCATAGTGGCACCACAAGTCATGGGAGTAGCCTAGAGGTAACATGCATGGAGCAGCGGTTATGACCTCAGCAGCATGACTCTATTAGGCATGACTCTATTAGGTGTCCCAAAAGGTACTGGGATAACCTAGCTAGAGCAGTAGTTACAACCATAATAGAAGGCACAGGGGTAACCTACACAGAATGGTATTTATAACCCTAACAGCAGTAGTATGGCTATTTCTGGCTTCTAAAAAAGACTTTGAGTAACTTATATGGAGTGACCATGGTTAAAACCTCAAATTCAATGAGCAGAGGGGGGCTGGAATGTTTGGAGAATGGCTTCACTAGTTTTGGTGGTTGTGTGGATTAGTAGAAAACCTGGTAATAAGACATAGTATGGAAACTGAGTGTTGGATTTACTGTTGATCTTGTAAAAATCACTGAGGAAGATGATAAGGCTTGAAGTGGCCTATCAGTGGAGCTAGTGGTGGCCAATTCTTTGCCAGATTCTAGGCAGACTAGCTAGGTCAATTTGGACCTTTTTCTGCCATCATTTACTATGCTACTATGATGCTTTGTAATATATCTGTATCTATAGATCTATAGAGATCTATATAGATATATACAATGTTATTCCTGCATGGTATATTGCAATAATAGGCACAGTGAGTGATGTAACTTATATTACAAGATAGTGGTTCTCAACCCAGTCCGATTTTCAGGATACCCACAATGAGATGGCTTTTCATACAATGGAGGCGGTGCACGCTATCTCATTCATATTTATTGTGGTTGTGTGTGTTCCAAGGAATAGATTGAGAACCCCTGACATAAGGGATGTCAGCCCTCACTAGTTGATCAATAGGACTGTAAAGTGTAGAATGTCCATTTTGTTTGCTTCGGCCAGGATAAGAAGTCTTTATCCCCTTACACCAGAGGTTGCTGTTGGTTTTTGGCAAAAGCCCTGCAACATCTTCTAGGAAGATATTGGCAGGCTGTCTCCTGCCTCTCGAAGTGGCCCCCATGACAAAATTGTACTTTCTCCAAGGAAGGAGCTTCCCTGACAAAGTCCTGCCTCCTCCATCTATCCACCCAGTATATTGCCCCCAAATCACATTTTCAAAACTCAAGTATTGTGAGATTAACACGGCCAGCCTGTGAGTTTTGAAAATTATTGCTAAGGGGCCGATTTTAAATCCTATGCACGCGGGGTACATTTGTGCGCGCTACCTGGCACGTACAAATGTACACCCGATTTTATAACATGTGCTCGCTACCGCGCGCATGTTATAAAATCCGGGGTTGGCACGTGCAAGGGGGTGCACACTTGTGCACCTTGCGCGCGCCGAGCCCAAGGGGAGCCCCGATGGCTTTCCCCGTTCCCTCCAAGGCCGCTCCAAAATCAGAGCAGCCTTGGAGGGAACTTTTTTTTTTGGTCCCCCCCCCACCTTCCCCTCCCTTCCCCTATCTAACCCACCCCCCAGCCCTACCTAAATCCCCACCACACCTTCTTTCGCCGAGTTACACCTGCCGGCCAGCTGCCGGCACACAAACCTCCGGCACGGCTGCTGTGCCGGAGGACTCTCGACCGCCCCCAGAACGCCCATTGTTTTAAAGCCCCGGGACATATATGTGTCCCGGGGCTTGCGCGTGCCACCGAGCCTATGCAAAATAGGCTCGCCGCGCTCAGGGGGGTTTTGGGGTAAGTTTGCGTAGGATACGCGCGTACCCCTTTGAAAATCTACCCCTTACTGCATGAAGATTTCCACATATTGCCTTGGCGTCATAACAGTGAGCATAATCTGGTATAACAATATCATTGTATACCAGCACTCACACCCACAGTAGTGGACTCATACTGGACTTATAAGATAGCTTTATGAAATAACATGTAAAGCATCTTTTTCATCTGGGGTCACCAATGATTACAAATTTATTCTGACATCCACAGCGTTGGAGTTGGAGTTCAAGTAGCCCTATAGGCATTTCAATAGCCTTTTGTGGGCACTTTATGAGGTTTCCCCAGTTTGACTTCATACAATCCCTTAATATTTGAGCTAGATTTTTCTTAATATTTTTGTTATTGCACTTTTATTTTCAGCATTGGCAGCGCCTTGCCCCTATGAACAGTACTTCTGGATGTCTCTGGAACTGAGTGGCACGGCTGCCATGAGTAGCAGAAGAGCCACTGGGGGAACATTCAAAGGAGAGTTGGGAGGTTACAGCAAGGAAAAGTCAGCACAAGCAAATAACTCCTTGGGTGAACATTGAAAGCTTACTAGACCGTGTACACATCAGTCCATTAAATGCTTGCTAACTGAAGTCATTCTCTAAAACGCTGTCGCTTTTCAGTGAGCTTCGAGGATGGGGATTGTGTTTCAAGCATCATAATACATGTTTAGCAGGCCTACAGCAAAGCGTTTTCATTAGATACTCCAAATAAGTTGCTGAAATCAAAGACAATTCAGCCACATAATAGGAAGGCGAGTAATGAGACAGAACTGTCCACATAATCTGAGGCACTGAATGATATTCCAGTTTATGAGAAAGCAGCTACAGCTGGCAACAGATCTGAGCTCGCCGTGCTCAGAAACCTGCTGGGATTTGTAACAGTTTCATGCCAAAGTAGGAAAGTGCATTCAGCCCACAACTTACAATATATGCCCAGGGTTATTTTCATCCTTCTTTCCCCCTTGGCCCCTCATGTCTGCAACACACCCAAGGGTGATCGGCCTTAAAGATAAGCAACCCAGTGGTTGGGCAACATCATCTGCTTAAGTCAGTGTAATTTCCCAGCAGATGTGGTAACAAAGAATTTCCTCCCTCGAAAATGACCAACCCTGCATTCCCGAATTACAGTTTGTACCTGCTCCAGATAACCAGAGGCTGTGTGCCCTGGGGACGTTAGACACTTGTGTGAATGAGGGTGCCAGCAGAAAAAGTATTTTCTCTGCATGAAAACCATAAGCAAAAAGCATCCATTATGATATTGCAGTGTTTGATGTACAGCAAGAATGTCCTTCTCCCTTATGGTTAGAAACATTTGATGTAAACAGAACTGACATATATATATATTGGTTTACCATTTTCTTATTTTTATTTTATTTCTTTATATTCCGCTTCTTTCGGGCACTTCAGAGCGAATTACATTCAGGCACCGGTGGTATTTCCCCGCCCCAGAGGGCTCACAATCTTAGGGGCCACATTCATGAAGCAATTTTCCCCATAAACACAGAATGGGAGAAAAGCCTCAGTAAATCAGGCCCTACGTTTGTACCTGAGGCGTCTACTATTGTTAGTCCCATCATGGAACATTTTTGTATTACTAAACTGCTTTTGGATAATTTAAATCTCAATAAAGAAACTTGGACAACAAAAAGAAACGCTTGTTATAATTAAACTGGTTAGCCTATTCTGCTATGTTTCACTATCCTTGACGCATCCTAAACTTCAAAAGTCCTAACTTTTAACCTGCCAGAAGAGTTTGTGGATGCTCAGTTGGTTTGGTTACAAGGCAATATCTGTTCTTGTTTGTTTCTATTTTTCTTTCACGTAAAATTATATTTCAGTAAAAATTCAAACATTATTAAGTGATTAATTCAGTTGTTGCGTGTTAGGATTCCCGGCCACAGGTTGGTCCCGGTCCTCTCCTTCACGGCACGGGGCGGCCACCGACCCGGCCTCAGCGTCTGCTTCCCTAGGCAGGCACACGCGCGCCTCTCCCCTCCTTTTAAAGGGCCAGCGGCAGGGAAACTTCGCCGCAGCCCTGGAAGATGACGTCACCGCACCTGGGTATTTAAACCCAGCTCAGACCTCTGCACTTCGCCTTAGCAACAGGTCCTGCTCAGCCTTGAGTGCGTTGCTGCTAGTTCCTGATCCTGCGTTCCAGTTTGCCTTCCTGATCCTGCGTTCCAGTTTACCTCCCCGATCCTGCCTTCCAGCCTCGTCTTCCTGATCCTGTGTTCCTGTCCCGGCTCCGTTCCTGCTCCTGCCCTCGGACTGACTCCCCGGTTTTGACTCCTGCCTGGTACCTCACCTCCTCTTGCTCGCTGCCTGTCCTGACTTCCGGCCTGCCTCATCATCCTGCCTGTTAGCCGCCTGCCCCTGACCTCTGGCCTGTTCCTGGTATCGCCTGTCCACCGCCTGCCTTGAACCGGCCTGCCTGACACCGCCTCGCCTTCTTCCTGGACTCCTCGACACGAGAGACCCGCACCTAAGTCCTGCTGGCCCCGGCCCCCAAGGGCTCAACCTGAGGGGAACGTGGGCTGGTAAAGGTGAAGCTCCATCTGGGTCTTCTCCACCTGTATCACCTCCCGATGACGATGACCACTGGTGGTGGTCCTCCTCATCGGGACCTTGGTGGTGGTACCAACCTCGCCTTGGCTCAAGGGTCCACAGATGCAACATAGCGGGATTCCAGTTTGTGCTGTGAACTTCATCCAGGGGTGCCATGGGTTTCCAAGTTTCAAGTCCAGTGGGGGGAAAAGAAAATCTTTCTGGACCCCTGGGGTCGCTGTTTAACC
Source organism: Rhinatrema bivittatum (assembly GCF_901001135.1). Classification (NCBI taxonomy): domain Eukaryota; kingdom Metazoa; phylum Chordata; class Amphibia; order Gymnophiona; family Rhinatrematidae; genus Rhinatrema; species Rhinatrema bivittatum. The sequence continues at coordinate 188,974,405 of NC_042618.1, read as the reverse complement.
TGATGGCTCGTGCTCCAGGTGGATGAGGCCCATCCAAGTGCAGTAAGGCCCCAAAAGATGAGCAAGGAAATAAGAATCAATAATAGGGAGAAATAAGAGCTAATCCAATGTCCATCCATTCACTGGGGAACTGACAAAAATAACCACTCGGAGTTCCTTGTGGTGTTCAAAATAAATAGTTTACTGTAACGTAATTATGAGTATCCAAGCCAAGACTGAGAAAATAAAAAATAGCATAAGAAAAGAAAGTTGTTGTCTCCTATTTTGGGTCGTCTCCTTGGCCTCCCTTCTACTGCACCATCATCCATATCAAATAGATCGTCCCGTGTGAGGGTAGGGTACCTGGCGTGTAGTTCCAGCATACACTGGTCAGATGGAAAAATTGTCCTCAAGCTCAAAACTTTACAAAAATCCCAAACTGGGTCAAAAACTCTTAAAACTGTAATCCAACTTCAAAAATATCCAAAAAAGGCCTCACTGTCCCTAGTACAAGAGCCCCCACCCTCTTCCTCTACCTCAAGAGTAAAAAAAAAACACTTGCTTCTTCTTGTGCTCAGGCAAAATGATCTCTGACTTCAGTCTTCAGGATCCCCGGGGGAACGCCCTTCCATCTGAACTGAATCAGTCTAGATCCAAAAACCTCTTCTCTGTTCTAAAGATCCAAAAATCTTCACTGTACATCCAAACCTCCAGGGGTGAGGAAAAAGGATCCTACAGCCAAGCTCCTCACTCCTGCTCGCTTCTCTCTCCACCTCTTGCTTATATGATCCAGGGACGATTTTTAGCTTCTCCAAACACCTCTCCTTCTAGAACAATCTGCCAGGGATGCAGAAAGACCCAGTCACAGAAGCTCCTTACCTCTGCCTTTACCTCCAAAACCCTCTGAAGGCCTAGCGTGCTCTTGGGGATTTTATATCCCACACGAGCCTCCCACAAAAAGGTGGGGTTAGGGCAAAGGGGAGGAAACAAAACTAGCAAAAAAAAAAAAAAAAGACCCCCAAACCCTCCCACTACCCATTGCTAGAAAAATACTAGGAAGCAAATGTTAGTAACTGGCAAAGCTCCAGCCCACATTGGATGACTATTGAATTGAATAGAAAAGGAACAAATAATAAATAAAGATAAACAGACCAGCTCAAAGCTGATAATTCAGCCCTCAGGTCTTGCAGGGCCAGGTGAGGTCAGAAATAAGGAGACCGGTAAAATTGCTTAATTTGACCAATCTAAAATAGGTTTTCCCCATCGCAAAACACATTCTGATTGTATGTGTAGAATACTTTCCTTTCTATTTCCTTTGAAGAGGGATGATTAGCAACTGTTGTGAAGATATTACCATGAATTCATACAAGTCTTCCAATTCCCTGTCCTCAGGGACTCCCAGCCAGTTGAATTTTCCGGAGATTCACAAGGAATATACATGAGACCCATGTGAATACAATGGAGGTAGTAGATGTAAGTTTATCTCATGCATATTCATTGTGGATATCCTGAAAACAGTCTGACTCATGGGGGTGGGGTGTGGGGGAACAGGTCCCTGGACAGTTTTGGGAATCACTGATTAACACCTTTAATATATAAGATTTAAGAACTGGCTATGGTAGCTCTCACAATGCTTGGCACCGTTGCATTATGGGCAGCCTCCACTTTAATAGAAAAATAAACTGAAACTGAAACACTTGAAAGAAGAGCAGGATGGCAGCAATGACACCAAGACTGATGGCTTGAAGTAACAATGGCAACAGTTTCACGCCAACCACAGTTTAGAAAATCACTTTTCTTGAATTCTAGCAGGGATCCTACTCTTAGAGAAGGTTTTCCCTTGTAAAAAATATCTTTTGAAATAGAGTTGAGTTTCCATTCATCAAGAATCTTTAAGGAGTAGTGTAGCCAGTCCAAATGTTGACTAGCATGAACTGTCTCATCCTGGATTTATAGCACTAAAATATAGCTCTATGTATACTCAAGAGGGAAAGGCTTTCTCAGAGGCAATTTTTTCTCTGTATTTTTGTTGGCTTAGTGCTTAAGAGGCATTCTTCACCGCACTTTCACCCATTACAGGGACACGCTGTTCAGGCCGTGTGTCTCCAGTTATTTTCGAATAGGGCCAGCAGTGCACCTTCAAATTATGGGGAAGAAATACGTTTTTCCAGACTATGCCTATTGGTAGTTCTAGCGCTGTGTACTGTGCACGCTAGACTCAGGTTCCAGTCAGGCTAGCAGGGTTCAGGTATACCACAGAAAAAAATGCACTCAGGCTCTGGGACGAGATGGAAAGTGGTTGTTGGTGTACACGTCACCCTGGCTGGCAGAAGAGGAGCACCGCAGGATTCAGTCATAAAGCTGACTTTCTCTCCAGACCATCTGGATACAGGAGTGCTTAAAAATGGGGGAAAATGTGTAAGGACCCTTTTGGCCCTATATTGAATTGGTATCAGGTAAATCCATTCCAGAAAGAAGGAGAACATTTCAGTGTGTGTATATTCCCAGTTCAGGGAATGTTATTTTCAGGTTCTGCTGCTAGATGGGAGTGCAGACCCCCTTGTGAGGATATAGTGGCTTTTATAGTTCAGTGAAAAAAAGGAGGCAATGCTTGCAGGTAGTCTGGATAGAGGAAAATTGTTTGACTCCTGGTGGACTGGAGGGCTATGAATCCTATCCTAGTGAAGTAAATATTTGCTTACCCTTCCATTTGAGTGTTTTGACCTGTGTTCACGCCACCCATCTATCCTTTTAGGGATGAAACTCCCCTGCCTCCTCTCCTCACCCCCCCCCCCCCCCCCCCAAAAACAAAAGGAGTTAAAAATGATAGGAGGCAAAATACATTTTCCCTTGCAGTGACTACATTCTGTCATGATTGGACATTTCAACCCAGTCAGATTTCCCATCAGTTAGGTTGAAGTGCTGCTAGCATTGTGCTGGTAAAGAAACACCTTAGAATTTGTATTACCTAAAGTATTTTACTATCTAATAACTTGAAAGCTTCTTTAAAGAGATTTCACTCCAAGAAAATCTGAGTTCATTATTCTTTAAAGACTCCACTTTGATGTGTCGTCGTCGTCCCCCCCCCCCCCCCCAACTAGTTGTGAAAAGCAAAGCATATGGATCCTGACAATAATGAAGCTGTTCAGGTCCATTTAGCAATTTCATGTTGTCTGCTAGTCTCATCTGCGTGCTCACCCATCACTTTCCACATTAATTGGGCTCTCTAGAATGGCAGGGTTTAAAATTCCACATGTTCATGTCCAACTAAGGTTCTTTAGTCAGTTCCTTAGAGGCCCAAATCAGGACAAGGCATTCTTTTCTTCTCCCAGTTTAAACCATTTCTTCTGAAGCCATGGGCTCAGGACATCCTCAGAACTCTGCACAGCTCTGAGCAAAGCAGGAACTGCCCTATGATTCCTGAGGAAAGGCACCTTTCAGCTCACAGCAGTTCTGTGGGCAAAACAAAGAGATACATGGACGAGCTGCATAAATATACCCCAGCTCTATAACAAAAATGCAGTCTGTGTACACATTTGAATAGTGAGTGTTTTTATTTATTAATTTCTAAACTCTTATATACTACACACCCAGAAATCTGAGCAGTGCAATGAACAACAAAATACATAATCAGAAAACAAAATAGAAATAAAAAATTACAATAAAAACATAAAGCATTAAAAAACTAAAATAATACAAATCAATATGGATCCCACCTGAGTACCTGACACCCTTAAGTCACTTACAAGGGAACAGCCACGCTTTCACTTTCTTCAAAACGTCAGGTAATTAATCTCATGCCTAACCTCCAGCAGAGTTGAGTTCCATATTTCAGGTCCGATCACTGAAATTACTCTTTATCTGTAAGACACCTTATGGATTTCCTGAACCGAGGGGATTGGTACCAAAGCCTCATGAAGTGACCTAAGATTACGCTTAGGAGCATAGTTTTTTTTAATCTATTTCTGTCCCCTGTACAGCCTTAATCAACATTATGATTTTAAACTTAATTCTCTCCCTAATTAGGAACCAATGAAGAAGCCTTAAAATAGTCTTAGCCCTCAAACTCCTTACATATGAAAAAATTAGCCTTATGATTATATTTTGTAACCCCTGAATCTACTGTAACAATCTATCAGGCAGCCCTAACAGCACCCCCATTACAATAATCGAATACAGGTGAAACCAAGGCCTGAATCACTACTCAAAACACAGACAGGCTTAAGATGAACCTCAATTTACGTAATTGATGCAATTTCAAACATACACTTTTCGTCATCTTTCCAACAAGGGGATCATAGCCACTAAAACCTTATCCACAAAACCCCCCAAATTCCTAACCGTTGTGAATGATCTGATCTATTTACCTTTAATATTTAACTAAATGTATTTAATCATTACTTTTCCCACCTTTTATTTTTTGCAACATCTTCAGTTCAATGTTCAGTTCACCCTTGTTGTTTTCGCACCCCTGTATTATTTGTTCTCCCCTCTATTGTTCAACCTTATGAGCATTGTTCATTGTTCTCTGTAAAGCTTGTTTAGCTGCACTTTTTGTTAACTGTGAACCGATGAGATGTTCCCAACGTTCATCGGTATATAAAAGCATCTAAATAAATAAAATAAATACATAAATAATAGTTAAAGTAATAGAAGGAAGCATTTCAATCCCATCAGAAAGGAACAACCACTCAGATTTTTTTTCTCATTTAAAATCAACTTATTCCTACCTAACCAACTACCTATTACTTTCAATCCATCATTAATCTTTCTTACCATCTCACACAAATCAGGCCCACCTGGAACAATTAATTGTACATCATCTGCATACAAAAATGTGTGAAATCCCAAACTCTGGATCACCTGCCTAAAGGCCTTAAAAAAAGATTAAACAGCAGGGGTGATAAAGGGAAACCCTGAGGGACCGAATCTGAACCTCTATCATGGACTACAGCTGTTGTTGCAGAAGGAAAGAATTCTATCCATTTTAAAGCTGACCCACTAATAATAACCCATCTCTCGACAACGACTAAATAATATTTGATGATCCACTAAGTCAAATGCACTTGTCAAATCTATCAGTATCAAAAACACTGGTATCCCTAAACCGGATCAACACATCATTTATAGCTACTAATGTTGTCTCTCTACTGCCAACCTTCTCCATATAATGAGATAACCTAGTACATATTGCTTTTTCTATACTTTTAGTCAAAAAAGCACAGGTCTATAACAGGCCTTGAATGTTAAAAACTCCATCCAATGTCTGATTTTGCAACAAAGGAAAAATCACAGAGTAGAAAAGAATTACCCCAGTTCTACAGAGATCATTCTGGGGTCAGCGTTAGAGCAATGATCATCTTGACCCTGGTGCAGGCCCATGGCAGGCCTCCATTGAATCTAAAACAAAAGTGTCCCAATCAATCCTTTTCAGTACACCTGAAAAAAACATAGATCTATGAGTGAGGCGGAAAAAAAGACTTCAGAGGCCTAGATTTTAATAGGACTTGCTTGTCCTGCTTGTCCTGTGGTTAACAAACTTTTTTTTAATGTTTTTCATTTTATGTGATACTTATATCATGCAAAAACAGAGCAATATAATTCTATTAAAGCAAAAAAGCTTCCAAAATAGATAAATCAAAAGCTTCCACATTTAAAGGGTTCATTTGAAACGGTTCAACATCGCCAGAGGGAGCAATCATGACCTCAAATTAAGGAAAAGAGAACAACAATGGATTTTTAAATTAAATACTTTAAAGTCGGCGGGTTTAAATTACAAAATAAAATGATACCTGTTTTATGAATGAGGGGAATATTGAGCTGTGATTGGATAACTTTTTAAATATCTTTTTCAAACATTACCATTGGTGTTTCTTATCATGTGATCTTAACTACCAATACGAATTGTTTCTAAATTCAGGGCTGATTACATTCTAGTTGTACAAAGAGCACTGCCATTTTTTGTGAATCTTTTAAATTGAAAGTAATAGATGTGAGTTACCAAAGGAGTTTTCTGAAATATGTAAAGTATTCCTGTGAATATAATTTTTTTAGATTGTAGGAGGTATATGTTTGGTTCATAAGAAAATTAAACTAATGCTTTTGTTCTTTAAAGGTTGGTTCCTGAAGCAGCCATGATTAGTAAAATACTGGCAGCACTGAACCCTTTCCATCTGGAAGCTTTTAAATCATGTACTTTGGAAGCTTTTTGATTTTAATAGAATTATATTGATCCAGTGATACACTTTTAAAAGATGACTTTTTTTTTCAATTTTAAAGGACTGTTTTTGCACGATATAAGCATCACATTAAATGAAAAAATATTTTTAAAAGGTTTGTTAAGCACAGATGGAGGCTTTTTGACTGATGATTGATCCTAGTCTAGTAGGACAAGCCAGTCCTACCAAAATGTAGGCATCCTAAGTCTTTTCTTCCTCACTCATGGATATATGTTTTTTTCAGATGTACTGAAAAGAATTGATTGGGACATTTTTATTTCCGTTTTGACTATTGTGGTCCCTTGTTTCTCTCTGTTTTTAAGCCTCCCTTGAATGATAAAAACTATGGGGGGAGGCGGGAAATTAAATAGCTACAACACTTAAGGTGCATCTGAGGAATCCTATCAGTTTGAGCCTGCATAGTTCTCATCCTGCAAGGCTGCTCAAATCTGCCCCGGGGACCACAGACCCAGTTGGGTTTGCAGGATTTCTACAATGAATATAAATTAGATAAATTTGCATATACTGGGTCTCTAATCTGTGCAAATACGTCCCATACAGATTCATGGTGGATATCCTGAAAATCCGGCTAGCTGTGGGGTCAGAAGGACAGGTTTGGGAAGCCCTGCCATATTGCATGGTTGTGGTGGGGCCCTGGTGCAGCTGTACTGGCTGGCTCTCCTTCTCTGCTGGCATCTCTGCCACTATCTGAGATACATTTTCAAAGGCTTATATATCTTTAACATGAGTAAAAATAGCTAAACCCCCCCCCCCCCCACCCCCTATAATTATCTATGGATTTGTAGCTGCAAAAACATATGCATACTTTTATAATGTTTATTTAGAACATGAAGGAATCATAACCACTATAGTTATATTACAAATATCTTTAATTGATAAACAAAGACAATCTAAAAGTGTTTCATAAATTTAAATGATCAAAAAACAAGGAAATTGCACAATATTAGTCATACACAAACATCTATAAAAAAAAACCCAAAAAACATTACTTATGTGCATTCATACACATTCACTCCCAGAAGGATCCAGTTTAACTGATATGTTACAAACAACTCACATATTCCAAAAGAAACAGAATTACATAAATAACATAGAGCACAATGTGTCAATCACAATTTATTGAACACTGTTTCACTTCTAAACCAGTCAGACAATGTATAACAAATAAACAGCAGGTGTTCTAAGTTGGCTGGTAAATGTTAAAGCTGGTGATAGAGAATGCTTTGTTCTGAATAAACTTGAATCATTCAAGGACCCACAAAAATCATCCTTTTTTAAGAAATGGACTCACTCTAGTAGGAATAGATTGACACATTGTGCTCTATGTTATTTATGTAATTCTGTTTCTTTTGGAATATGTGAATTGTTTGTAACATAGTTATTTATTTATTTATTTATAACTTTTATATACCGAGGTTCAATTAACAGAATTAATTATCACTTCGGTTTACATTACAACCAGCAAATGACAACAATGACAGTCTTATCTTACATTGAACAAGGTGGAGAAACCTGGATAAACATAACTTGGGATAAAACAGTGAAAGTGTTTTGAATTACATTGAACAGAGTGGAGATAAAACTTGTAAAAACAACATATGGGAGAAGGTGAAGTGAAAGCGTGGTGAGATGTACTCGAAGGGTGAAAAAAACTGGTATGGTGGGGTTGGTTAACATATCAGTTAAATTGGATCCTTCTGAGTGTGAATGTGTATGAATGCACATAAGTAATGTTGTTTTTTTTAATATAGATGTTTGTGTATGACTAATATTGTGCAATTTCATTGTATCTTGATCATTTAAATTTATGAAACACTTTTAGGTTGTCTTTGTTTATCACTTAAAGATATTTGTAATGGTTATGATTCCTTCATATTCTAAATAATAAGGAGTTTTGGAATCAGTTTGTTCTACCTTTTTGGTTGTTTGTATTTTTATAATGTGCCAACAGAAAACAGAGTGAATATCGTTCTCCTCAGAATGACTAAAAGCACACACAGGCTTTCACAATGCGCCTACTTACTTTTAGCTGGATTAAAAAGAACTGATCCCAAGAGCACAGAGGGTTTAGGTCAGGGAAGAAAAAAATGGGCGCACATTTAATTTTCAAATGTATTCACCTTGCTTTGCCCCTATTCTGCTGCCCATAGAAATAGTAGATGTAAAATCTTCAGATACCAAGAATGTGCAGGGTAACATCTTTTGTTTTAGCTTGTTTTTTTCATTTTGGCAGGGTTTTTTTTGGGGGGGTGGAGGGGGTGTTCCATGTTTTGGGTTTGTTTCATTTCCCAATCAAAAAAAAAAGAAATTCAATAAGGAAAAAAATCCCCCCTCAAACAAAAATCAACCAAAACAGGCCTCCCCGTGACTCTCTACTCTCCCTCTCCCCTTGCGATGACAACTCCAGGACCTAGGCCTAAAGAGCTGGGCTCAGCCAGAACCAGGTGGGATCTCCCCAGGTTCATCTGACCCCTCAACTGTCCCACAAAAACAACTCGGGGCGCGGGCCTACCTGATTGGGCTGAGCTGGGCCCAGCTGGACTCACCCTGGGCTCCTCTGACTTCCACTCCTGCCCCGTAGCTGGTGCCCTCCCCGGCCTCCCCTTACCCCGTAGATACAAATGGCAGGAGTGATACCCACTCACTCCTGCTTTCATACTCTGTCCTTCAAAAATGGCATTGGCAGCCCTCAGGTTGGCATCAAAGTGACATTGCTTTGGCTCCTGCCTTAGGTATAGCCCATAACATTTTTTTTTTATTGGGTACAAAAGTACCTTTTCTTTTTTTTCTTTTTTTTTTCAAACAAACTGCACATCTGAAATGAAAAAGACCATTTTTGGTTTGTTCCAAATAAAACGAACCATAAATGGCCTTGCATGAAAATATCCAAAAATGTTAATGTATTTTCATTTTGTAAACAAAAACAGAAAGGAAAGGGCCTCCCCAAGAGCCTCCATCCTCCCCCCGTGCCCTGCAAAAAACAACCCTGGGGCCCGGGTCTTACCTGACTGGGATGAACTGGGCCAGCTGAGGTCTCTGTGGGCTCCTCTGATTCCCTGCTGTTCTGGAAAAAATAACTTGGGGGCCCAAACTTATCTGGCTGGGCTAAGGCAGGCCCAGATGGGGCCTCCCCAGACCCTTCCAATCTCCGTTCCCCCTGTAAAACATTGCTTGGGCCAGGGACCTCCTGCTCTCTACTAACACCATTCATGGAAGTCTGTACGACCATAGGGAAGGAGCAATGCCCACTCACTCCCACCCTCATGCTACGTCCCTTAAAAATGGCCCTAGAGTCACTACCTCATTGTCCACCTAGTCTCTCATGGTCTGGGAACAGCACGGGAGTACTCAAACCCACTACATGCAGCAACTCAATACAACTGAGGTGTGATGGTGGTTCAACCCCATTAGATCTGCTCCTGGAAATTATTCTCATCATCTGGGGGGGGGCAGGGGCTGTTACTTCTCCTCTGTGAAACAAATGCATCTGTCTGAAGTTCACTTTATGAAGCCATCTTGAAAAATACAGGCTATGGTGGTGCCTTTATGTTATCACATGGATTGCTGATTGGCACTAGTACTATTTACTAGGGATGTGAATCGTTTTTCAACGATTAAAATTATCGTCCGATAATGTTAATATCGTCTTAAATCGTTATAGAACACGATACAATAGAAATTCTAACGATTTATCGTTAAAAATCGTTAAATCGTGTTAGTGCGCACTAACGGGAGTTAGTGCGCACTAACTCGATTTAGTGCGCACTAACTGAAAATGATACAAATAAACACTTTCCAGGTCACTGAAGGTCAGTTAGGAATGAATATGTGTTCCTATTGGCTGGCTGCCCTCTTATCTATTGATGTTACCAAGGTTACCACTGAGGTGATGGTTGGGGGGATGGGAAATGGAACTGGAAACTAACGAACACCAACAGAAAATGAAACAAAGTGTTCACACTTCCCAGGTCAGTAAAGGTCACTTAGGAATGAATATGTATGTATGTATTCCTATTGGCTAGCTGTGCTCTTATCTATTGATGTTACCAAGGCTAACACTGAGGTAATGGTTGGGGGGATGTGAAATGGAAACAGTTGGAAGCTTGACAAAAAAAGTAATGTAATGATCAGCACTCACGTGACTAGAACTTGTTTGTTTATTATTTTTGTTAGCAGGCACCTGAAATGCTAGTGCATGTTGAATTTGCCAATCACTGTGCATTTTAGAAAGGTGGTCCTGGCTGGAACTGTACACAGTTCAAATATATGTAATTGATTGTTGGTAAGTGTATTTTTTAAGTAGCCACACTGGCACAAGTATGTTTACTTTTCCTCCTACTTAACTCACTAGCTCAGCTTTGTAAGAAGGGCTTCTCTGCTTGTGTGTTGTTTTTGTTTGGTGTGAGGAGAGCAGAAACATCAGATCTTTATTCAATCTACTACAGTCATCTCTTACAGTGCCCTATCCCTATTAATACCAGGAGTGTTGTGATCTTCCTGCACACAGTGCCCTAACCCTGATACCAGTCTGAGACAGCTCCCTCCCTGCATTACTAGTGAGAGGCTGGCTTCACAGACAGGGGGGAGCTGCCTGACCCTCACTCCTGACTTCCCCCATGTCCCAGCTAGTGAATGGTGTGTGGGTGAGGGGGGGGGAGGATGGTGAAGTCTGAGACAGCTCCCTCCCTGCATTACTAGTGAGAGGCTGGCTTCACAGACAGGGGGGAGCTGCCTGACCCTCACTCAAGCAGAGAAGCCCTTCTTACAAAGCTGAGCTAGTGAGTTAAGTAGGAGGAAAAGTAAACATACTTGTGCCAGTGTGGCTACTTAAAAAATACACTTACCAACAATCAATTACATATATTTGAACTGTGTACAGTTCCAGCCAGGACCACCTTTCTAAAATGCACAGTGATTGGCAAATTCAACATGCACTAGCATTTCAGGTGCCTGCTAACAAAAATAATAAACAAAGAAGTTCTAGTCACGTGAGTGCTGATCATTACATTACTTTTTTTGTCAAGCTTCCAACTGTTTCCATTTCACATCCCCCCAACCATTACCTCAGTGGTAACCTTGGTAACATCAATAGATAAGAGCACAGCCAGCCAATAGGAATACATATTAATTCCTAAGTGACCTTTACTGACCTGGGAAGTGTGAACACTTTGTTTCATTTTCTGTTGGTGTTCATGAGTTTCCAGTTCCATTTCCCATCCCCCCCACCATCACCTCAGTGGTAACCTTGGTAACATCAATAGATAAGAGGGCTGCCAGCCAATAGGAACACATATTCATTCCTAACTGACCTTCAGTGACCTGGAAAGTGTCTATTTGTATCATTTCGAGTTAGTGCGCACTAATCGGAAAAAACGATTTTTAACGATTTTTCAACGAAATAATCGTGCCAAACACGATTTTCTTCTCCTGCCACACGATTTCTATCGTTAAGACGATATGGAAAACGATTCACATCTCTACTATTTACCTCTCAGAGGGCAAGAATTAATTTGTGGGGGCAATTGTCAAACTGTCCACCTTGGCGCAAAGTTCACACAAACGCCTGCTTTCACTTTCAGACTTGTACCTGTTCTTTCAGCACATGGAATTTGGCTGAAAAAGTGCACAGATACGAGTGAAAAATGCCATCTGCACACAGACTTTTCCTCCTCAACCTAAACTCACTCCCAGGAATGCCTCAATGCACCTAAAGGTCCATGTGTGTGTTCTCTTCCACAACACTTGGATTTTTAAGAGCACCGAGGGAGGGCAGCTTTCAGACATCCAATAGCATGGGTAAAAACACTTTTTACCTGTAATAACTGCATTGAAAAGTCTCCTCTTTATATTCGGTCATGTGATCTTCTGTAACCCAGTAAGAGGTTTTATTTACAAATCGAATGTCTCTGTCTCTCTGTGTCTATATTCATCTATGTAATCCATCAATCTCTCTCGCTCTGTATATATTTATTTATATGTATGTACACACACACACACACACATGAATTATTGAATTAATGCATGATTAATAGATCCATATTAGTTATGATTCCTCAGTTAGCCAGCTCAAGCTGCAGCACTACATCTCAATGAGATCGACTGAAATCAAGGTCTACTTGCATGCTTTTAAGACACAATGTTTGTATTCACATTGAAAGTCATATTTGCTGTGAATAGGAAAATACCTTCCACCAGACTAAGGAGGAACTGAAGCTTTTATTTTTATATATAAATGCTTGAGGATTCTCAGTTTTTCCTTTCTTCTTTGCATCCTGGTGATGACCACCAGGTCGGGGAACCCTGTTAAACAGCCAATGAGTGATCCAGGCAATGATGAAAAGAAGAGGAAGAGACCGGACAAGATCAGCTTCTACTACACCCATGAGAAGTGGTGCTGTAATGCAATAGTGCCACCTTGATATAGCACTCTCACCGACATGCAGCCTTGCTGCCACCTCACGCTGACTAAATATAAAAGTATTGCCTTCCTGTTGTGCTCTAATGCAACAGGGCTGCCTCCACACACTGCCTCAATAAATTGATGCTGCCTAGGGGTTAGAGGAGTGGGCTATAAACCAGGAAAGCCAGGATTCAAATCCCACTGCTGCTCCTTGTGACCTTGCACAAGTCACTGCTCCCTCCGTTGCCTCATATACAAACTCAGATTGTGAGCCTTCCTGGGGGACAGGGAAATAACCATTACGGCTGAAAGGCAGAATATAAATAAATAATGTGGCAGTGCCACTTTCATGCACCCTTACAGAAGAAAGTTAAAAAAAAAAATAACTTGAAGCCAAAATTGTGGCAAACATCACTGAAATGATGCAGAAACTCTAATTGTGGGATACCAATGCAGCAACCCCTGTGATATTTTAAGAATTATTATTATTATAGTCCTACTGCCTCATTTTATTTTTTTAAATAATTTTTATTTCAGTTACTTTTTTAACCAAACCTTGCTTGACAATGTAAAACAGATACACGGAAAAGAGACTATCACATATCACAAGACAAAATGTTACAGTCTAACCAAGAAATGTATCCTTGCCACAAATGTAGTCATATATCCAGGATGTCACATCCAGCTGTGCTGGCTGTCACTACAGAGCATATGAGAGCATTAACATCCCTCTCAGCCAACAAAATTACTGAAGGGCAAATGATGCTCTGCTCTGTACTCTGAGATAAGGATTTATACACTTACATTTATAGTACGAACATATTATTCCAGGTGAAAGTTTTATTTTTCATAGAGCTGCATAGACAGTACAATTTTAAAAAAGAGCATTATTTAGTATACTCCAATTTTACAGCCATGATGCTTCATTACCATGACACAGAGCCAAGAGCTTGGGAAGGACGCATTCCAATTAGAATAACTCATTCTATTTTTAAATAATATGTTTAATTTACTTAAGTTTCTTAAATGCCAGTCCTCTACTCCTGTGGTTTACAAATAAACATCATTAATGCAATAAAACAATGTTAAAAAGAAAATAATTGAATAAGTTAACATACACCAACAATAAAATTAATAAGCAAACTACTTTGTAAAGAAACCAAACACCTGAAGATGTCCCTGTTAGACAAACAAAAACTAGGACTTAGATTTCCGGAGCGTTTACCTAAAACCACTCAAGCGTATTGTTGCGGTCTCCACCGCTTCCCCTCTACCCGCTCTGCACTGCGCTTACCTACAGTGGTGGAAACGCCGCTCTCGCAGCTCTGCTGACCCTTCAGGACGTCCGCCATTGCCAGCTCATCTTCCTGCTGCCACACGCACGCGTGAGGACGCGCACTATGGACGCACAGCCACCGGAAGTCGGGCCCCGCCCGGGTTAACGAGGCCGCGCCCCAAGTCTGATTTAACCGGCGTTCGGTTTCCATCTCATTGCCTTGCAACGAGGGTCGCTACTGGATAGTAGTTCTAAGTTGCGCTTCACTTGTTCCACGTTCCTGACTTGACTTCAGCTCGTTCCTGACTCCGCTTCTGCCTGCCGCCTGCTATTTACTTCAGCTTGTTCCTGACTCTGCTTCTGTCTGCCGCCTGCCACTGACCTCAGCCTGTTCTTGACTCCGCTTCTGCTTGCCGCAGGCCACCGACCTTGTTTGTGCCTGGTTCCGCTCCTGCCGGCTGCCAGCCTGACTTGGGTTCGTCTCCGTTCCTGCTCACAGCTTGCTCCAGCTCACAGCACGCTACAGACTCCGTTCCTGCTCACAGTCTGTTCCAGTTCTCAGCACGCTACAGACTCCGTTCCTGCCTACAGCTTGCTCCAGCTCACAGCACGCTACAGACTCCGTTCCTGCTCACAGTCTGTTCCAGTTCTCAGCACGCTACAGACTCCGTTCCTGCCCACAGCTTGCTCCAGCTCACTACAGACTCCGTTCCTGCTCACAGTCTGTTCCAGTTCTCAGCACGCTACAGACTCCGTTCCTGCTCACAGCTTGCTTCAGTGCACAGCACGCTAAGACCCTGTATCTGCTCACCTTCTGTTCCAGCACCGCTGGACCTCACTAGCCCCAGTCTTCTGGACTACCGTACCTTACTCTCTGCCCAGGCCTTCTGCTACTATAGAGACTTACACTGTGCTCCTAAGTCCCAAGGATCTAGGACCCTACGGGCTTCCTCCTGGGGGGTACCTGGTTCCCGGGTGAAGATCTCTGCCTGTGGCTCCGCCTCCCGACCTGCCCTATCTTGGGGTAGTTCGGCCCAAGGGTTCACACCTGGTCTGCAGCTTCCTGGACTGCAACACGTATGACAACCAAAATCATATAAATATTTTCAAAAGCCACCTAAAGCTTAGGTACTGTATTTCTGGTCTCACTTCCTTTGAGAAGACGTTCCATAGAACTGTAACAGTGCAGGAAAAGGAATGAGATCTGGTTTTGGCCAAACCCCATTTTCGACACACCTAAGACCAAGAGGCCCGGGTCCCTACGGGATCCTCCTGGGGGGACCTCGGGCTTCCAGTGGTGAAGTCTCCTTCGGAGTCTCTCCTCAGTGCCGCCTCCCGGCTGCGACGCTCACCGTGGGTTCCCACAGCGCAACACCTACAGTCCCAGTCAGCCCAAGGGTCCACGATCCTAACATTTATATTCCATAGTTCTGAGGGGGCAAGCCCTTTCAAAACAGATTACAAAATGTACAGATTTATTTAATTAAAAAATGTATATTCTGCTCATATCCAATGTTTGCAGCAGATTACATAAAGAGCATACATAATAAATAATTGTAAACATATATAAATGAGACAGAATCAAAGATTAAAACAGATTAAAATCATAAACAAAGCAATAAAATAAGGCATAAAACATAAAACCAAACATTAAAACAAGACCAGAGCTAAAAAAAAAAAAAAAAATAGCATGTCAAAAGGGATCACAATCTGCAAGTGAAATTAAGGCAAAAGGAACTCAAATTGTATGACACACCCACTAATAAATAAAGTGACTAATCTGACATATCATCACCAAAAACTGCTTTAAAAAAAGTGGGTTTAACAGCCTTTTTAAAAGCAGTAATGCAGGAGATACCTCTGATAAAGTCAGGGAGCTAATTTCACAATGATAGTCCAAAATGCAAATTGTGGGGCGGATTTTCAGAGCCCTGCTCGCCTAAATCCGCCCAAATCCAGGCGGATTTAGGCGAGCAGGGCCCTGCGCGCCGGTGAGCCTATTTTACATAGACCTACCGGCGCGCGCAGAGCCCCGGGACTCACGTAAGTCCCGGGGTTCTCCGAGGGGGGCGTGTCGGGGGGCGGGTCGGGGGCGGGCCCGGTCGCCGCGGCGTTTAGGGGGCGTGTTGGCAGCGTTTTGAGGGCGGGTCCAGGGGCGTGGTTACGGCCCGGGGCGGTCCGGGGGCGTGGCCGCGCCCTCCGTACCCGCCCCCAGGTTGCGTCCCGGCGCGCAAGAGGCCCGCTGGCGCGCGGGGATTTACGCCTCCCAGACCCCGACAAAGGTAAGGGGGGGGCTTAGACAGGGCCGGGTGGGTGGGTTAGGTAGGGGAAGGGAGGGGAAGGTGAGGGGAGGGCAAAAGGAAGTTCCCTCCGAGGCCGCTCCGATTTCGGAGCGGCCTCGGAGGGAACGGGGGTAGGCTGCGCGGCTCGGCGGGTGCCGGCTATACAAAATCAATAGCCTTGCGCGCGCCGATCCAGGTTTTTAGCAGATACGCGCGGCTCCGCGCGTATCTACTAAAATCCAGCTTACTTTTGCTTGCGCCTGATGCGCCAGCAAAAGTAGGCCAATTCGCACTATTTGAAAATCTACCCCACTAGGTGCAAAGCAATATACAATGTGCATCAAATACAATATACAATGTACAATAAATATCAAATAAATATTATAGAAATGCAAAATAATAAGTGCAAAATAGCAATATGATTTTGTGGGTGTTATTTTTGTGATCTGCACCAAACATTTTTTGGAGGCAGTGGATATAAAACATGGAAATAAATAAATAAATAAATAATATGCCATAAACATCGAATACCCCAAATGGAATGGAGTAGTAGCCTAGTGGTCAGAGCAATGGGCCCTGAACCAGGGGAGCCAGCATTCAGGTTCCACTCAGGGATTATTAAAGGCAAATTACCTCTCCTTCTGAAACAAATAAATGTAATGAATAACCTTTTAGGAGTGGAGTACTAGCCTAGTGGTCAGAGCAATGGGTCCATTCCCACTCAGGAACTGCTAAAGGCAAACTTCCTCTGCCTCTGGAACAAATAAATGTGTTATCTCTGCTTCCAAGGCAAGGGCTAAGACAAATTGGATTCAAACAGCATGTGAGGGCCCTAGCTTTTACAGTCTAGGAAAGTGATAAGCATGAGGGTAATCTGCACAGTGCAGCAGATACTGGCACTGGCATAAGCTTGCTGGGCAGACTGAGTGGATCATTTGGTCCTTTTCTGCTGTCATTTCTATGTTTTTATATGTAAGATCCTTCCCCATCTAAAAAAAACATTGTTACGTGTTAGATTCCACCTCCAGAATAAACAATACAATAGATACTGCCCTTTAAAATCTCATAGGAACTGTACTGACAGCCATGTATAGGTAAGCCAGACCTTAGATGGAAAATCGGTGATGACTGACACTTAATCATATGCTCTGCTAGAAACCCCTAAGTGTACAATACATGCATTTTCTTCTGAAGGGCTACAGTTCTATCTCAACAGGGAATTTTAATAGGAATAGTCGTAATTAGACAAATGGCATTTGTCATCTCCGCTTTTGCATCTGTCAATATTTTTATTGTAGAGGAATCCTGAAAAAGAAAATTAATTTCAGGATAAGAGAATTTACTGGTAGTTTCTGTCCAGTGACAAACTGTATGCATTAGACAAAAGAATAATTATTGCTTATGGCAAAACAAATAAACAAAATACGAAATGAGGAAAAGGAAAAGATCCTAGAAATCTTGAATTCTGAGTCCAAATGAGTAGAGTGGCGGACACCAATAGGGCCTCCCCGTCAGAAACTGACAGGACACTCAGCCCTGAATCTTTCCAGTTGGGCTGGGGATATGGAGACTTAAGGAGCTTCTATGGATTCCCCAGCAACATTGACAAATGGAAGCCAACTTTTTCCATCCCTCAACAAACCGTAAAGAAAAAAGTTCAGACCTAGTTCTTGTTAGACTGTAATACATGGTATCATTAAACTCAGTGCCCCTAAGGACTAAGTTTAAAAGAATTGGAATCAAAAGTTACAGCACAGGCTTTAGTAGCTAAGCACAATAGCAATAAGCTGGAAAATTAAATTTGAGACGTGATTATGTTGCAAGTTGTGGTGACTGATTAGGGAATGTCTCTTTGAGTAAACGCTGCTAAAACGTATCTTTTATTCCTCTGTAACCGCTAAAAACCTGTCTCTTTCTTTCTGAGCATGCTGCCAAAATACTCATCCACTCTCTTA
Source organism: Rhinatrema bivittatum (assembly GCF_901001135.1). Lineage (NCBI taxonomy): Eukaryota > Metazoa > Chordata > Amphibia > Gymnophiona > Rhinatrematidae > Rhinatrema > Rhinatrema bivittatum. Next base: position 188,956,274 of record NC_042618.1, on the reverse strand, counting down.
TCGACTCCCGCTTACAATACTGCAGCTTGCTCCTCACAAGTCTCCCATGGAACCATCTTTCTCCGCTATAATCTATTCAGAATTTGGCTGCAGGACTTGTCCTTCTTTAGCATTGCTAAGCCCTTCGTCTCAAGTCACTACCTTAGTTCCCCATCCTCTATCACACACAAAGATTATCTTGCACACCTATAAATGCATGAACTCTGCAGTGCCTCATTACCCATCTTCCCCTTCCCCCTACACCCTTCTTGTGAACTCTGTTCAGTGGGTAAATCACTTGTATCTATGTCCTTCTCTTTCCTCACCAACTCCCAGCTCTGGGCTTTCCATCTTGCTGCACCATATGCCTGAAATAGACTTCCCAAGTTGGTGTGTCATGCTTCCTCTGGCCATTTTCAAATCTATTCTAAAAAAAATCACCTATTTGAGGCTTCTTTTGAATCTGAATCACTTCTCTATAAAAAAAAAAAATACCCAAAAAAAACAAATGCATTTCCAGTAGACTCCTGTTTATCATGCATGTTTGTCTTGACTAGCCTGTAAGCTCTATGGTGCAGGGAACATCTCTTATGCACATCTGTACAGTGCTACGTATGTTTAGTAGTGCTTTAGAAATGAGAAGTAGTAGTAGTAGTAGAGACAAAAAGTACAGAAGTGAAAAAATGCTCAGTTTAAACATTTGAGAGCTGTGAATTTCTCCAATTTGCCTATATTTTCTGGATTGACAGAAATAGTACTTATCCCTAAAGAGACCTCAAAACTTTTATCACAAGCTTACTGTTTACCCTTGACACCCTTCTGTCAAGTTGATAGCAAATAGGTGGAGGGTGCATCAAGCTAGGGTGAGAGTTCTTTGTACAAATCTCATCTTTGTGTCCCTTTCCTTACTCCAAATCACATCAAAGCTTCACTGGTGTGTACTGTGCTGTTCGTACCTCTGACTGTGCATGTAAAACTGCCCCCAAACCCTAGACCACCACCAAAACCTCACCTTGAGTTACTAGTTGACACTCCTACAGTGGTATAAACAGTTGACTAATATGTACTCCTTATAAAGAGTTTCTCTCTTTCTCACTCTCTCTCCTCAGATTTTTTTTTATCACAGGCAAAATTTATAGCCTCTGTTAGTAGTGAAGGCATTGTAATGCACCAGAGGTTTCAAATAGGGGAAAAATAAATAAAAAGTTAGGATGAATTTGCTAATTATAAATTGGGGGTGGGGAAGTTCTATTGCAAAAATCTGTTTCAAATTCCTTCCAGCATCAGAGAGTATAGCAAGTGGTCTAATTTAGGCTCCAGCCATAAACATTCTGTACTTTATGATACCGAGGCGAGCATATGTTAAACAGTCTGGTCAGGAAAAGGAAATGCAGTTCCGGATTTGTAAATGGAAAGTGGAAATGTGACAGTTGTCATAGATCCTTGCAGTTCAATGTTGGCACGGAGCCCCGCTTAGCTTCAAAAAGCATGCGGCCTATTTCCAAAGTGGAATAAAAAAAAAATACTTACAGTAAGAAAAGCAGAGCTCACGTCAAATATGTACCTCTGCCCACAGGTTTTAATGCAAATTGTGTCAGTGAGACGAAAAATCATTTTGAATATATGGATGCTCTGTGCTTCTGGGATTAATGCAAACATTTCCATCCCTAGCATAAATGCACGGTGCAGTGAAAGTCTGCAGGCGACTCTGTTTCCATCCTTTGTGGCAGTGTGCCAGGCTCAGCCTGTGGATCCTGTACAAGCCCTCCATTTGCCAGCAGATTAAGTACCTTATTCAATAAAGATTTTTACAGACACACAGACTGGAGAAAATTCCTTTTTTTTAAAATAAGTTCCTAAATAGAAACACAGAAACAAAGACTGTGATGGCAGATAAAGACCATAAGACCCATCTAGTCTGCCTATTTTCCCTTCCTGCTGTAATACCATAGAGCAGTGATTCCCAACCCCCATCCAGCCAGGTTTTCAGGATATCCACAATGAATATGCATGAGATAAATTTGCATGCAGTGCCTCCCACAGTGCCTCCGCAGCATGCACATTTTATCTCATGCATATTCATTATGGATATCCTGAAGACCTGGCTGGATGGGGGGTCCTCCAGGACAGGTTTGGGATCCTCTGCCATAGAGGCCATCCTCTTCTCATTCACTCTTTCATGCACTCCAGGCCTGCTTCTCTTCCCAGTTTCATCCTCTCTTTCAGGGCTAATGAGAAACAGTAATTTCTGAGGATTACAATTCTGTAACTGAAGGAGTAGCACAACATAGCCTGAACATTAAGGGGCAGATTTTTAATCTTATGCGCACGGGGTACATTTGTGCGCGCTACCCGGTGCGCACAAATGTACACTCAATTTTATAACATGCGCGCGCTACCGCGCGCATGTTATGAAATCCAGGGTCGGCGCACACAAAGGGGTGCACACTTGTGCACTTTGATTGCGCTGAGCCCTAGGGGAGGCCCGATGGCTTTCCCCATTCCCTCCAAGGCCGCTCTGAAATCGGAGCGGCCTCGGAGGGAACTTTCCTTTCATTCCCCCCCACCTTCCCCTCCCTTCCCCTATCTAACCCACCCCTGCCCTATCTAAATCCCCCCTACCTTTATTGCAGGAGTTACACCTGCCTCTGGCAGGCGTAACATGCGCGCACTCGCCGGCTGCCGGCGCACCAACCCCCGGCACAGCCACTGTGCCGGAGGACTTAGGACCACCCCCGGACCACCACCCTGGCCCCACCCCCTGACCGCCCCCGGACCGCGCGCAGGGGTAGGTTTTAAAGGGTTATGTGCGTAACCCTTTGAAAATATACCCCTATGTGTCCCTTTTTTCTGTATGCGATTTCTTTAGCTTTTAAAAGAAAATGCCAAGAAGAACATATGGTGTGTTCAAAAAGGGACAATTTAAAAAATAAAAATTGCGTTCAAAGTCCCTGGCTTTACAGGGTCATTTCCATGTTGACACCTGGACCTACAGCCCTTTATAAATTAATTACAAACTAAAGAAAGCTCTTTAGCATTTCTGTCTGAGTGCACAGACAATTTAGAAGTTTTATAGGGCTGTGCATATATTCATTAAATGAGAACTGAGCTTAGACATGTTGGGCGCTAATTTAAAAAAACACTAAGGTATTCCATATAATGGAAGATACACTTTTCTAAATAGACCCACTTTTGTTACTGATGAAATCTTTGATAAACAAAAGGACCTGATGTGTCATTCAGTTATAAAGCGGCTTATGTACTAATGGATATTAGCATTTATATGAGTGTTAGCTAACATCCATGTACAACTACTATTACTTTTACAATTTATCATTTGTATAGCACTACCTGATGTATGCAGTACCGTACAGATACACATAATAGAAGGTCCCTGCTCACTTCAAGGAGCTTATAATCTAGTCCAGCACTAACACTGTTTCTCCTACTGATGCTCCTTTGTGACCTTGGGGAAGTCACTTCACTCTCTTATCACCTCAGTTACAAAATTAAAGGTAAATTTTAAAAGCCCGGCACATGCATTAATTATGGGATGCACAAATATGTCAGGCTCGCGCGTGCCGAGCGGATTTTAAAAGCTGCTGAGATACAAGCGTATCTACCAGAGTGTGCACATCTCGGAAGATTTCAAAAAGGGGTGGAGCATGGGCGTTTTGGGGCGTGAAGCTGAGATGTGCGTGTAAATACTTACGCGATCCGGCGCTCACTGAGGTCGCCTGCCGCATAACTTTACTTCTGCTATGGATGCTATGTAAGATATAAAATACAAATAAAAAGGCAGATCTGCAGGGTTTTAAGGGTCGGGGATAATGGGGGGAAATAAAGGCTATTAAACCAGGGGAGGGTCTGAAAGACCGATCTTTTAACTAGGTGAACTGGGGACGAACTGGTAAAACTGGAAATGGCGTCGATGCACACCCCTTTTAAAATCCCCCGATTTACGCGGTAGAAGAGGCATTTTCGCCCACTTGCACACGCCCAGGCCATTTTATAACTTGCATGCATGTACGCACGCAAGTAATAAAATAGCCATGTCCCTGGGTGCAGGCCAACAATGTCGGTTTAAAAGTATACAGTCTTAGATTTTAAGCCCTCTGGAGCAGGGAATTCATCCACCTGCTGTACCTGATTGTAACTCATCTTGCTCTCAGATTTGAATAATCATGTAATTCAATCTAAAATCCAAACCCAACACACATGCAAATGACCCCAAACCAATAAACAAACTGTCATTGATTAATGGGTAAAGATGCACCTCTCATAGTTCCAGAAAGGTTTTGAAAATTTGTAAGTCAGAGAAATACCTTCATTGTAAAGTTATTAGGGATCTGCAAGCAAAATTTTTTGTTTTCAGTTCATTTATTTGTATTTCAGATTTTTTTTTTTCATTTTTTATTTTCATGGTTTTTTATTTTGGGGGGGGGGCTTTTTTTTTCATATGTTTTAGTTTTCGGCAAAAAGTGTGTACTATTTGCCAAAAATGAAAAATATACAACGTTTCAGGTTTTTACAGTTTTTGGTTAATTCAAAATGAAATGAAAATGGGCTTTCTTATCCCATTTTACACTTTTGTTTCAAATAAATGCACATCCCTGCCATCTGTTTCATGGCACAAATCAAACTAGAAAAAGTCTCAGGATGGGCAGAAGCCCAAGGAATCCAAAAAAAGAATCAAGGGATACTATTGCCTACTAATCAGAACAATTCACCTAAAGCTTTAGCTGATTCCAGTGGCATGATGCATCACATCATTTTAATCAGAAGATCTTTATACCTGGGCAATGTACATCAGGCTGTAAAGAGAAGACACATTGGGGCCAATGCAATACTGTGTGCAGCAGCTAGCGCACGGCTTAACAATACGGGGATACAATACAGGGATTAGCTCGTCCAAAACGCGCATCCAAATCATCGCATAGCTAATAGCGCTTATCATATGTAAATCCCCGCAATGCAAAAAATTTCCTGCACGGACAATTTGCCCATTGCAACACGGCAAATTTTATGCCAGCCTGGGGCTGCCATAAAGGTATGCCATACTCAAGGGTGCATTGAAAAGAAAGAAAATCCTGCTTTCTGTGATTCCTCCTAATAGTGTCATAGCAGTACTAAATAAAGCAGATTTAGTAAAAAAAAAAAAAAAAAAAAAAGTTTTTTGAAAAAAATAAATTCTGGAAGCCCAATATGCACACACAAGATACATGGTCTAGGCTGTGTATCTTGTGTGTGTCTAAGCTGGTAGTGGGAGAAAACGGACGCTCGTAGATTGAGCATCCGTTTTCCCAACCCACTTGACAGCCACCCCTCCTGTGTGCCCGATGCCAAGGAGGCACTAGGGACACACAAATTTTCCCTAACACCACCTTTTTTCCATGAACCCTAATTTAAATATTGCATCATGCGCCCAGTAGGAGTAGCTGGGCATGTGTTAGGAAAATGGGTGTTTAACACTGAGCGCCTGTTTTCTGCGCATGAATATTGCATCGACCCCATTAAGACTGTAACTTTTAAACAACCACGTGGGCATACATTTATGCATGTATGGCAGCTTGCATGAATGGACGTGGCCATTTTATAGCATACGCACGTATATGAGCATATGTTATAAAAAAATGGCTGTACACATGTATATATGCGCATTATTTTGTATGGATGCACAGTTGTGTGTGCAAATGCTGGCTCTAGCGATTAAGTGGGGGAATTTTATTTGATACGTACGCTGATGCAATTACCAGTTTCCCCAGTCCGTTCCCAGTTTGCCCAGGTAAAGGCTCCTGACTTCCTAATCCCCCCCTAATTAAACTTCCTCCCTTTTACCCTATTATCCCCAATCTTTCATACCCCGCTGACTCAGATTTTTTTTATTTTAAAACTTTCACGCCATCCAGAGCAGAGGTAAAGGTATACGGTAGGGGACCCCGGTAGGTGCACATTTCAAGTCACTTTCCTGGAATGCCCATGTCCCACCCATGCTCTGCCCAGACCACGCCCATTCCCCACCCCTTTTTACATTTTTGATTTGTGTGGGTACCGGGAGATACGCCTACTCAGGTGCTTCTTAAAATCTGTGCAGCGCAAGCCAGCCTGAGACACGTGTGTATCTCTCAGCTTCGGTGCGCGCACAGGGCTTTTAAAATTCACCTTTAATAGCACTACATTACTAAGGGCCTGATTCATCAAAGTCTTTTCCTATAGACTCAGAATAGGTAAACATCCTCTCTAGTAGGGTCCTTTCATTTACTAATGATTTCATCAGCATAAAAAAGAGCAAAGAAACAAAGAAAGGAAAAACAAAAGTGGACCCCATTTTGAAAGTGCATTTTCTGTTTCAAGGAAACTCCTTCCTTGTCTGTACACTCAGACAGAAATGCTATAGAGCCCTTTTTTAGTTTGTAATTCATTTGTAAAGAAAATTGCACGTTAATGTCATGGTGCCCCTTCGAGTGCTTACAGCTCACATAAACCAACCGTCAGCAGGAAGCTGAGGACTCATATAAGCCTTTAAATACATTTTAATTGTTCATTTTGAATACTCTCTGGGCTTTCGTTTTCTTTGCCTGTCCTTGAGAAAGCAAAAGCAACCCCATATAGAGAAGAGGGACACTTTAATGTTTGGGCGATTTTACGCTACTCTTTTAATTACAGAATTGTAATCTTCAGAAATTCCCCTTTCTTTTCAATGCTGTTTGGAAATAGCTAGCACTACTGTTTCGAAAGCTTTCTTTTGCAGTTTTAATAGCTGCACGCAGTGTGCAGTAAAATTCTCCCATCAGCTTGTTGACTTAGAGAATGCATAATACATACACCACGGGGTCCCAGTCAATAGGCTGTGCAGCAGCTGTTCAGAATGCACGCATTCATCCTGGCTTCAGAGAGAAGAGCTGAAAAAAAGTGAACCGAATCCCAAAGTCTTTTTTGTAATCCCAGTGAAGAGGAAAGCGTAGCCTGCATGGCCCTGATCACCGACTTTCTTCTTATCATTATCAAATAAAGGTAGGGGAGGTAGGTTGAGGCGTACAACAGTAAAGTTAGGGTGCAGTGAGTGGAGTTTAGATTGGACTTCCTATATTTCGTTTTAACTCCAGATTATTTTCATTTCCCCTCAATTATTTAAAGCAGGGGTGCTCAGGGGAAAGATGTGTTCGATTTTGTTTGAATATTTTGTCCTTATTGTACGTTTCGTTTGCATGGAATGTTGGTTTGTTTTCAGTTTGTTATGGGGGATATATTCAGCACAACATCCTTTTTCCCGCTGCACCCTTGGCCGGTAACACCACCCACATCTCATCCCCCCCCCACTTCATCCCTCTACCTACCTTCTACCTGCTTGCCAGCATCTGCTCATGCCCCTGGGCCTGATGGAGCAGGAGCCATGCCCAGGTCCTCCTGCCCTGCTGTCCCCATAATGGCAAGTGGCACCCTGGCTGTGACAGTAGTCTCATCTGCTATGCAATTACACTCGCCCTGTTTTCTTGGCCTCCCCTCCAATCCTTGCCTCTACATTCTCTCCTCAGTTGCCCATTGCTGTCAGTCTTAACCTTACCCATTTGGTATTTAGAAAACAAACACTGCTATACTCACCTGCTTATTCTAGCTGTATCTGACACTATTCTTAACACTTTATATATATATATATATACACTCACACACACACACACATTATACTCCCTAGGACTCAAACTCTAAACATTTAATCTTTTGGTGGAAACACTGTTCTTGCTGCTGTGACCCTCCATGACTTTGCACTAAGACCACCAGAGGAGGAGAGTCACAGTAAAAAATAAAACATTACATTCCCACCTGGGTATAGTGTGTAAACCCCCCCCCCCCCCCCCCAAAACCTGGGTACTCAGCACAGGAGAGAATTTCCACATATTGCTGCACAAATCCTCAGTACATGCATATTTACTAAACAACCACCCCACACCCATTTTATGTTGCTTCATATCATCCTGGGAAAAGAACAATATTCCACTTCTCAGTTTTAGAAACAACACTTTTACATTGTAACACAGCTGCAAAAGGAAGCATTTATCAGCAGTTTACTTGGATTGAGTAATATCAAAATATTTCACTCCATAATACATCAGAAATTAAATAAATCTCATGCAGAAGCAGATCAGAAAGAAAATGATATTCACAGTTATGATGCGCAGTTTGGATGATTTGACTCCCTTATTCAGAGCATTGTTTGTGGCCAAGGCTGAAAAGGCTTGCTGCTTGCTATATAAAAAGCCACCAGGTAGGAAATGGCTTATGCTCCTGTAGGTGAAGATACTGAGTAACTGTCACAAATGTCACTGTCAGAAATTTGGTATCAGAAACCAGTAACACCATCTAATTATTTTATTTGTCCCAGGTCTCTGAATGGGTTTTGACAGAGATCAACTACTGCTTTAAAAAAAAAAAAAAAAAAGACATGCATGGTAACAGTAGTCCATATTCAATGGCATTTAGCCAAATAACTTCTGTGTTGTCCAGCTACATGCCTACTTTTGAATATATTTAGGGTACTTTCTGACTAAATTATGGCTAGATAACTCATTATCTGACTAAAATTTAACCAGATAAAAAAGAGGCATTCCATAGATGATCCAGGGTGAAGTTATCCATTTTCTATTGCTTATCGCGTACGATAAGTGGCTATCGCACATGAAAAGTCCCTTTTCGCATGTGATAGCTTGCCGGGGGTGGGGAGGAGTCGTGGCGGGAAAGAGGCGGACGCTGCGATGTCTTCTCTGGCGGTGATAAGGTAAGCACCGTTATCGTCGCCAGTAGCGAGCCCAATAGCGCCACCTTTCACGGTGGCGCTACTGGATGCGAAAACCGGCGGCGAAAATGACCGTGGTGGTGCGAAGGCTGCCGGCTTTCGCAGGTCCACCCCCCCCCTTCGCCCCCTGCCCCCTCCCCCCCCCCATTTTCGCTGGATTCACCATTCTGCGCAGGTTATAAAATCGGCGCACAGATTTAAAAATCTACCTCTGTGGACACTTAACCGGCTCTATTCTTTTGAACATAGCTGGTTCAGCTCAAACAGGCCAATGCTATATCGTGCACTGAACCTAACACACAGGCTAATAATGAGCTCTTGGACTCGCGTTTTGGACGAGCTAGGCTAACACCTGATGCAATAAGGGGATTAGCGCATCCAAAACGTGCATCCAAACCAGCACGTAGCTAATAGCACTCATCACATGTAAATGCATGTAGCTGAGACTATTAGCTACTTCTGACCTCAATGCAAAAGGTCACTGTGCGCTCAATGCGCCTGTTTTAACACGGAAAACGTAACAAGAGCCCCAGGGCTGGCATTAGGTCTGTACTTGCTGAAAGCCATCAGAACACCCCAAAGCCAGAAAAAAGCCCAAAATGCTGCTTTTCTGTGTCCCGCAACTATGTAGGAGGAACCACAGGAAGCAGCATGAAAAAAACATTTTGCCGGTTAGGGAAACGGACACCCATGAATTGAGCGCCTGTTTTCCTAACCAGCACACAGCCATTTCTCCTGGGCGCCAGATGCCATGGATGCGCTAAGGATGCACAATTTATTCCTAGCACATCCTTTTTAGTGCGGCTCCTCATTTAAATAATGCATCACGCACCCAGGAGGGGTGTCTGGGTGCATGTTAGGAGAGCGGGCACTCAATCATGAGCGCCCGTTTTAAGTGAGGTGGTATTGCATCGGCCTGAAAGTTATTTGGTCACATGCAGCCAGATAAATTTAAACCTAACTGGCCATATGTAAACATAGCTGGTTAAGTTTAAAGTTATCCAACTAAAGTCAGCAGGATAACCTTAATCTTAGATATTCAGTGGTATGTTTATCGTGCTGAATATCCCTGATAACTTATCTGCCTAACTTTAGCCAGATAAGTTATCCATTTTAGAGTTGGTTTGAATACTGACCTCTTAGTTATCAGTGTTTCCAAATTCTGATGTTGGAGAAAATCCTCTGCAAAGATGGCCAGAATATACACAGAACTGTGTCTATCATCTCTTGGAAGAGATTCAGTGCCCCTGTACAGGCAGTTTAAAGGGAAATGCCTCTTAGATTTCAGTAGAAGTTCTTATGCAAATTAATTGGTTACTGCTGATGTGAGCTGTAATATTTTATACTCTGTTCAAGTTTTTCAAACCTGAACTACACTGGATACTCACTGCACCCAGGATTTCATGCATTATACCAGGGAATAGAAGCAGCTTGCTTCTCTCCTGGTTTTGGGTAAGTCTCACCTTCTCTGTCTCTGAGTCCTGACCAGGAATTGCAGAGATGTTAATTCAGCAGTGAAATTTTCTCCTCCCTGTTCTGCAGCTCTTGGCTTCAGCAATATGCCAATCGCCCCTCCCCCCCCCCTGCTTATTCTGGAATCTTCTCTCCTCCCGCACAGCTGGCTGCAGCTGCCTGGATCCTCTTGCAGCACTGCCACTAAGCACTTTCTGGCTTCCTGCCAACTCACCACCAGTCATGTTAGACAGCACTTTCCTTTGGCTGGTATATGTGTCACTCTCTGGTCTATGAGGTGGTTCTCCACAGACAGATTGAGAACAGATTAATCCTGCCAATTCCAGATTCACTAGTATTTAAGGCAGGATAGCTAGAACTTGACAGAGGTGTACTGAACTAGGAAACTCCAGATCCAGAGAACAACTTCCAAGTTGCATTATCACAAAGACTAATCTCATGCTACATGAGCTGTCGTTGCGTCCAAGGGATTCACTTTATTATGAGGTTAACTTGATAGTGTAACAAATAGCGACAGAAAAACTGTTCATTTACTCAGGGTGTGAATGAGAAACTATATTAATTTGTTTTGTGTCAGGTTTTTTGCTTTTTACTGTTGCAGTTTTACCTTGTGTTTTGTTTTATTTTGTTACATGCGTAAAATGTGTTTTTACATGTGTACCTAAGTTTGTGTGCATAAATACGATTTTATGTGCATGAAACAGAATGAAGGCACATCTGTCCAAGTTACAGCCATTCAAAACCATATGCAACAAACAATGCTTTTCCTCTGCTTTAGAGCGAGGATGCTCAAACCAGCATTACCCCCCCCCCCCCCCCCCAGCCAGTCAAGTTTCCAGTTATCTCTCTATTGAATATACATGCAATTTATTTGAATGCACTATCTCCTATGTATGCAAATATTTCTTAGGCATATTAATTATAAGGATATCCTGAAAAAGTGACTGGTTAGGGGGAAGCCCGAGGACCAGTCTGAGCACCCCTGCTTTAGAGGGCAGACCTCCCACTCTCTCTTAAATTCAATAGAGAACAGCAGGTACTAATTAAATAGAAATGAGGGCTTCTACCTTCCAACACCCTCTCCGATGATGGCTTACGCAGGAAGTTCTCTTTAGCATTCTAGCATCCTCTTGCCACCACCCAGAACTTGGGAATTGCCCTCCACATCTCATAACCACATTCTAACAGTCTCTTGGAACATACTTCCCCGCTTTTATTGAGCTCATTCCACAAGCAAGTTTGAGCGCCTTCAGCCTCTCCTACTATATTCTTCTCCTTTCACCTTCCAGGGGAAATCTTTCTATACTGCTCGCACCTTTCTGTAACCCCCTTACTGGTGCAGCTCCCTTCCCTGTCATTCCAGAGGGATGGCTGGAATGTACCATCGCAGCCCCAGTCAGGGAGCTAGGGGATGGCTGGAATGTACCATCGCAGCCCCAGTCAGGGAGCTAGGGGATGGCTGGAATGTACCATCGCAGCCCCAGTCAGGGAGCTAGGGGATGGCTGGAATGTACCATCCCAGCCCCAGTCAGGGAGCTAGGGGATGGCTGGAATGTACCATGGCAGCCCCAGTCAGGGAGCTAGGGGATGGCTGGAATGTACCATGGCAGCCCCAGTCAGGGAGCTAGGGGATGGCTGGAATGTACCATGGCAGCCCCAGTCAGGGAGCTAGGGGATGGCTGGAATGTACCATCGCAGCCCCAGTCAGGGAGCTAGGGGATGGCTGGAATGCACCATCGCAGCCCCAGTCAGGGAGCTAGGGGATGGCTGGAATGCACCATCGCAGCCCCAGTCAGGGAGCTAGGGGATGGCTGGAATGTACCATGGCAGCCCCAGTCAGGGAGCTAGGGGATGGCTGGAATGTACCATGGCAGCCCCAGTCAGGGAGCTAGGGGATGGCTGGAATGTACCATCCCAGCCCCAGTCAGGGAGCTAGGGGATGGCTGGAATGTACCATGGCAGCCCCAGTCAGGGAGCTAGGGGATGGCTGGAATGTACCATGGCAGCCCCAGTCAGGGAGCTAGGGGATGGCTGGAATGTACCATGGCAGCCCCAGTCAGGGAGCTAGGGGATGGCTGGAATGTACCATGGCAGCCCCAGTCAGGGAGCTAGGGGATGGCTGGAATGTACCATGGCAGCCCCAGTCAGGGAGCTAGGGGATGGCTGGAATGTACCATCGCAGCCCCAGTCAGGGAGCTAGGGGATGGCTGGAATGTACCATCCCAGCCCCAGTCAGGGAGCTAGGGGATGGTTGGAATGTACCATGGCAGCCCCAGTCAGGGAGCTAGGGGATGGCTGGAATGTACCATGGCAGCCCCAGTCAGGGAGCTAGGGGATGGCTGGAATGTACCATGGCAGCCCCAGTCAGGGAGCTAGGGGATGGCTGGAATGTACCATGGCAGCCCCAGTCAGGGAGCTAGGGGATGGCTGGAATGTACCATCCCAGCCCCAGTCAGGGAGCTAGGGGATGGCTGGAATGTACCATGGCAGCCCCAGTCAGGGAGTTAGGGGATGGCTGGAATGTACCATCCCAGCCCCAGTCAGGGAGCTAGGGGATGACTGGAATGTACCATCCCAGCCCCAGTCAGGGAGCTAGGGGATGGCTGGAATGCACCATCGCAGCCCCAGTCAGGGAGCTAGGGGACGGCAGGAATGCACCATCGCAGCCCCAGTCAGGGAGCTAGGGGATGGCTGGAATGCACCATCGCAGCCCCAGTCAGGGAGCTAGGGGATGGCTGGAATGCACCATCGCAGCCCCAGTCAGGGAGCTAGGGGATGGCTGGAATGTACCATCGCAGCCCCAGTCAGGGAGCTAGGGGATGGCTGGAATGCACCCTCGCAGCCCCAGTCAGGGAGCTAGGGGATGGCTGGAATGCACCATGGCAGCCCCAGTCAGGGAGCTAGGGGATGGCTGGAATGTACCATGGCAGCCCCAGTCAGGGAGCTAGGGGATGGCTGGAATGTACCATCGCAGCCCCAGTCAGGGAGCTAGGGGATGGCTGGAATGTACCATCGCAGCCCCAGTCAGGGAGCTAGGGGATGTCTGGAATGCACCATCGCAGCCCCAGTCAGGGAGCTAGGGGATGTCTGGAATGTACCATCGCAGCCCCAGTCAGGGAGTTAGGGGATGGCTGGAATGTACCATGGCAGCCCCAGTCAGGGAGCTAGGGGATGACTGGAATGTACCATCCCAGCCCCAGTCAGGGAGCTAGGGGATGGCTGGAATGCACCATCGCAGCCCCAGTCAGGGAGCTAGGGGATGGCAGGAATGCACCATCGCAGCCCCAGTCAGGGAGCTAGGGGATGGCTGGAATGCACCATCGCAGCCCCAGTCAGGGAGCTAGGGGATGGCTGGAATGCACCATCGCAGCCCCAGTCAGGGAGCTAGGGGATGGCTGGAATGCACCATCGCAGCCCCAGTCAGGGAGCTAGGGGATGGCTGGAATGTACCATCGCAGCCCCAGTCAGGGAGCTAGGGGATGGCTGGAATGCACCCTCGCAGCCCCAGTCAGGGAGCTAGGGGATGGCTGGAATGCACCATGGCAGCCCCAGTCAGGGAGCTAGGGGATGGCTGGAATGTACCATGGCAGCCCCAGTCAGGGAGCTAGGGGATGGCTGGAATGTACCATCGCAGCCCCAGTCAGGGAGCTAGGGGATGGCTGGAATGTACCATCGCAGCCCCAGTCAGGGAGCTAGGGGATGTCTGGAATGCACCATCGCAGCCCCAGTCAGGGAGCTAGGGGATGGCTGGAATGTACCATCGCAGCCCCAGTCAGGGAGCTAGGGGATGGCTGGAATGTACCATCGCAGCCCCAGTCAGGGAGCTAGGGGATGGCTGGAATGTACCATGGCAGCCCCAGTCAGGGAGCTAGGGGATGGCTGGAATGTACCATGGCAGCCCCAGTCAGGGAGCTAGGGGATGGCTGGAATGTACCATCGCAGCCCCAGTCAGGGAGCTAGGGGATGGCTGGAATGTACCATGGCAGCCCCAGTCAGGGAGCTAGGGGATGGCTGGAATGTACCATGGCAGCCCCAGTCAGGGAGCTAGGGGATGGCTGGAATGTACCATCGCAGCCCCAGTCAGGGAGCTAGGGGATGGCTGGAATGTACCATGGCAGCCCCAGTCAGGGAGCTAGGGGATGGCTGGAATGTACCATGGCAGCCCCAGTCAGGGAGCTAGGGGATGGCTGGAATGTACCATCGCAGCCCCAGTCAGGGAGCTAGGGGATGGCTGGAATGTACCATGGCAGCCCCAGTCAGGGAGCTAGGGGATGTCTGGAATGTACCATCGCAGCCCCAGTCAGGGAGCTAGGGGATGGCTTTGCATTTGGTAAGGCAGTGGGGCCTTACAAATATTTCTGTAAACCAATTTGGATAGAAGTGCTAGATAAATAAATAATTTTACAGAAGCCACCATGTATATTTATTTAATTTAGTTACAAACATATGATATTCCGCTTTTGTATCAATGGTGGTCTCAAGGCAGATCACAATCAATTTAAGGATTAACACTTATATTCATAGAAATATTGGTTAGAAACGAATCAATTTAAGAATTAACAAGTATATTATTCAGAAGTGCTGGTTAGCAATGAATCTCATTTTAATAGAACAAAGTCCAGTAAAGTTTGGGGGCATGGAAGCTTTTTTCTCCATATTGGGGTAACTGAGGGAAGGCCTGGTTAAAATAACCATACCTTAGTTCCAGGCGGAACCGAGCTACTCCTCTTTGCGGGGAAAAAAAAGCAAAGGCATGGTTATTTAATCAGGCAAAGGAATAAAACTGCTAGTGGTAATAGTCATTTAAGAAAATTAGGCCCTGAAAAGTGCTTACTGCACATGCAGCCACTTTACAACTTCCAGGTCAGATCTGCTCTGTTGGCAGATCTTCATCTCTTTGTTGATGCAGATTGAAAAAACCAGGACGAGAGGGCCCTGGGTCCGCTGGTTGAATATTTACTCTTCCAATATTTTAAAATTCCGTCAGGGTTCTTTTCCCTGATGAATCTCCCGTAGACTTCGTCTTGTTACTAGGCAACATGCCCGCCCCCTCCGCTGCCAAGTTCCACCTCCGCCAGCTGTCAGTTCAGCAGAACGCTTGCAGGCAGTAAGAAACACTGCAGAAAGTGGAAGGCATCTGAAATCAGACATAGACTTCTGTACATAACGGCTCTTACTATATCTGGCTCAATCTGATTAAACATTCAAGGCTTTATTACTAAAATATATGCTCTGAAGAGCACACTGCAGCTATTCATTGTTTGTCTTCATCTGAAAAATGATTTTGTGTAAGTTTAATAGAGAGTACATATTTAGACCTAGATGGCTATGAAAATAAGCCAGATAAGACTTATCTGGCGAACTTACTTGGCATGTTCAGCAGCATGGCACATGAATAAGTATTAAAGTTAGCTAGATAAGCTTGTCTGACTAGCTAATTTTAGACCTGCTTTGGATCACATCTAACTTGTGCTAGGGTGATTTTTTCGACCCCCCCTCCCCCAAATTTTGGCATTCTAGGCGACCGCCTTGTTTATCTAATGGAAGCACTGACCCTGCCAATGAAAGCTCTTGGCGTCAGATCCCAGACCTGGCTCAGATTGAGTTGGAAACGCAAAGGAGCAAGAGGAAACTACTGGGTCAAAAAGAAAATCTTAAAAGGCCCATCACAGCAGAAACAGAAGGAATAAAAAGGCCTATCGCTGCAATAAACAGCGTAAGAAAGTCATTACCAGGATAAAAACCTTATATCAGAAAAATGAAATTCAAGAGCTATAGAACAAAATCAATCGAACTTATAAAAACAAAGAGAGTAATATTCAGTTGAGTACATAACATACATGCATACATTGTTGAGTCTAATGGGACATCTGGATTCTATAAACGCTGCAGTGGAAGCCACAAGGTTTTATAAAATACCGTGTATCTCTGCCCAACAGTACATGCTTATATTTCAGCCCACATCCATGTTTTAATGCAACAATCCATATAGCTTATACATCTTTTTTATAAGAGTACACGCATATATATTTTACACATTGATTGACTGTAATATAACCCTCAGTGTTTGCGCAGAGGCAAGTTTCTTATATAGCTGGCTGATGCATGTACATAATTCATTCATAAAAATAATTACATGTGTGCATACTACCAAGCAGTGGTTCACTGAGACCTCCACCAGATGACCCAGACTTTCACCCATACCCTTACTACTCGTTCCAGACCCCCCCCCCCCAGCTCAAAATAGCAAAGTATAGAGAATTCAAAGTTAATATCCACGACATAATTAGCAAGTGTAATAGCATGCATGTATGTTTGATAATGCATGTATATACTCCATTTATAAAGAATATAATTTTGTGTGTACTTCCAAGCCATGCCCTGGAATATCCTTGACACACCCTCTTTGTACATGTATACTTTTTCCACATGGTAGTGATAGTACGTGTATAATTCTACCATTCTGAAAATTCACTTACTGTGAAGAGGCTACTAATGCATGTAATTGCAAATTTTACACATGCAACCCCATGTAAGTCTTTGAAAATTACCGCAGAATGAATACAGAGAAATGATTTTAGTAGAATATTAACATTTTCAAAATCTAATCCACAACATTTAGCACATGGATATAGGAACTCCACAGAATTCATGGGTGTCTGGAACTGTGATTCTCACCCTGGTTCTTGAGACCCACCCAGTTGAGTTTTTCAGAATATCCATGATGCATATGCCCAAAATGTATTTGCATACAGTAGAAAGAGTACAGGCAAATATATTACAGGCATAATCATCATGGATATTCTGTAAACCAGACTAGCTGGGTGGACCCTGAGGAGCATGTTGAGAACACAGAGGTTCATATTGAAAAGATTTGTCTGGCTAACTTTGGAAGTTCAGGTTTTAAATTCCACCAGCCTCCCCCACACCCCATCTCACCCTACTGAGCCGGTAAATTTTTTGCAGGCAAATCAGTGTCTGCATCAAACTTACCCACATAAAAAGAGGCAGGGCTGAAGGCTTTGCCAGGGCTCAGTAACGCTTTAGCCAATCAAGGCTGATATTCAGTGCTGCCTGGGTAGTTTTGCAGGTAAGTTTGGTTGGTGATAAAAGCTGTCTTAAAGTTATTTGGATAAAGTTTATTCAGATATATTCAATGGGAGACATCCAGATAAGTCTTGCTGAGTATCTGGAGGAAGTTATCCAGATAACTTATCAACTTACTGGCAGCTTCAATATGGACCTTTAATGGTTACCTGAAAGTAGGGATGTGCATTTGTTTCATCCATTTCCTATACAAGCATGTAATATGAAACGTATGAAACGCATGAAACGAATGCACATCTAATTAGCATGTAATGGGAAATGTATGAAACGAATGTACATCCCTACCTGAAAGTGATAAATATCTTTTCTTTTTTATTTTAATTGTAAAGAATTCAGATTTTACTAATTGCTGTATATCCAGAGAAGCAAGTAGATTTTAATTCTTAGCAGTACAGTATTGTCTCCAACTGTAACCCTTCCCCCATCTAAAGTTTTCCATGACCTTTAACACAAAAACCTCAAGGTCTCAATAGCTAGCTTACTACAGTGCTAGCTTACTACAGTGCTAGTACCATCAATTGCTAGTAATTCAAATAAATAATTCAATTAATCAATTTAATAAAGTAATTTTCACATTTATGACAGCAACTAAACACATCAAAGATACTTCCGCAATGGTACATAGTAAGCCTGATCCTGTCACTTTGCTTTCTCTCACCATGTCATGCCCTCAGTACAGTCCAATAAGTTCATTGGCCTCAGAAACTACGCGCCAGGGCAATTGCATTGCTAATTGTGGGCCTCATTTATTAAGCTATTTTTCCCATAGACAAAGAATGGGAAAAAAACCTTACTAAATCAGGCCCTTTGTTAGCTGTTTACTGGGCAGGTGCAAAGGTTTTAGGCACCCATGATAAATCTGAGCCTTGCACCTTTCCCCACCCCCCCCCCCCCCCCATTAATTCTCCTTCTGAGGTTTTAACAATTAAATTCAACAGTCATGAACACTCTACCACCATCCCACTCAAAATGATCCTTTAAAAACACGATTGGACATCATATTTTTAAATATTAAACTTTGTTTTATTAATAAATATAGACCTGGATTTATCATTTTGCTATAAATATAGCGCCTGTGATTAAAAAAAAAAAGGGGGGAGGTAATTTTTAAGATACCACAGACAGGCTTTTACCACTTTTTTTGGGGGGGGGGGGAGAGAGAGAGAAAACTATTTATATCACTGTAGGAGGGGCAATTAGTAACTCAGGGTGAGGTTTTGGTGGTAGTCTAGGTTTTGAGGGGCAGTTTTACATGCACGGTCAGAGGTACGAACAGCACAGTAGACATCAGTGAAGATTTAATGTGATTTGGAATGATGAAAAGTACACAAAGATGAGATTTCTACATTGTACTCTCGACCTAGCTTGATTGCAGCTAGGTAGAGAGTACATCAAACTAGGTTGAGAGTACATTGTACAGATCTCATCTTTGTGTACCTTTCATCTGACTGTGCATGAAAAACTGCTCCCCAAAACCTAGGCTACCACCAAAACTTCACCCCGAGTTACTAGTTGCCCCTCTTACAGTGGTATAAAAAGTTGACTAATATGTGTGCCACCCCTAGAGGCTCTCATCTCTCTCTCTCCCCCCTCCCCTTCTCCCTCTCCCCTGCCTGAAATGGGCTTTGCAATTTTTTGTGCAAATCCCATTTCAGGCATAATGCCAGGAAAAAAGGTATAGTTATTTCTGGCGTTAAAACCCGCAATAATGTGCGTTAAGCTATCGCACGCAACACTTGTGATAGCTCATTTTAATTTACTCTGCCCTAACTACACCCAAACTCCTGCCATTTGGAAAAAATTTAAAATTTGCATACGCATCTCACGATGCAGGCATTATGGCGTTATCGCGGGCGTTAGGGCCCAGTATTTATATATACGAAAAAATAAAAATATAAATGGTATGATGTAATATTTACATTTTGGTATTGTCAATTATATATTATATTAAAAAGTATTTCTCAAGGTTTTGTATTGATATAAATAAACGTGGATCTATATATTGTATATTTTTCTTTATGAATGTGTGATAGAACATTTACCTCTTGTATTGGTGGATATACTTTAATGGCAAGCCAGCAAGGTTCCCACACCCCAGCAGCAGGAAGAAGACTCACACTGCTAGTAGGGTTCCCATCCCCTGCTAGCAAGAGGATGACTTTGCACAACAGCACAGAAAGTAAGGGGCTGGCAGAGTTGCAAGAGGAAGAAGAGGAGGGAGAAAAGGGAAGGGGAGTGGATGGATGAGAGGTGAGGGGAAGGGAGGGAAGGGAAGAGAAAGGGGGTGAGAGAGGAAGGAAGCGCAGGGAAGGGAGGTGATCAGGAAGGAAAGGGCTGAGTGAAAGGGAAGGGAAGAGGCAGTGTGAGTACGAGGAGCAGGGAAGAAAGGTGGTGTGAGTGAGAGGGATGGGAAGGAGGGTGTGAATGAGAAGGGAGGAAGAAAATGGAAAAGGAAGGTGTGTGAGTGAGAAGGAAGGGAGAGAGAGAGGAAAAATGGGCAACAGGTATAGGGGTAGGGAAAAAGGGAGAGAACTAGGGAGGGAGGAAGATTGTGTGGGGAGATGTGAGTGAAAAACAGTGCATCTCACACAGACCCCACCCCACCGTTCACCCATCTTCCATGTTCTCATGGAGGCAGAATCTGGGGAAGGATGTAAAGCAAGTGGCTGGGTTCCCAAGAGAGTGACAATATTGACATCTTCCTAGAAATATCGCTGATACTGTATCTGCCACTCCTCTGGAAACACGGATCCCTCCCTCCCACCTTCCCCAGTATTTCAAATCACCAGAAGTGCCAGACTTGAATATTTTGACCTGAGCTGCACTATGTAGGGGTGGGGAGGAAGTACTGTCACATTCCTTGCTTTGGGCAGCAGATTGCCTTTAGCCGCCTATGGTTGGAGCAGTAAGCAGAACAGCTGTTTTCTGCTGCTTGAGATTATGGGCACTGGCCAATAGGGTTAAAGCAGTAGCCCCAGGGCTGAGACCCCTGCTTCTCAGCTGCTGTGAGAGTGTTCCCTGGCACCTGGGCTCTGTGTCTTTCCAGAAGAGCATACTGGTAGTAAATTTATTACAGGTAGTGAATGCCTCACTGTGCCAGCTTGCTTACAGCTATTTTAAATAAATAAATACAGCACTGTGTACATCTCTTCCCAAAAATGAGTTGAAAAAGGGCAAATCAGCCAAACCTGAATGGCCAAATTCATTTTTTTTTTATCATGTAATCAATCTCCTTTAAAAGTGGTGATATGCTCCTGCCATAAAAGTATAAATTGGGCCTTGTTTTGGTACCAATGTTAATTCCATGAATTAATAAAACTGTCAAGCACATTAATGTAAAATATACTTCAATGCAATAAGTTAAGTGCATTTATTTTTCAATACATTACACTGTATTAATTTAGGTTATATAAATCTGATTATTTTTTTTATTAGCAATTAGAAGTACAAACTGAATTGCAGGGCCTTCCCCTTGTTCTAAATCAATGTGAGTTTCAGAATGTTATTTGCATGTTGCTTCAGAATCTTATTGTGCTCCTAGGTTTTGTTCAGAGGCCTTGGAAGCTTTAAGAATTTAAGAGCTGACAGCCTGATAAAAGCTCCTGGTTAGGAATGAGCTCAGGCAAAATTTTTGTTTGGGTTCATTCATTCAGATGACATCTTCATTCATGTCATTAGTTTCTTTTTTTTTTTATCAATAATTTTTATTAACATGAGATAAAACAAAGAAAGCAGAGACTCAAGAATCTCCTTCATAATGATACAAGAGAGTTTTGTTTGAACAGCCTAACATGAAAACTGCATCTCACCTTTTGTTTAATTTTTTTTCTTTAATCCTTATAGCTCTTTGTTCCTTTATTGAGTTACCCACCCCCAAAGTTACATACCGACACCACATTCAACCCTGTCGTACAA
The DNA here is from genome assembly GCF_901001135.1 of Rhinatrema bivittatum. Lineage (NCBI taxonomy): Eukaryota > Metazoa > Chordata > Amphibia > Gymnophiona > Rhinatrematidae > Rhinatrema > Rhinatrema bivittatum. Next base: position 188,935,009 of record NC_042618.1, on the reverse strand, counting down.
CAATCATACCACATGCTCATAAATGATAAAAGCAAGTATCTTAGGTCTAGTAATAGTGCCCGGCTATAACAATCAATTAGAGATTAATCTGATTTAAGTTCTTTTTCCCATAGCAAGAAATATCCCTGAAGGAACAACAAATTTCTATTGAAAGTGAAATCTTTTTTTCCAGGGCATTTCCAGCACTGCATTACAATGCATTGCCTGTTTCCATGCCCCATAAGACGGGATCTCATCGTTATGCCAACAGGTCAAAATCACTTTCTTGGCCAGAGTTAGGGAAACAGCTATAAACCTTGGCCCACCACTTGGTAACCTAAATTCCTCATTGAATAGGTATAAATAGATTAAGCCACCATCCCACATACCCGAGCACCCCAGAATCTTATCAGCATACATGTGTATGTTGTAAGGCTGTAACTTTGGGCATTCTGTGAACACGTGACAGAATTCTCCCTGAAGATGTGCACATTTTAAACATATGTCAGACTCCCACAAATGCATCTGAACACCCTTAATTCTAGAGATTTATATGCGGGCCAATACTTTAAATTGTACTTCTCTCAAATGCGCAGGCATCATGTAGTGATAGATCACTGAAAAAGCATGCATGATATCAGGCTCATCTAACTCAAGCCCTAAATCAGCAGTCCATTGCCTAGTTAGTCTGTCAAGATGGGTTGATGAATTCTGTTTATTCAAGAATTGCACCCATATACCAATTTTATTAAATTTGGGCACTGTTTCAAAGAAAGTTTCATCCTCATCAGAAAAAAAATAATTTCTTGCATATTTCCTTTACAGATTCCCATTACATAATGCCTAACTTGCAAATATGCAAAAAAAAAAATGTGTTTCTGGTATGTCCCACTGTTCTTGAAGCTTTGGAAAAGAGCTCAAGCACTGCAAGTCCGGATGTATCAAATGGCCAAGACAAGACAACCCCCTTCTTTCCCATATATAAAATACTGATATTGCAAGCCAGGCAGGAAAATCCTAGTTGCCAGTAAAAGTTAAAAAAGGGGAAACAGCTGATTTATGTTCTCATTCCCACCACCACTTCCATGCCTTTGAAAAGCACCTATCCAGAATGAATTAAGATATAAAAAAGTAATAAAGGCTCTAGGAAAATGTATTAGATTTATAACTTATACAGAAAAGCCCATTCTTCCAACAGCCCCTCGGTATCATTTTTTCTATGAAAGGAAGCCCAATCCTATATGTATTGCATCAGGCAAGCAACATTATATAAATGCCAAATCAGGCACAGATAAACCCTCAAACTTTTTCTCATGCATCATACTTTCCAATTTAATTCTTGGTCTCTTTCCGCGCCATATAAATGCAGAGACTATTGATCTATGCATTTGTATTTCCCTAATTCTGAACCAAACCAGGCTCATTTGTGTATAATAAAGCACCTTGGGAAGTATGATCATTTTAATCACCGCACACGCACAGCATCTCATTATGGATAAAGAAAATGATTTCCAACTGCTGAGCAACACCTTAATTCTTTCCAGACTAGTGACTACATTCTATTGATACATGTCTTGAATAGAATGGGTGAGTCATATTCCTAGATACTTCAGTCCTTCCACACTTCACTTAAGGGGAAAGTCACCCAGCCACCTGCTGGGGAGAACAGCATCTAAGGGGAATGCTGTTGATTTGTCATAGTTTATCCTTGACCCCCCCCCTCCCCACAAGGAGATGGAGGTTAAAGAGCATGCTACCATTTAAGTGAACTGCAGCAGAGAAAAAAAAAAAGGACAATGCAGCTATGTAACAAGAGCCGCCAGCCCAGGAAACACAGAATGAGATTGAAAAGGTTGCTAGATCCCTTACTGTGAAGGTGCTTACTTGACCATTGAATAGATGAGGCAGAGACTTAGGTAGGGAAATTTGCATGTCACAGCCCCCTGGACTACTGTTGGGAACTTGCGGTGAAATATCACTTTAAAATCATACAGAACTATGACTGGAAAAGTCCTACATTGAAGAATTCTGAATGAGAGAGGAATTTATGAGAGAAATGTACTGAAACATGTTATGATCCAGCTTGTGGACCCTTGGCTGACAAGAGGGTGGTATACCTTTCGGAAGGTCCGTAGGCCTCTCTTGTCGGGTGGCGAGGCAGAACAGGAGGCAGGACCGGCTGACCCCTGGCACTGGAGGCTGAGGCAAATACGGAGGCGATGAAGAGACGAGATAAGGCGCTGAGTTTTCACCACTGGTGGTCTGCGGTCCCCCCCGGGAGGAGCCCTTAGGGACCCAACCGCTGGGGCTTAGGTGGACCTAGGGAGGTCAGAGCAACGGTGCAAAGGCCAACTGGAGCTTCGCCCTGGAAGCCCGCGGTCCCCCCAGGAGGAGCCCGTAGGGACCCGGGCCGCTGGGACTTAGGTGGGCCCTTGGAGACAGAGTCTTGGAGGAGTCCTAGGTCGAGTGCCAGAGGGTCGTCGCTCACCAGTCCGAAGTCGTGCACCAGAGAATCGCCGCTTGCCAATCCGAAGTCAGGAACCAGAGAATCACCGTAAGCCAATCCGAAGTCAAGAACCAGAGAATCACCGTAAGCCAATCCGAAGTCAGGAACCAGGAACACCAAGACGTAACAGGAGCAAGAAGCAGGAACTCACCGAGGCAAGCAGACTCAAACAACACTCGCAAGAGACGTTGCCAAGTCAAGGAATGAGCAGAGGAAGCCTCCCTATATACTTCCTCTGCTCTGGATCATTGGAAGCAGGTGAGTCTAGTTAAAGGGACCAGGTTCCTTTAATGCAAATGAGTTGACGGTGGCCATCTTGGATCCCATGGCGGCAGCCATCTTGGATCTCCCCGGTGGAGGAGACACGCCGCTGGGGGAAGCAGGACGGCTTCCCCTGCAGCGGGCAGCACGGATCCGAGTCGGAGCCCTCCCCCGGGGCTTTCATGGCGCTGAGAGTCAGGTAGGGGGACACAGTCGTGGGGCGCCATGGCCGCAGAGCACAACAAAACAACAGTTCCAGGAAACAAACAGATTCTCACCCATCCAGTGCTCCTACCATGTGACAGGGGCTGGCCAATGGCACGGATACCCTGTCACATGGTAAGGGCAAAGGGGCATCGGCGCCATTTTGTTTTTAGAACAGGTGATGCCTGGGAACAGGAAATCTGTCCCCGAGGCCCCCCTGGATCTCTCCTGGCAAGTACCCAAAAACTAAGTCTATTCCATGTTACCATTGCTAATGGCAGTGGCTATTCTCTAAGTGAACTTAATAGCAGGTAATGGTCTTCTCCTCCAAGAACTTATCCAATCCTTTTTTAAACACAGCTATACTAACTGTACTAACCACATCCTCTGGCAGTGTATGTGTGCTGTGATGTGTGCACTAGTTCTGTTTGACTCTATACAAAAATAAAATGTTAAACTCTAACAAAACCAAAAAGACTAGTAAGACTATTTTCAGTCTCTGAGTGAGCACTGCTCACCTCAATGGTATCCATACAGACAGAGACAAAAAAGTTACTAACACTGCTGCAACTGCTTTCACACTGTCTCCCACACTGACCCTTCCCCAGTGAAGAGAAAAAAGCCTCTCTTTCTGGTATTATGAGAATAAGAACACTGCAATACAGGGGCAAGATGGCCGTCGCATAGCAGCACGTAGGCACTGTAGCTCCTGAGTTGCTTACTTTAGTTATTTTCCTGAGCTTTTTCTTTGGCAATAATGCCGCACACAAAGCGAAAAGCTAAGATTCGTGAACTTACCTCGACTCCAACCGAAGCGGCAAGGCAACTCAGAATTGAAGACGCCTTCGGGAGATCCATGCTACCGTTGCCGGTGGGAGGGGCCGCAGGAGAAGCTAGCGGGGAGCAGCCGCAAGACTCCGGGCCAGCAGAAACATCCCTCAGCCCCAGACAACCAACAAAGCCGACTCCTCCAACAGGCCCCCTCAGTGAATGGAGGGTGTGAACAACTAAGAACAATGCTAATGGACCAGCAGACCCCAAGGACACAGACCATCAGGAGAGATACAGCTGGTGAGCTGAATATCTCCGTGAGCCCAGAAGATCAGGGGCCTGATGACCGGTCTGAGGGAGAACTGTGTATGTCTGAGGAAAGGCATGCTCCCGAGAAAGGAAAGGAGGAATCCAGATTTGAAGTACTCCTGCCGACACATCTTGAAATGCCTGAGAAGGTAACATTAGAAGCTATATGGAAAGCTATTATGACATTAAATAAAGCTATTGCTGATCTTACAAAAATGGTTAGAGAGAATGTAACAAATGTTCAGAGTCAAGAGAAGAGGCTTTCCCAAATGGAAAAGAAAATTACAGAAATTGGGGTCGAAGTAACAAAAGTGAAAGAAGTGCAAACTGAATTGATTAAATCAGATTCCATAATGTGTCACAAAGTGGAATACTTTGAAAATGAAATGAGGAGGCCTAACCTAAGGTTCCTCAATTTTCCTAAAACAAAATGGATACCACACAAGGAACTTTTGAAAAGTTATTTTCTTAATATATTGGGATTTGCAGAAACATCGCTGCCTCTAATCTCAAAGATTCTGTATTTGCCGTCAAGAAGAGATGAGGAGAACCAAGAGGAAAATTCAGAAGATAATTTGTCAGATATAATTGAAAGATCCTATGAGACAATGATTGAGAAAAGAACTATGCTCTTAGTAACTTTTTCATTGCTTTCGGATAGAGATAGAATTCTTCAGGTATATTTTCGTAAGCAGAAGGATTTGTTTTATGGGAAACAGATAAGAGTTTTTCCTGACATAACAAGAGCAATGCAGCAGAAAAGGAAATTGTTTGAGAAGTGAAGTGATTTCTAGAGAAGCAAAATATTTCTTAAGGTTTCCATGCCGCTGTATAATTGTTTATCAAGGGAATAGATATGTATTTAATGAAGTTGAGCAGTTGAGGCAATATTTGGGCTCCCATTCCTAAGTATTCTCAGGAGTAGTTGGTTAATAGAAAGAATGGAGCACGAGCTATGCTTACTTTATAAGTAAAAAAATTCCTGGAAATACTATGCTTAAAAATATCTTACCCCCTCCATATTGCCTATAATGTCTTGTTTAGATTTTGTTACAGATAGTTTTTGTTTTTCTTAAAGAATGTATTAATGTTCCTATTGAAATGTGATCCTTTTTTCTGTAGCAAAAGAATCTGAATGTATAATTTGAAAATTCTAATAAAAATTAAATTAAAAAAAACAGAACACTGCAATACAGAGAAGATCAGATGTAGCCAAAAAACATTGCCAAATCTAAAGATTTCTAAGCTTTTTTAAATCTCTGAGAGAGCTTCTTAGCACATGTCCTTCTCTACCGACTGCTAGAGAGAAAATACAGAGCTTCTCGCACATGCTTAGAGTTTATAGCAAGAGTGGGTCAGCATCACTTGATCCAGATAGCAGCTATAGGTTAACTTACAAAGATGATTCATTGTGATTTATCTTCTGTGTAGTTTCCTTGCCAACATATACTGACTCAGCTCTGATAAGGTTCTAGCACAGCTGTGAGGTCACACAGGCAAGAGTTGGTTGCTAAGTAACCTGCACCTGTTTATTTACTTAAAGGTCGATTTTAAAATGAGTGTATACATGAGTGTATCAGTGCACAAGTGAGGATAAGCTAGAATATTTTATCGTGCATGCACCTATGTGTTTGTGTTTTAAAATTCATCGAGCGTAAATGTGCTCCTAATTTTAAGAGGTTACTCAAGCACAGCTCATGCGCATATGTCTTCAATAGGATCATATCGGCTTTTACGCGCATATGTCAGCAAATTTTAAACATGCTTGCGTGAGGCAGAGTCCCAGTTTTCCAATTAGTCTACCAGTTTGTACAGTTAATAGTGAGGTATTTCAGAACCTTCTGGTTCTTCATCCTGCACACTGCCCTGAAACTTGAGATCTAAAGACTTGCTCTTCATCAGGAACAACAGTAAAGTTGTGCGGATATCTAGCATATGCATGCTGAAGGTTTCATTTTTAAAATTCAGAATCATGTGGGTAAGTTTTGGCCCCACCCCAGAATGCCCATGCCCTGCCCATTCCCCGCCCCTTTTCTGTTCCCTTCTTCCTCACGCGCACACGGGTACATACGCACTTATCTTGCGGCTTTTTTAATTACATGTTGCTCAGATGCGGCCTACATGTGGGGTTTTTTGCACAAGCAAGGGTTTTAGAATTGACCTGTTAGTGTAGAGCCATAAACTTCAATGGGCCATAGACTTGAACGGGAAACATATAACAAATTTGATGAAGATTATTTGTTTCATTCATAGGACTCTCCATTCATTTTCTGGGACCATAAATGAAACAAATATGGACTCCTTTGTCATGTTTTGCCCATTTGTTTTTAATGAATGCACATCCCTATTCCTGGTACACTCCATTTATCTTTCCTAAAGGCACATTCTTCTTTGAACGCCTTCCTATACAAAGAGATAACTTTGGGGACAAATTTATGGGTTTATTCACATGCCACAGATGCCAATTATGCTTTGTTCTATAAAATGATTCTAAATGAAAACTATCAACACAAAGGTAAGTCACATTAGCTGGCAATTTATTGGGTCTTGGAAGTGTGCCTCTTTCTTTCTAGCATGCAATAAAAAAAGGAAGAAATTAAATAGAAACCTGCTAATTTTAAATCTTGTTTCAGAAAGTTCCATGAAAAGGTAATGAAAAGCAATTATACTTTGAAATGCTTTTTTTTATTGTCTTCCTAATGACATCCTGGCTACTGATATGATTTGGCTTTTGCTACTGAACTAAATGCCCAGTGGCTAATATCTGGATGACTGCTGTGCTAGTTTTGTAGCCCAGCAGGAAGATACCAAGTAATTCAGAATTCTTGTGTAATGAAGGCCTATTATTCACAGGAATGATTGCATACCTGTGAGAAACAGAAGGCAATAGCAGCTTTCAAGATGCACTGGGGTGAAAGGCCCACATTGTGGTGGGCAATTGAACAGTCACCAGACGAGATTCACAAAGGAAAGTAGTGCAGAGTTCAGGCAGTCATACTAGCGCTGAAGAAAATGAGTTCTGCAAGCTGTGATACTTTTCATTGGAGTAATGTAAGAAATAGACATAGGTGACCTTGTTCTTAGGGCCTGATTTCCTATTAGGTAGGTCTTGGGGTGCCAAACTGAAAGGGGTGTTTTGTCCTCTGTCCTGGTAGCACTTTCTTCTAAGCATTATTCAGCCTGATGAACAGTGACCCATTGGACCTTCCCTGTTAAAGGTGTAGGAGCAGGCCGGCAGCATTCTTCGCACTGTAGAATTGCATTGGCCCACCCCTGCACCTTTAAGGGGATGGGTCTGATGGGACGCTGCTGCTCAGGTTGGGCAGTGCTTGAGAGAGAAAGAGAGAGAGAGAGAGAGAAAGCCTGTAGAGGAAGCATACCTTTTACCATGACACATCTTAAGAGGGAAGGAGGGATTGGCACACACCACTGCATCCTTGGAGTAGCCCCTCCTACCCCCAAACACACACCTCTTCTTAGGGTTGCCAAAGAGATAAATCTACCTCTATCATCATCATTGTTGTTTAATTATAACATGCTTTTGCAGCCGGAGAGTTCAAAGCGTGTTACAGATAGAGTCATTTGTACAGCAGAATGTTCTAGTTCACGTAGGCTATTATAGCACAGGAAGTGCAGAAAGGAGTAATGAGTAAAAAATTGTACTCAAACCTTAAGGCCACATATTGAAAAAACTGGCAACAATCCTCAGAATAATTTGAGATGCCAACTAAATTACCAAGATCAAACAGAAACCTGGTCCTTGACGATTGTCCTCACTGTACTATATTTCTAAGCATAACAAGTAAGCAGAGAATTGCACAGCAATAGTGTGAGTGCTTTTTTCATCAGTTATGGGGCTGGGCTAGATCCATATGTTTTCTGGAAAAGCATTGTTTTGGTTTCTAGCTTTTACATAGATAACAACTATCCTAAAAATGTGCTGTACATTGAATAGTTTATGAGATAAAGGGCACACAGACAAAGCAAATATATAAGCAATATTTTGTAAAATGCTAAAAATGTACAGTAAAAATTTAGCCCTTTATTCTCAGTTCTGATTTGCTAACTATATTGCCAGTAACAGGAACAGTGCTAGCTTTTTTGCTGCCCTCTGCAAACAATTACTGAGCTGCCCTATTGTGGTTCTCTGAAAAAAAGACGCTTAGAACCAACAACTGTAGAGAAAAAGGGTTTTATTTAAATGCTATAAAATAATACAAATATAAAATAATAAATAATAAGGTACCTTATGGAGAGGCAGAGTGCCATGCAAGGAATCAGCAGAAACTCCCTCTTGATTTTTTTTAATGCTTAATTGCAATTTTTTTTCCAATAACCAATACATAACAGAAACAGTCTCTGTCTCAGTCTCTGTCTTTCACGCTCTGTCTCTCTCACACTGGGCCAGATTTTTAAAAAGTTATGCGCATAAATCCAGAGGATTTACGTGCGTAACCGGTCTTACGCGTGCCGGGCCTATTTTAAAAAGGCCCAGCGACTTGCGTAAAGCCCCGGGACATGTGTAAGTCCCGGGGCTTTACTAAAGGGGTTGGGCAGGGGCAGTGTGGTCCGGGGCAGGGCAGGATCAGAGACCTCTGACACAGCGGCCATTTGCTGTTGTGTTGGAGGATCACGTGCCAGCAGGCTGCCAGTGTGTGCAACTTGCGCCTGTCCAGAGGCAGGCGCAAAAGGTAAGACAAAGGCCAGGGGGGGTAAGGTCAGGATAGGGGGGAGGGAACGGGGGATGGCAGCGTGACTCGGCATGCGCAAGGTGCACAATTATGCACCCCCTTGCACATGCCGACCCCCGATTTTATAACATGCGCGCGCCTGCGAGCGCATGTTATAAAATCAGGCGTACATGTGTGCACGCCGGGTAGCACGCACACATATACGCCCACGCGCACCTTTTAAAATCTACCCCACTGTGTCTCAGTCTGTCTCTGTCTCACATTCTCTAAGTCACACTTTCACTCAGTCTCAGTCTCACACTCTTTGATAGTCTCAGTATCTGTTTCTATCCCAAGCTTCCTCTTCCCCATTGAAAAAGGCCCAGCTCCCTTCAGTGATCCAGGCTTTGACATCCACACTCCCCATCCCTCCCCCCCAGGCCTTTACCCATCCACCTCCCCCTCCCCTCCCCTCCCCACCCACAAACCCATCTTACCATATCCGTGGGTTCAAAATTCCTAAATGGGCAATAGCAATCTCCAGGGGCTCCTGCCTAGCTTGCTGGTATGTAAAATTAGCACCAGCTGGAGCCATTTTTTCATACAAGCAGACAGGGTAGGATGATCTGGGGATTTCTTCAGCCCTGACAGTCCTTCAAGATCGCATGATTCAGAGCTGAATATCCACAAAGGATACCATTAAAAAAGGAAAATTAGATTGTTCTGACATTAAGGATATGGAAAAAGCCGTTTCCAAATTACCTGAATCAGCTTCTAGTAAGCAGGCTGTGAAAAAGAATAAAAAGAATAGCGTCTAATTGTCTGTTGGCAAATGCCAGATGTCTCAAAAGTAAGCTGGGAGAATTATATAGTAAGGGGGTAAAAGAGGTGCTCAGGGAGGATAAGACCTTAGCAGAAAAACTAAATGAATTCTTTGCCTTGATCTTTACTGAGGAGGATGATCGGGAGATGCCCACATCTGAGCTATGCAGACCGATGCAGGAAGCTGAGCATTAGGAAACTGTGTGCTGAATTCCAGCTACTTTACTTTTTTTTAATTCCCAGTGCAGTAAGCTAATGCCATGCTAATGCATCAGGCGTTAAAAAGTGCATATACCGAGTTAAAATGTGCGCTCAGCAGAGGCTAAAAGCACATTTTAACTCAGAGGCGGGGGTGGGGTAGAACTTGCCTGTTACAGCCTTGCTGCCCCCATGCGCCCAAGCAAGCGTAGGGGAGAGAGGGAAGGTCCGTAATGCTATAAAAGGCCTCGCAAGTGGAAAATAAACGTTCTGTTTTTTTTATTGTATAGAGACCCTCCAGGCCTCACTAGATGGTAGGGATGTGCAGACAAAAAGTTTATGTTCATAAGTCCATAAGTTGAAAAGGGGGGTCAATTTCGGTCAATATGGACATATGGAGAATTCCATAAGTTGAGTCTATGTCCATACGTGCACCGGTTCCCTAAATAAAAATTTAAACCCCTCACCCTCCTTAATCCCCCCCTAAGACTTACCAAAATTCCCTGGTGGTCCAGCGGGGAGTCAGGAAGCCATTCCTCTATTCATTTGCGAGGAGCACGTGACGTCCACGTCACGTCAGAGTGACGCGGCCGTCACGTGGTCCACGGCGGTTCCGCTCCCGGACCCCTCATTGGACACAAACGGAACTTTTGGCCAGCTTGGGGAGGTCAGGAGGCCCCCCCCAAGCTGGCCAAAAGTTCCATTTGTGTCCAACGAGGGGTCCGGGAGCGGAACCAGCTTGGGGGGGTCATGTGGTCCACCGCGGTTCCGCTCCCGGACCCCTCGTTGGTCAGGAGGCCCCCCCAAGCTGGCCAAAAGTTCCATTTGTGTCCAACGAGGGGTCCGGGAGCGGAACCGCAGTGGACCACGTGACAGCCACGTCACTCCGACGTGACGCGGACGTCACGTGCTCCTCGCAAAGGAATAGAGGAATGGCTTCCTGACTCCCCGCTGGACCACCAGGGAGTTTTGGTAAGTCTTGGGGGGGATTAAGGAGGGTGAGGGGTTTAAAATTTTATTTAGGATCAACGATCGCGATTTCCAACTTGTTCAACATAGCTATGTTGAATAAGTTGGAAATCCGATCGTTTTCGCCTCATCACTTTTTTAAGTTAAAAAAAAAAAAAAAAAGTAGCGTTTTACATATAAGTTCAAAACGAATGCACACCCCTACTAGATGGCCCTAGTTCAAATCCTGAGGTTAGTGAGTTAGGAGAGAGGTGTACCATGCTGAACAGCACCTCCTCTGAGACTTGCTGGAGTGGTGAGCTCCTGTGTGCAGAAGAGAGAGAGGGAGTAGAGTGAGTACAGTGTGTGCCATTTTTGGTTGGAGTTTGAGGAGCTGTTGCAGTCTTTTTTTGTTTTGGGACTCAAGGCTTCTGAGACCTTTGAAAAGGAGTGAGGTTCTCCCTGTCTGGGAGGGTTTTCCTCGTATTTTTTGGGAACTGTTTGAAGTCAATTTTTTTTTTTTTTTTTTTTTTTTTTTTAGAAGTTTTCTCCTTTTCTGAATCCCTGGTCCTGGCTGGAGGAGGGACAGGCCCTGCTTCTGGAAGCCAAGGTAGAGAAGACCTGCTGAGCTTCTCCTGCCCATTAAGGAGGGTTGGCAGTGACTCGCCACAATAGAAACTGAGAGAGAGAGAGTTCTTTTCCTGGGAGATTTATGAGGATTCTATTTTTGGTATTTTTCCTGAGTCGGGGAGGACGTTGGAAGTTACCCTTCCTTATCCTAAGGTTGAAGAAATTGAAGGGCTGTTTTTTTTCCCCAGCAGAGAAATCTTCCCTCCAAGAGGTCCAACCAGCAGTGTTCAGATAGGAGCCAGAGGAAGACGTTTCGAGACATCTGGTGATCCCCACTGGAGTCTTAACCCCGGGACACAGGACACTGACTCGGCTTTTGAGGATCTGGAGTTCAGCTGGGTCCTCAGGTACAATTTGGGAAAGGGATCCTTTTACACATAAGATACCCTGGCGTGCTAGCTTTTTGCTGCCCTGTGCGAACTCAATTACTGTGCTCCCTCCCCCCCCCCCCCCCCCATTCATTCAGTCTCTGTCCTGGACCCATCAAAAAAAGCCCAGCTCCCTCCAGCAATCTTATTTTTAAAATTTGACACCCTCCCCCAAACGGAACCCATGGTCAAAGGAAAGGTATTAGGTACTCTAGGCAAAACTTATAGCCTTGCACAAACACACACCCTCTACAAATGCACACACACACACACACACACAATTCATTTATGGATTTATAATAGATTTTTACATGAAAAAAAACCACATTCAAAAGTACAGTCTTCTAAGGCAAAACTATCACTTACAGAATGCATATTATATTTGCATGCACTGCTGTGGTGTGAACTAGAAAACACTGCAAAAAAAGAGCCTTGGAATTCTGATGGAATTAGACTTTCTGTAATGTGTGCTGGGTGTGGGCTTGGCCCTCTGAAAGCCATGAATAAATGGAATTACCATTACAATATAGTAAACCTCCCATACAAAAGAACCCTAACTGCCAGCACTCAAACAGTAACAACCTTATCTATTAAAAGACAACACTGTACATACACCAAGACCTACGGTATAACACCAATAAACCTTCTAATAGGAAAACAGAAGAAATCAGACTGCTATAAGATCCATACAGATAAATTATATGGTAGCAGAATACCTCACCTCGGTCACACATGGAGAACACAGACTGACCCTGACCAAATACAGACTAAAGAGACCAGAAAGTGTAAATAGAAGCATGCAGAGAAGAACTGAACTGGGACCCATAACAAGCCAGCCTCAATAAGCAGAGTAACAATGTAAAAACAGAAACATTACCATTCTTCATAAAACATTAATAAAATCAAGAAATCATCAATCATAATAGTAAAATCATAGTCATAAAAAGAATAAATATTTCAAACCAGTTAACAAATAGAATATCCAAAATTTCCCAAACACTAATAAAATATTTCAAAACATCAGATGAATAAAAAAATTCCAATAATTAAAATGTTCTAATATTTCCCCAAAAATCAATAAAATATTCATACAGCACAAATATCAAATTACACCCAATAATTAAAATTAAAAAGGATTTAAAAATCTCCTGCTCTTCATACCTGGGATCTTTTGATTTCCAGTCACCCTGATATTGTTATGCATTGGGGGAAGTAGGGTCACACAAACTTTATCTCCACACACACACACACACTCACTCACACATTCATTCATTCTCTCACACATTCCATCGCTCATATACATGCCTAAGCTCCCACATTTACTCCCTCTCTCTCCCTCACAAACACATTGTGCGTGTGTGCATGCCTGTGAGAGCCTCTCTGTATCACAGAGGCTCTCATAGGTACACACACACATGCACACAGGCACTCATACATAGGCTCTCACACAGACATATATAATACACATGAACACAAGCTCTGACATAGACACATACACATACACATGAACACAAGCTCTGACACAGAAACACATTCAAGCTCTCACACCAACACACACACAAGCTCTGACACAGACACATGCACACAGGTTCTCTCTCTCTCTCACACACACACACACACACACACACTCACACGGCCTCCTTTCTCCAGGTTCTTTGCACGGCCCCATCCATCCGCTTCTTCACTTCGGGCCATGGTGGGATGAGCTCCACCATGGCCCTGTGGGCTTGTCTTTCCTTCAGACCTACCAGCCTTCTCATGACTGACGGAGGGGTCGTCGGCTGTCAAACCCGCTGACAGCCGTCGCTCCTGTCAAAAAGGAGGCACTAGGGACGCGCTAGAGTCCCTAGCGCCTCCTTTTATCGCGGGCCCTAATTTGCATAGGCCACCCTCCTGAATCACGCGCCCAGGAGAGTGGCCTGTGTGCTCGCCCGCTCTCCCGCGCGTTTTTCTGAATTGGCCTGTAAGTGAACAGAAGCAGACTCAACCCCTACATGGTGCAAAGTTAAACTACATCTTTCTGCAATTTCTAATGCTAAATTACTCTTTATTTGCTGATTTTAACAGATTGAAAATAATAACAGTGAATATGATGTGCAAACTTTTTGACATCCTTCCAGTTGATTTAAAACTGCTTTCTTAAAAAGTTGTTAATAAGGTCGAAAAAGTTGATTGACTTGTTAGGCTTTCAGTTATGTGAGGATAATTCCTTCTGTTGAACAAATCCTATTACCCTTCTAACCTCTCAGGTGGTGATTGTTATTTTTTCTGCTTTCAACAACCATGGGCTCCTTTATGCAGCTGTCTGAGCATTTGAAATGAAGATAATTCACGCTAACAAAGCAAGAGAAAACTATTTAAAAAAATAATCTCTAAACACTTCTAGCTCACAATTTTAACTGTCAGAAACATTTAGAAATGAAAGTTACTGTTGAATCATGTGTGGCGTGGCGGAACAGTTCAATTTTCATTTCATCAGTCCAAAACACTTTGTTCTAAAAAAGTTTCAGGCTTATCAAGGTTTTATTTTGCTTACTGTAGACTATGACTGTTGTTATCAGATAATAGAAAAGGTTTCCTTCTGACAACTCTCCCATGCAGATCATTGAAGCACTGTACTGTGAACCCGTGGACAGCTACTCCAGTGACAGCTAAACCTTTCATCAGGTCATATGTGGTTATCAGCCACAAGTTCTGTTTTGCAGATCTGCCCAGTTTTTTCTTGGCCTTCCAGGTCTTGCCTTGACGTCAACAGTTCTATGAAACTTATATAGAATATACTGAAAGATGTTAAAGCAGACCCAGGAATAAGACCAAAAGTGGAAGCAACAGTCATGAAAAAAGGTAAGCTGATATTTTAAAGAATCTAATCAGTACTGTAAGAGACATTGAATCCAATTCTGTCTATATGGCGGTCCATATTCAGAAGCATTTAGCCAGATTACTGATTTTACTGGCTAAACCTTGGTTAAATATCTCATTATCAGACTAAAATTTAGCTGAATAACTTAGGAGCATTCTGGGTTCGTTTCTGGGAGGAGTTAGGTTAGCTGGATAATCTAACTAGCTAACTCTGATATTCGGAGTTTATCCTGCTAACCTTTCAATATGGCCAGTGGCTGAATATGGATCTCATGGTGTCCTCATAATTTCAGAAGGTCTTTGCATCTACTTCTGCTCTTTTCCGACATGTCTCTTGCTGAAAAATACCTGATTCATCTCATTGATATAGAAATGAGGTGAAAGAATATAAAAGATGAATCAGATATTTTTCAGCGAGAGACTAGTGAGGTTATGTCCTGAAAACTAGTGAGGCTGATAGGTCCCTGTGACTTTGCTGGACAGTACACATCCACCACCAACCTGTCAGCATTAACCCAATTGGTTTCTAGGAAGTTTTAGCCTGTTGGTTGTAACCCAGCTATCCTGTGTCTTGCAGTATCGCTAGATTATGCTTGCTTTATTAATCCCTTGTTTGTTTCTCTCTTTCTCGGGTGTGTGTTGCAGGCCCTGTACCATTTTAATAGCCTTTCTCTGTCCTCAGGAAGGCCTGGCCTCCAGAACTGAACATAGTACTCAAGGTGAGGATTCATTAATGAGCAATACAAGGACAGCATTACCTCCTTTTTTTCCTACTGATAAGAACATAAGAACATGCCATACTGGGTCAGACCAAGGGTCCATCAAGTCCAGCATCCTGTTTCCAACAGTGGCCAATCCAGGTCATACGAACCTGGCAAGTACCCAAAGACTAAAGGGTGGATTTTAAAAGCCCTGCTCGCGTAAATCCGCCCGGATTTACGCGAGCAGGGCCTTGCGCGCCGGTGCGCCTATTTTCCATAGGCCGCCGGCGCGCGCAGAGCCCTGGGACGCGCGTAGGTCCCGGGGTTTTCAGAAGGGGGCGTGTCGGGGGCGGGCCCGTGGGCATGGCGCCGGCCCGGGGGCGTGGTCCAGGGCCTTCGGACCAGCCCCCGGGTCGGAGCACGGCGCGCCAACAGTCCACTGGCACGCGTAGATTTACGTCTGCTTCTCGCAGGCGTAAATCTACGGACAAAGGTAAGGGGGGTTTAGATAGGGGCCGGGGGGGTGGGTTAGGTAGAGGAAGGGAGGGGAAGGTGAGGGGGAGGGCGAAAGAGAGTTCCCTCCAAGGCCGCTCCGATTTCGGAGCGGCCTTGGAGGGAACGGTGACAGGCTGCACGGCTCGGCGCGCGCCAGCTGCCCAAAATCGGCAGCCTTGCGCAAACAAAAGTACGCAATCGCGCTTTTTAAAAAAATCTACCCCTAAGTCTATTCCATGTTACTGTTGCTAGTAATAGCAGTGCTATTTTCTAAGTCAACTTAATTAATAGCAGGTAATGGACTTCTCCTCCAAGATCTTATCCAATCCTTTTCTAAACACAGCTATACTAACTGCACTAACCACATCCTCTGGCAACAAATTCCAGAGTTTAATTGTGCACTGAGTAAAAAAAAACTTTCTCCGATAAGTTTTAAATGGCCACATTCTAACTTCATGGAGTACCCCCTAGTCTTTCTATTATCCGAAAGCGTAAATAACTGATTCACATCTACCCGTTCTAGACCTCTCATGATTTTAAACACCTCTATCATATCCCTCTGCTTATGAAACCAAGCATTATGTTAGCTTTCCCTGTTGCTTTGTCACTTAGACATCTCATAAAGCCAAATCCCATCTATACTTTCCATTTTTTTGGAAGTGTGATTTAGATGAAGTACTCTCCTTCTTCTGTAATGATGAGTGTGGCTCCTGAAAGAGATGGGGGAAAAAGTAACGGGTGGAAGCAACTGATCAAAAGAAGGAAGTCTTAATGATTATTTTCGGTCTTTCTGTGGTCTCAGCAAAGAAGGTTAAAGTATTGTTGCATTCTGCATTAGATGAGGAGACGATAAATTCTGCACTATAAAAATAAGTGCTATTATCAAATCACATCTTTGTACAAGCACCTGCTGATCCATCAGGATTTGAAAAGTATATTGGCAGAGTAGAATCACAGTTAAAGTACAGCATTGCAAACCTGGAGACCTCAGTTCAATTCCCTTATTCCACATTCACTGTGTGACCTTAAGCACACCACTTAACCTCCACTGTGCTTACGCTTGAGTTGCAAGCTTTCTGGAGAAGGAATGATCACAACCACACCAATGATGTAACCCAGGGTTGTGTGAACTGAGAGTGCTGTTTAAACAATATATTAAAACATGTGTATAGCAAGCACTCACACTAAGAACCAATATTTTCTAGGCTTCCATCTGCTTTTTCTTCATTTTTTATCAGGATTTTTTTGGGAAATGTTCCCTTTTAAAATTTTGATTCGATTATTAAATGAAGCCAGCAGTGGTATTTTCCAGCATACACACTTTATTTGCATGAATGAGTTATAAGAAGAGAGAATGACTTCTCTCTGATTAGGAATCATCCTTGTAGATTACATCTATTATCAGTTTTAACAAAACAAACAAAAAAAAATCAGTGAAAGTAAATTACCTTCTCATTTGCACCATTTCATAAGAACATAAATAAGAATGTTAATGCTGTGAAAAACCCTGGGCCTTTATTGAAGAACGGTACGGTTGGAGGAAGTTATCTAACAGTATTTCCCTTGCATTCAGCATAATAGAAAGTAAATAGTACTCCAAGTATCAAGGGGAGGGGATGGATCAGGGAGCAGAGTGGCTCTTTACTCTGTTTGCTACATCCTCTGCTTCATCCTGTTCCTCCCCTCCCCTGCTAGCTTCCTGGTAGTGTAGAGGGTGGGGTAGGAAGCAAAGTGCTATTCTCTGCTGAGTGTGATTCTGTGAACCTGTGCCTATTCCTAGAGAAGAGACAAGTACCGGAGGCTGTCTTGGGATTAGGAAAGGGTGAGAGTGCTGGGGTAGGGCTTGGGGATAGAGAATAAAGTTCTGGGATCATCCCTGGAGAAGATGACAGAGAGAGAATATGTATGTGAGAGAGTGGGGAGGAGGGAGTTGAAGAGAGAATGTTGATGCACCCCCTTCTACCACCAATCCGCTCTGAATCTCAGCGTGACCACAACTCAAATGTCCTCAGATACAGCCGTTTGCAGAGAAGTGGCTGGGTGGAAAAAGGGTTGGAGAGTTCATGTACAGAAAGCATGCACTGGAAATGAAATTGGGCCTGGCAAAGTGTCATCAGAAGTGGGATAAGTGCCGATCCATTCATAAAAAGACCGGGTTAGAAAACTAATCAGCTGTGGAGAATTATACAAAGACATTGCAGTTGTTGCAAATGTAGAAATATAAGGCCAAATTTTTAAATGGCCGCACGCATAAAAATCGGCACTTTTGCGTACAAGCGGCAGGCCCTGAAAAAGGGGCAGGCTGGGGGCGTGGTCTAGATGGGGAGAGGCGGGGCGGAGTGGAACGGAGGCCAGCTGGGACAGCGGCCATTAGCCGCTGTCCCGGGCCAGCGCATGCCAGCAGCCGGCCGGTGCACATAACTTACTTCTGCTCATCAGAGCAGGTAAGTTACAAAAACAAAAGGGTTAGTTAGGCTTGATTTAGGGGTCGGGGTAGAGAGGGGAAAGGGAAGGAATGTTAGGCAGAGAAGTTCCCTCCCAGTCTGCTTCTTAATTGGAGCGGACTGGGAGGGAACTGGGGGAGGCCCGATTGCGTCGCCACGCGTATCAATGCAAAATTCGGCCCCCTAAAGGGCACCGCCCGCATATGTGCGCATGGATTTTAAAATCCGGCGCACAAGTACACGCAGCCAACGGATTTTATAACATGCACGTGCCAGCGCTCACGTGCTATAAAATCGGCGCGTCCATGTTTTAAAATCTACCCCATAATGAGAAACTAAGCAGTGAATTGGGCAAGTGGGCTAGCTAGCTTTGTAGGGAGTGGAGCTTATTCTGCAAAGGGTGTTAACAAACAGGACTGAAGGCTCTTCAGTAAATCTGTTGCTGTGTGAGTCCTGGGTATTAGCGCTGTGATGAATTGACAAATTTCCTGTAAAGGTTCTGAGTGTTTATAGCAGTTTTGTGATGCATCGTAATGTGTCTGGTAGTGGAAGTAGTTTGCTTTGCTGTTAATGAGATCTAGAACCTAATTAGTTTAATATAATCAAAATGCATATAATTCAAAATAAGCAAAAAAGGCAAGACATAATTATGGATTAAATACACTTCCTTTGCACTCCCTAATGCTTAACAGGGTAGAGGTTAAGGATCACATTCACACCTATCTAAGGGCCACAAGTTTGGGACCTAGGTCACACTTGCATCTACTTATAGGCTACAAATAACAGTGAAATGTTTTACATTTTAAAAACCCACAAAACATTTCATGGTCTCCCAGCTTGTGGTGTGTGGTGTGTGCTGTGTACAGGATGAAGGCACATTTCTTCACTTGGCCATAGGTGCTAAACGGCCTGGGCTACAGTTCTGTCTTCATGTCCTGACTTTTCCCACTTTGAATTTCTTCAATCATATTAATTAAGTTTTCTTGGGGGTCACTTGAGCTTTAGAGATCCTTAAAGCAGATTTCCCCAAACTCTCACAGGCTTTAATGTATTGTCTTTAAGAGCTTGGCTTAATTCTTTCTCCCCTCAAATCTAAATACAGAAAGGGGTTGAGAAGTAGCACAAGTTTGAGACGTGTGGGCACTAGCACCAAACTTGTTTCAAACGTGTGCAAATTCAAGCCCTTTCTGTGTCCAATACATGCACATGTATTCCCCTCAATTACAGCATCTTTCATTGCGGCCTCCTTCTGTAAATGATGTTCACCAAGCCTGATGAGACTGGCTGTGACTACCCTGCATATGCACAGGGCAGCGCACCCGGGGGGCGGGAGAGACCGCAGAGCTGCTGGCAGCCGAAGAAGAAGAAAAGCTTCAAGCCGCCACCGGCCGTCGATGAGGCACATCTTCCGGTTGCGGGTATGTGCGCGCCCGTGTGCGGGCACAGCTTTCACTCTCCCCGGCACACGGGAAGGTCCGCGGGGATGGCCCCAAGACATCAGGAGCCCCACGAGGCCCAAAGATATCAGGAGGCCATGTGTGTATGTGTGTGAGTGACTGAGAGCATTTCTGTGTTAGTGCTTGTGTGTGTCTGAGAGCCTATGTGTTTGTGCATGTGTGTATGTCTGTGTGAGAGCCTGTGTGCTTGTGAATGTGTCTGAGTGAGAGCCTATGTGTGTGCGTGTATGTGTCTGAGTGAGAGCCTATGTGTGTGCGTGTATGTGTCTGTGTGAGAGCCTGTGTGTGTGCATGTATGTGTCTGTGTGAGAGCCTGTGTGTATATTTGTGTGCCTGTGAGAGCCCATGTGTCACATATAGGCTCTCACAGGCACACACACACACACACACACATAATGTGTCTGTGAAGGAGAGGAAGCCTGTCCATGTGCTTTCATTGGCTTGAGCGCCCGTCAATTTGGGCGCTCAAGCCAATGAAAGTACGCTTCGCTTCGCTTCGTGCCGTGACGTCATGCGCTTCGCTGGCTCTAGCCATTGGAGCCGAGAGCCCGAACCGCGCCGCGGAGTACCTGCTGGAGCTGAACAACATCATCGAGAGCCAGCAGAAGTTATTGGAGACAGCGGCGGCGCATCAAGGAGCTGGAGGTGCAGCTGGAGCGGCTGAGCCAGGAGAACCGGGACCTGCGTGGGGACCGCTGGAAGCCGCTTTCGCCGCCGGCTGCCCCCCTCCGGAGGACGGCAGAGAAGGCTGAAAGGGCTGAAAAAGCAACAAGAAGTTAGTTGGTAACATGTCGAGTCGCTTCGGGAGAAGGGGATTTTAGGTTTTTAGGTTTCCTTTTGGGGGAAAGTTTGCCGCCTACCCTTACCCCTGCCTCTAACGCAGGGGTAGGGGTAGGCGGGTAAATTAGCAGGTTAAACGCGCGACTAAACTGCAGGTTAAAAAGGCGATAGTCGGGGCGTGCGTTACTGTATGGGGGGGAATAGCTAATTCGATGGTTTACATCTCATATACATGCCGCGGGCGGAAGGGGTTACTCGTTAATTTAAAGAGGCGGTAAGAATGGGTTAAAGGGGATAGTGAATCGCGGGTTGGGCTAACGCGGCCAAATTGTGAGTAAAAGGCGGGTTAGAAGCAGGGTAACCGCGGCCGCACTTTACTGTATTGACCTGATAGCTAGTAATGAATGGGCCCCCTGAAAACACAACTGTTTGTAACATTGTCAGTGTATCTAGGATCGATGCTGATTGGACAGGACATTCTAATGAGTCAAAAGTATAATAAGATGTGGATAAAAAAATGCACACTGAGCTTCAGTGCACATTTATTTACTCATGCACTTAAAAAAAGTTAACTCCCGATGCTGAAAACTAATGGTCTGCTAATGCATTGAGATCTTTAAAAAAAAGTGCACTAACCCAAAAATGAAGACACAGAAATATGCATGGCATGCATAAAACCTGATTTATGTGCATAAAACATTTTTCTGTGCTGAAAACATGATTTCTGCATAAATCATGACTTCTGCACATAAATCCTGAGTACAGGACCCCCCTATACCTCAAACTCCAGATTCAGCCCCATAGACTTATATTAGCCCCAAAAATGTGAGTTAACATTACTCCACCCTGCATAAAAAGGCCTATTGTAATATGTATTGGGTATGAGTTGGTCCTCAGAAAGTCACAAGTAAACCGAATTACAATTCCGATATAGTAAACATCACTTACCAAAATAGTAGAAACTGCCAACATTCAAATAGTGACAGCCCTACCTATCAGGCCCATACAGTAAACTGCATGGGAGAGCGGGCGCTCCGAGGCGAGCGCCCGCTCTCCTGGGCACGCAATTCAGTATTTAAATTAGGGCCCGTGCTAACAAGAAGGCGCTAGGGACACTAGTGCGTCCCTAGCGCCTCCTTATTGGTGGAAGCGGCAGCTGTCAGAGGGTCTGACAGCCGACGCTTAATTTTACCGGTGTCGGTTGTCGAACCTGCTGACAGCCCCGAGTTTGGAACATGGATGCCGGCAAACTTGAGCGTCCGTTTTCCAACCCGCGGGCAAATTTTTTTTTTTTGGGGGGGGGGGCCCTCTGACTTAATATCATTATGATATTAAGTCGGAGGTTGTACAGAAAAGCAGTTTTTTCTGCTTTTCTGTATACTTGCCCGGTGCTGTCTGAAGGAGTTAATTTCTGCGAGTAAAATGTGCGGCTTGACTGCACATTTTGCTTTCTGTATTGCTGGTGAATATCTAATAGGCTCATCAACATGCATTTGCATGTGATGAGCGCTATTAGTTTCGGGGGAGTTGGCCGCGCGTTTTCCACTCGCTATTACCCCTTACTTGTATAAGGGGTAATAATAGCACGTCAAAAAACGCGCAACCAAATGGGGGCTAATGGTGCGCTCGGCCAAGCGCACTGTTCTATATTTGCCTGTATGAAAAGGCAATACTACAAATATTACACCAGGCCGTAAAGCAGCAATACACCTCCTACTAGGAAAACAGAACAAACCAAGCTGCTATAGATCCCTACATAAATGTACAGGAAGCCTAAACTCCTAATGTTAAATAAAAAATGTCATAACCTCCATAGCAGTCTGCCTTTCCTGGGAGGAAAATAGCAAAAAACTTTTTTGAATAATATAGCTTTTCAAAGGAAAAAGGAAATTCCATGTACCTAAACTTTGAAGCTCTCTGATAGTTTAAAAATCAAAATAGTAATAATAACACCTCAAATTAATAAATCAGACCCAAAACAGTAAATGGCCGAATTTTGGAAGTAAATTATGTTCAAGGAGCAGGGAAAAAAATAACCAAAGTCAGTGAAATCCCCTGAAACGTTTTGCATCAAAGCAAACAATTATAACATCTTTAATTGTAGCCTCCTCCCTGTCCAGCAACATACATCTGCCTCCTTTGGCCGATCTAAGGGTGGCCAAGCCTTCCGTGTACCTGCAAACCAGCTTGGCCTAATTCCAAGAGATTATTTGCTGCTGAATCAAAGCCCTGCCAAGAAGATTCAGTAAAGCGAGCAACGGATTGCTGTAAGGAGGGAGGGAGGGAGAGAGAGACACACACACACACACACACACACACATAACCTGCCAGGAACTGGATGCTTCTGACCACCCTACAGTTCCCACAGTGCGGGAGACGAGCTCGGCCATGCAAGAAACCACCAGGAGGATGAGCCTGCGGCCCATGCCCGTCACCACTGTGCCAATCCGCCACTCAGCGCTGGGAATGGCAGTGAAGGATGCATAGCAGCCGCGCTGCTCCACTGTCACCATGGCCTGGTGGCTCTCGTCGCGTACTGGCTTGTCCAGCTGTATGAGGTGAGGGATTAGCTTAGGTGGCTAAAGTGAAAGCTGAAGTGTGAGCTAAGCCCTACTGAGTACTTAGACCGCCTTTCCCTATAATTTTCTACCATTAAAAGCAAAATTCTAACTAATATTTATTTTCTAACCTTGATTTCTGAGCTTTATTTGTGTTCTTCTGTCCTCACCAACAGCATTCTTTACAAGCAAGTGCTGTAATTGAATTTCTGAAAAGGGATTCAGTTTATACCATATATTTATTTATACATAAGGCATCCTCCCCAGGGAGCCGCACTGAAAATAAAAGACCCAATAAATCAAGGTAAGCAAACAAAGTCATTAACAGAATAGGAAAAATAACATGCACTGGGAGGGAGATCAGCTAGGGTGACTATGGAAAAGATGATTGGAAGAAATGAGTCGTTAAGTGGGAGTGATATGTGGACAGAGTTTAGAATTAACTCCGCATTAGGTTTAGTGGGACAGTCCTGGTTTTGGTCTCTCTGTTTACTGTCCCACAAGAAAGCACCTTTATGTTATAAAGGTCCCATTCTGAGCCATGACCCCAGTTTGACCTCAGATTTGGTCTGTTCTGACTCTTATTGCAGTGCGCTGTTACCTTGTGCTCCCCCTCCTGCCAGGAGTTCAGGAGTAGCCTTGCGACCCAACTTTAGGGTCCTACTTAATAAACGTTTTCCTCATAGAAACAAAATAGGAGAAAATGTTTAGTAAATAGGCCCCCCCCCTAGATTTTAAGTCTTATTGTACGTGAACGTAACTTGTCTTGAGCTGCCAATGCAAAGATGTAAAGGAAAAAATTAAAATTAAAAATACAATTACGGAGGCACCACTCCAAAGTCTTCTCATTCATTTCTACCATCTGAGCAGCACTTCCACCACTGCTGGCATGGGGAATGATGCCCAGCCTTCTTTCCTCCCACACGCCCACGGCAAAGTCATTGCTAGAGAATTTAGCGCTCTGTGTTGAAACAGCAGGAAGTACCCCCATCACCCCACCCCAAGCCAACCCTTTCCCCAAGTGGGCAGCGATAATAGTTCTGCCACTGCCTATCATCTGACCCTTCAGTCTGCCCCCCTCGCAAAGATGTGCCCTGTGCTACCGCACCATTCACACTCTCTTACCTACAGCCCTGCTACCCAAGCTTCAGTAAGGCTCCACAATGACTGCTCGTCAAACATCTTTGTTTTCAGTTCTGGAAAATGTGGTAACCCTGATTTAGTTATATCACACTCCAAAGTATCCAGTAAAGTATAAGCTTTCTTTTATTGAACCAACCAAAATAAATTATGCATATTGTTACTGTATATTAGCTTTTGAGGTCTCATAGGTCTCTTCTTCAGAAGTCTCTCCAAAAGACACCTTCTCAGGTGTCTAGGAAGCCTCAATTCCTAATGTTAAATAAAAGATGTCATAACCTCCAAAGTATCCTATCTTTCCTGGAAGGAAAACAGCAACAAACCTTTTTGAATAATACATTATATAGCTTTTCAAAGGAAAAAGAAAATTCCATGAATCTAAACTTTGAGGCAGTAATAATAGCACCTCAAATTAATAAAAACAAACCAAAAATAGAGTAAAAACATGGCTCTTTAAACAAGCATTTTACAAAGAGATGGGAGAATAGAAATTTATTCAGGAAAAGGCAGGGGAGCACCGACACACAGTACTTAGGACTGTACTTTAGATTAATCTATGAATGTTACAACACCACAATAAGTACAACTATAATACTAAGGGGTAGATTTTCAAAGGGATACGCGCGTACCCCCCGAAAACCTACCCCAAACCCCCCCTGCGCAGGCCGAGCCTATTTTGCATAGGCTCGGCAGCGCGCGCAAGCCCCGGGACGCGCGTAAGTCCCGGGGCTTGCAAAAAGGGGCAGTCGGGGGCGTGGCCAGGAGGCGCGGTTAGGGATCTGGGGCATGTCTGGGGCATGTGGGCAGTCCAGGGGCATGGCCGAGTGCCCCGACACAGCGGCCTGTGTCGGGGCCTGCCGCACCAGAGGCAGTAATAACTTCTCCGATAAAGGTGGGGGGGGGGTCTAGATAGGGCCGGGGGGGGTGGGTTAGGTAGGGGAAGGGAAGGGAAGGTGCGGGGGGGGGGGTAGAAAAAAAGTTCCCTCCGAGGCCGCTCCGATTTCGGAGCGGCCTCGGAGGGAACGGGCAGCACGCGTAGGGCTCTGTGCGCGCAAATTGCACAAATGTGCACCCCCTTGCGCGCGCCAACCCAGGATTTTATAAGATACGCGCGTATCTTATAAAATCCAGTGTACGTTTGTTCGCGCCTGGTGCGCGAACAAAAGTACGAGCTCGCATATGTTTTTAAAATCTTCCTCGGCGTGTGATAAAACTACCTGTGTAAGTACCTTGTTACAATTGGTCATGAACTACTTCGCTAAATGACTATGTCTAATGATATATTATAACCGAACCTTTGACGGCACCTGTTAGAATGTACTATAGTACACTTTTACCTACATTAAATATGTGCCTACATGTAAACCGTTGCGATGGTATTTAACTTAGCGACGGTATAGAAAAGATTTTAAATAAATAAAAATAAAAAATAGTGAATGACCCAACTTTGGAAGTACATTATGTCCACACTATTATTTATGGAGCAGGGAAAAAAAATAACCAAAGTCAATGGAAGCCCCTGGAACGTTTGCTACAAAGTAGGGGTAACAGCTCCATTCGAGCAACAAACTTTAGCCAAGCTAAGAGTGCCCCAGTCTGCCTTGCACCTGCAAACCAGCTTGGCCCAGTTCCAGACCTAATGAGTCACCAAGAGATATCTGCTGCTGAATTAGAGCCCTCCCAAGAAGGTTCAGTAAAGTGAGCATTGGATTGATGTAGGGTGGGAGAGAGTGAGAGACAGAGCAACAATGTGGGTATGGTGAAAGCTATACCCACATTTTTGCTCTGTGGGGTGCAACTAACCTCCCAGAAACTGCATGCTTCTGTCCACCCTACCCATGGTGCAGGAAACTAGCTCAGACATGTGGCAGACCCTGAGCGCCACCAGAAAGAGAAGCCCGCAGCCCAGGCCTCTCACCACTGCGCAGCTCTGTTGGGGATAGCGGGTGAAGGTTGCACAGCAGCCACACTGCTTCACCGTCATCGTGGTATGACAGCTTTTGTCACACTCCGGGTAGGAGCAGCATTGGAAAAATCCAAAGGATATGTCCAGCTGTGCGTCCAGAAGCCAGGGGAGCAGGAAGAAGCTCATGCAGGAGTCAGAGGTGCAAAGCAGGAATAGCAGTGCCCAGAGGAGCCCGATCCAAGTCAGACTCAAGGCCATCTTCTTGGTGTATTTCCCAGGGGGATAGGATGGGGGTGGGGAAATCCAGGCAGTGTTAATCCTCTCCAAATCCTGATCAGTCTTGGCAGAGGTGAGCTTCAGAGATCTGGCATTCATCGCTTTCCCTTCTCTCTTGCATAGCTCCTGATCAAAGGGGAAAAAATGTTATGCACACTTCTGAAAGACAAAAAAACAAACAAATGAAAAAAAAGAAGTGGCATCTCTAAGTGTAGGAAGAAGGAGAAGAGATTTAAAAAAAAACAAACAAAAAAAAAACATTGCTTGCTTTATTTTGGGTGTTTATGTTTCCCCAAATTAATTCCCATTAGGGATGTGCAGAGCAAAATTTTATGTTCATATTTTTTATGTCCGAAAGGGGGTCCCACTTGCGGCCAATATGGACATAAAAAAAATCCAATGAGTTGGGTATATGTACATATGTGCAAAAAAAAAATTTAAACCCCCTCACCCTCCTTAATCCCCCCCCAGACTTACCACAACTCCCTGGTGATCGAGCGAGGAGTGAGGACGTCATTTCTGCAATCCTTGGCGAGAAGCATGTGACGTCGGTGGCACGTCGAGTGACGCGGCGTCACGTGATTCCCGGCTCGTTCGCGCCGGACGGCTCGTTCGGCCCAAAAAGAACTTTTGGCCAGCTTGGGGGGGCCTCCTGACCCCCCCAAGCTGGCCAAAAGTTCTTTTTGGGCCGAACGAGCCGTCCGGCGCGAACGAGCCGGGAATCACGTGGCGCCGCGTCACTCAGACGCGACGTCACGTGATTCCCGGCAAGTTCGCGCCGGACGGCTCGTTCGGCCCAAAAAGAACTTTTGGCCAGCTTGAGGGGGTCAGGAGGCCCCCCCAAGCTGGCCAAAAGTTCTTTTTGGGCCGAACGAGCCGTCCGGCGCGAACTTGCCGGGAATCACGTGACGCCGGCGTCACTCGACATGCCGCCGACGTCACATGCTTCTCGCCAAGGATTGCAGAAATGGCGTCCTCACTCCTCGCTCCATCACCAGGGAGTTGTGGTAAGTCGGGGGGGGGGGGGGATTAAGGAGGGTGAGGGGGTTTATATTTTTATTTTGGCTCAACAATCGCGATTTCCCACATATCGAACATATCTATGTTCGATATGTGGGAAATCTGATCGTTTATGTCGAATCAATTTTTTAAGTAAAAAAAAAATATGAGTTGCGTTTTACTAATGCGGTCAATCCGAATGCACACCCCTAATTCCCATATCTCGTGAGTTGAGAAATAAATGTGAGATGGTAAAATAAAAATGATCTATGTGCACTTTGGGGACATTTATGGCCCAGTAGGGTTCAGTTTCTTTATAATACACAGAGTCGCAGATTTCAAGGTTATACCTAAGGGTGTCCTTGAATCTAAGGTATTTTCTTCCCTGTGATCTGTACCCACTTTTCAATTGACCATAGAGCATAAGTTTAGGGATTCTGATGTCCTTCATAAGAACAGCATGCCTAGTATTATAGATAAGCAGGCTATAAATTTAAAAATAAATAAGCATTAAAAAATACCATGTTGGGTCAGACCAAAGGTCCAGAGCCCAGCATCCTGTCTCCGACAGTGAGCAACCCAGGTCACGAGTACCCAGCAGATCACAAGTAGATCTATTTCTTGTTACTCACAACCATGGATAGCAATAGCTTTCTTTATGCTATCTCACTAATAATGCGTCATGGACTTTTCCTCCAGGAGCTTGTCCAAACCTAGTCACCTTGACCACGTCCTCTGGCAACAGATTCCACAGCTTGATTGTGCGCTGAGTGAAAAGTACATTCTACAATGTGTTTTAAATCTGCTAATTGTTAGTTTCAGGCAGTGTCTCCTTGTACTATTTTTTGAAAGGGTAAATAACAGTCCTTTAAAATAGCTGTACCATTGCTTGTTTATCCATAAATTCACTCTATCCTTATGACAGTCTGCCCAACAAAGCAGAGCTTTCACCATCATTTTCTCCATGCTAGTAATCTGGCACTTTTCAATGACTTCTCTGTTGGAGATCCCATCCTTATATTGCAGATGAATCTCAGGGAGCAAAGATGGAATTACTTGAGTTACCAGAGCTGTCTGCAGTATAGCATTCAGGATTCATGTCCATAAAGCAAAGTGGACAGTACTACTGTCTGGTACCCTTTGATTATAGGGGCCAGTTTCACCTCTATGTCAGAGTTTGCCAAAGGATGGGATTACATAAGAAATTAAGAGCATTGCTTGGCAATCTCATTAAGATTGGTGATACTGGAAGGAACACTTTCAAGATAACAAAATTTGACAGTCACATTCAGCTGAGTACCTTGATGAAAAATGTAAGCTTGATATAAGGTTACAGAAAGCTAGCTGCTTGGTATATGACCTCCATTTCTTTTTCTTTTTTTTTCTTCAAGCTAATGATGAGCCTGAAGCATCTAGCTGCCTGGGTGAACCGAGCTACAATAACATGGATGTCCTCTAGTAACTGGGATACTAGTGCCTGTCATGTGCAAACAACAAGTCCGAGACCGATGACTGCACCACCTGAGAGCCACCAACTATGAACCCCATAATGTCCATTTGAGACTGAGAAGGGATAAGAGGATCCACTGCATCCCTTAATAGATAGGGCTGATGATAGAAACAAACTTCTCAGGGCAGCCAAGTTTCTGGAGGATTTTCCACAGACTTTTGCGTGGTTTCTGAAGCATATTATATTTATAAATATAGGGGATAATATTCAGCCATTGGTCGGTTTGCAAAGTTAGTCAAATATACTTATCTGTCTAACTTTGGTGGGATAGTCAGCAGCACAGCCATACTGCTAAATATACCCAATTTGCTAGATATGTTTGTTCATTAACTTTAGGGCTCCTCTATGACATAAGCAGGGATATCCATAAGTTATTCAGCTAACGCTGAATATAGGAGTTAGCCGGATAACTTATTTGGCTAACTTAACTCCACCTTGGAACACCCCCAGAATGTCCCTATGTAATCTTGTTACATTTTAGCCAGATAAGTAGGGAAAATATTCATGTCAGCATTTAGCCAGATAAGGGCTGCTGGATATGAACCCTAAGATGTCCAGTTTTGTGTTTTTACAGGATCATTCTGGGAGGGGTGGTAGTGGCAGAACTTTGTTCAGTTTAATTATCAAAATCTCAGGGAGGGAGGCTGATGTCTAGCGGGCTTGATACCCATGCACCAACCCTTAAAATAAGCACATATGCAGATCACAATGTGCTAAATTGTATTGGAACCAATCTTAGGAGAGCTGAGATGTGAGCTGTGAAATGCATGCTTTCCACAAGCTCTAGGAAACAATCAGCTTCCCTCAGTTCTCATCATCATGCATACCCAGTACTATGATTAATGAACATTGAGAGAAGAGATAAGCATCATAACATACTCCAGAAGTTGCCCTCATATTAAATCAATGCACTAGTTAAGAAGTAACTAGTGATATAATTATTTTAAAAAGAGTTAAACTATTTTCTTCACTAGCACCACCTCCCCAAATCCTAGCTACTACCAGATCCCTCACTGACCAAGGGCTGGAGAGAAAGTCTCCCCAAATTCTTCAGTTTCCTTCTAATCAGCAGGGATTACCACAGTCGTCTTCCCACCCAAGCCCCACTGGCCCCAACAGACAGATCTGAATCCAGATCTTTTGCAATACAGCCATAGAGTCAGCCTTTCATAGCTACTTCATGTAACTATAGCAACATAGTTAATGATGGAAAATGAAGGCCAGCATGGTCCATCCAATCTGCCCAGGATAAAGTCTGCCATTCCATACGGATTACCCCCCTCTGCCTCCTGTTAAGGGTAGTATTGCTGCTCCGTGCAGGTTGTCATCATGTCTTCTGTTAAGTGTAATAAGTAACTGCTGCTCCATGCAGGTATTCCCATATAGAAATGTAAACTTTGGGTTTAACAGAGGTTGCTCCATATTCTATTTTCTGTCCACGAGGGATACTCAGTGTGTGACCCATGCCCTTTTGAATTCCATTATCATTCTTGTCTTCACCACCTCTTCCAGAAAGGCATTCCATGCATCCACCACCCTTTCCGTAAAGAAATATTTCCTGACATTGTTCCTGAGTCTTCTTCCTTGGCATTTCATATCATGACCCCTAGTTTTACAGCTTCCTTTCTATCAGTAAAGGTTTGATTTTTGTGTATCATTAATTCCATTCAGGTATTTTAAAGACTGTATCATATCTTCCCTGTCTCTCCTCTCCTCCAGCAAATCCATATTTAGGTCTTTCAAGTTCATCTCATAAGTCTTCTGGTGCAGACCCCACACCATTTTGGTTGCCTTTCTCTGGACCGCTTCCATCCTGTCTTTAACCTTTCCTAGGAACTGAACTCAGTACTCCATGTGAGGCCTCACCAAAAATCTGTACAGGGACATTATCACCTCCTTCCTCCTGCATGTTATGCCTCTGTCTATGCAGCCCACATCCCTCTGGCCTTAGCACATTGTTTCACTACCTTCAGATCACTGGACACTATCACCCCAAGGTCTCTCTCCTGGTCCATGCACATCAGTCTTTCATACCCTATAATGTTTGCTGCAGGACGCTGTCCTTTATTACCTGCAGATATTAACCCCTTCCTACCTTAGCAATACCATTACCTGCCATGAACATCCTCCTGCCCACTGTGGTCACTGTCACAAGCTGCCCTATGACCCCAACCTTGAGAACACGTGCCTCACCAGCACTAGGAACCGAATTTTTGCGGGCTCTGCCTCCACCGTTTGGACCTTCCTGCTTCCTTATATCAGGCTGGCCCCTGACACCTAAATCTTTCAGAAAACTATTAAACATGTGACTGTTTGAGGCAGTTTTTGGCACCAGCCATTAACATCTGCCTGTGATTTTTCTGGACATATGACCATCTCTTTTCCCATTTCCCCCCTCCCCTGTGTAATTCATTCTGTATTGAGATGTGTTTCTTAGAATAGGAGGAGAAGAGTGGAGAAAGTAACTTCTGAGCTGCGCAAGGAAGAGATGTAGTGCTTGGGCCTTCCAAGATGTTTTGGCCTTTCCTGACGTGAGTATGTAGAAACAAAAAACAGAGAAATGTGACGGCAGAAAGAGGCCATACAGCCTATCTACGCCAGCTTTACCCCTACCACTCCGTCAGAGATCCTCTGTGATTATCCCATGCTTTCTTGAATTCAAACACTGTTTTTGCCTCCACCACCTCCACAGAAGGATGTTCCATACATCCACCACCCTTTCCATAAAGAAATATTTCCTTAGATTGCTCCTTAAGCAACCCCCTTTCACACTCGTCCCATGACCCCTCATTCTACAGCCTCATTTTCAGTGAAAGAAACCCGCTTCCTGTGCACGGAAACCTTGGTGTTATTTAAATATTTTTATCATATCTCCCCTATCCTGCCTTTCCTTCTGGGGCTCGGGTATCCAGCTCCGGTCTTCCATATGGTTTTCAGAATAACCCTAGTGAATATGCATGAGATAAATTTGCATGCAAACCCATCTCATGCATTTTCATTAGTGATATCTTGAAAACTCAACTAGTTTACAGCCCTCAAGGATTGGAGTTGGACAACCCTGCTCTAGATGTTTAGATCTTATTTTATTTATAATTTTCATTTTCTGAACAGATACACAGAATCTTGCAAATCCAGAAAGCTTCTAAAAATGAAGAAAGAAAAATAAGGAAAAATATATTCTTATAGCAATATTAAACAATTGTGGCATATATTACACAAGTTCTACATATCACAATCAGATGTGAAGCCCACTGGGGGGGGGGGGGGGGGGAGCAAAACTCACCAGCCATTGGCAGAGCCCATCCCACCAGCACCAGCAAAAGAGAGAAAGGACCAAAGCTGCAGGTAGATCCTTTCCTGCTGGTAGCTAAAGGAGAAGAGGCCCAGGGGCCAATGCCACCAAAAAAGAGAGGTTCTGCCAATAGGTAAGTCTCAGGGGTGGAGATGGGACAAGACCAGGATTTCACTTATGGCCTTTAATACTCGTACACTGGCCCTAGCTATACTGACAGCATTTTTACAGATTTGGAGATTATGGGGGTATGGGAGATCGGCCCACAAGGATTTGGAGATTTTTTTGGTACATAACCGGCTATATTTTGAATAGACTTGGTTAATTAATTAATTGCTTGATTAATTCATTAATGTTATAACATTTATAGCCTGTTTACAGCAAACTAGTCATACTAAGCGGGTTACAACACAATAGGTACATAATTAAAACAATCTCAAAAAAAGTTCATATAACTTAATAAAAACAGAAAACCACCAAAATCATCAGTACCATACTGTATATAAAGAGCACTTAGGACTTAAAAAAAAAAAAAAGATAAATGTAGGTCTACCCAAAGGCTTCTGTAACTAGGAAGGCTTTCAACTGCTAGTGAAATAGTTTTAAATCATTAATTGCTCTCAATGCACTAAGCAATGAATTGCACAACATGGGCCCGACTATAGAAAAACTTCTAATTTCTTTAAATGGGTTTTCCTAATTGATGGAATTTCTAATAAGCCCATTTCTTGAGACTGCAATGTTCTGACAGTGGTACAATTTTCCAAAATCCCAGTCAATTAAGTGGGACCCTCCAATTTCACTAATTTCAAAATTAAACCCAGGTTTTTAAAACAAAAATGCTGTAGAGGAGGTAGCCATAGCCAATGCAGTTCCCGTAAAAGGGGACTAACATGATCCCAAGGTAGACCTCTCATAAGTAACTGGGTGGTTGGATTTTGTAAAATTTTTAAAGATTTAAATTATCTGGGTGCACATAACTGGATAACCTTAAACCTAACTAATTATATTCAAATCTATGCCTCTGATTTTGGTACTTTGAACTGTTATAATTTTATGTTTATAGTTATTTATATATATATATATATATATATATATATATATATATATATATACATACATATATATATACATATATATAAGTTATAATATGTAAATCAATACCCCCCTCCAGTGTATTGCTTCCCTGGTTTTGTTAAGGGCTACGCCCTAAAGTTAATTGTATTTATCTGTTCTTTGTAAGGGCTTCGCCCATAAAGTTCATGTTTTACTGTGAACCGATGCGATGTGCGAACGGACATCGGTATATAAGAGACATTAAATAAATAAAAATAAATAAATAAACCGGTTATGTTTTAAAAAATCAGGAAAATGTAACCTTGATAAATTAGTCAAATATATTCAGAGGGAAACTTGCCCCACTAAATATCCGTGATGTTATCCGGCTAACTATATAACTTGCCCATTTGCTGACTTACTGAATATGGATCTCAATGTGTTTTACTTCTTCCTGATGCTTGGAGCCGCCATCTAGTCAGATTTCTGAATGTTCATACTTTTTTTTTTTTTTAATTTGGATTTATTACCCACCTTTTTCAATAAGGAATTCATCCAAAGCAGGGTACAAAATATTAGTGGCAATAGCTTAACAATTCTAATCTAAAGGAGGTGGACACTAAGGGCTAAACTTGGAATAGATCAAGAATAGGATTAAACATGAAAAAATATGTGGCATCTCAGCAAAACAATACATTGTATCAGCATATTCCCGGCACTCATATATGGCGCCAGGCAGTTTATAGCAGTCAGTTTAAGTATAGTGCATGCAGCAGTAGGAAGCAGGTTTCACCTGCTTTCCAGGGTGGAGGTGCATGGGTTTAGCATTAATATTTTTTGGCAGAAGAGCCAGGCTTTTACGGGAGTAGTCTTATGTTTGGTGCAGCTCTTCCGGGAAAGAGTTGCATAGGGCACGTGCTACTCCTGGGAAAGTTTGTCGATGGGTACACATTCTTTTGTTGACGCAGTTGTTATGGAGGTAACAAGTGAGGATGCTGGAGGTCTAACATAGTAATGACGGCAGAAAAGGACCAAATGGTCCATCTAGTCTGCCCAGCAAGCTTCTTATGGTAGTGTCTGCTGCACCATGCAGGTTACCCCTGTGTTTCTCTTAAGGGTAGCAACTGCTGCTCCATGCAGTTATCCCCAAGCCATATGATAACCCATAAAAAATGTACTGCTAGCAATATTTTTACTGGATGATGAGTCTTCTTGAAAATTCAGACAGTGCTGCTTGATGTATATGAATCCATTAGACTATCAGTAAAAATAGTAAACTTTTGTATATAAATCCATTAGACTATCGGTAGACTTCCTTTTGCCTCCCCAGTTAATCCAGTTATGTTCTAGCTAGTTACCCCTATCCTGTTTTCTACTTTAATCTCAAATTAAATCTGACTCCCACTTCCAAGTTATTTTTCCCCTGTTCATTGTACCTTTTGCCTCTGTTTCTGTGTTATCCTATCCGAGTTCCTTGTAAACAGATATGATATTTTAAATGAATGTCGGTATAGAAAAGTTTTAAATAAATAAATGTGCTTTGCTTATGGACTGAGCGGTAGAAGCAGTCCTATGCTTTTTTCCCTTATGTCTGGATATCTGTCCCCCAAACCATAAAAGTCAGGGTAAGTGTTGGTTGTTGTATGAATCCAATTCCTCATCCCCTCCCACCACCACCACCATCAAAGCGGAGAGCAATGTTGCAGTTGCATCAAAAGCATCAAGGCTTATTGGTTAAGGGTAGTATCTCATACTTTCTGTTAAGGGTAGTAACTGCTTCTCCATAAAGATTATCCCCATGCTTATCAGTTCTCCAGACCATAAAAGTCGAGGCTTTCATTGGTTAGTGTCAAAATTCAATTCCCCTTCTCTCCCTGCCATTGAAACTGAGAGCAATTTTGCAGTTGCATCAAAACGATCAAGGTTTACTGGTTAAGGGTACTAACCGCTGCACCAGCAAATTACCCTCAATCACCCTTTTATTCATTTTCATCCTCTAGCCTTTAGGGATCCACAGTGTTTATCCCATGCTTTTTTGGATTCTTTGACTGTTTTCATCTTCATCACTTCCTCTGGAAGGGCATTCCAGGCATCCACCACCCTCTCTGTGAAAAAATATTTTCTGACGATGATTCTGAGGCATCCCCCATGGTAAATGTTTTTCAGTTTTTAAGGAAACTCTCCAATCTTGATCCTGAAACACCTACTACTATCGCTGACAGCCCTTCAGCTGAGGACTTTGTGGAATTCTGGATAAAACTGAAACTCCTTCTCCCACATTCTCACCAGGTCCAAATGACACATCTTCTACCAGTCTTCTTTCAACCAAAACTACAACTCCCATGACAGCTGACAAATCAGTTCAAATTTGTTCTGTGGCTGAATTCTGTGCTGAATTCTATGTTGAATTCTGTGGCTGAATTCAGAACAGTCTCCCCTGAAGAGATTGAAAAAATCATCCAGAGGATAGCCGATCCACCCGCCCTTTAGATCTGATACCTTAAATACATCTGTGACATAAGACCTGATTTAACTCCCTGGCTAACTACCATAGTATCATCACAAAAAGGGAAAACAATGTAAGTGCTTGGAAGAGTTGCCCACTCTTAATTATGGAATTATCGTGTTGGGTTTTTTTTATTTTAAAGTTACTGTATTTTACATTTCAATTTCAATTTATTTATTTTTTTTTATTTATATCAGAATGAACCGCATCAGCAAGCCAGGCAGCATATCTCCTGTGGCTATGGAGATCGCTTGGTCTTTTCAATCATTTGCGGTAAATTCTATGTGCGGTGCATCTTTAAGATGAAACTTCTCAAATTTGCAGTGATATAAACCAGAACAAATTAAATAGGCTCGCTGTATAGACATGCTTTTAAAAACACGAGTGACAGATGTTCAGTTCAAGACACGTTGAAATTCCAAGATCTCCGCAGAAATGAAATAGGCTCAACCATGGCCGAAGTTTCGCTAACAAGCTTCTTCAGCAGCCAAACTTATCGAAATTCAATTTTGTGTCAGAAGACAAACAATGTCTATGATAAATCCGACTCTCACAAGAAACAGGGACAATAAGTCTCCAGAGCCTGTGGTCAAAATCTTCTAATGCATTTTCAGGTTCTGTCAACTGTTGAACCTTACATATAAGAGAAACACATATTAGAAACATGAGATAATACTTAGCTTTTCTTGGTGAGCATAGTTGTTGAATCCTTACTTGGGACCAAAAGGTCTCCCACATTGATTTCAAAACAAACAGAGACCAATGTGTAAAACAACCTCTGTTTAAATCAGGCGGACTGTTAAATCACGCAACCAATGGGGACGATCCATGTCAAGGATGATGTCATCCCGTGATGATTCCAAAATCATTAAAGAAACACCTGGAGATCCAAGCTGACATTCAAGCCGTGAGGCTGTACGGTGTTTAACTGGTGTATCCATCGTTGTTCAGACTGAAGTAATAAATGATTTTGATCACCCTCGCGAAAATCATTGCAATGACTTACTGATGGGGCATTAATGCAGTTATTGGTAAGACAGGAGCGATGTTCAATCAATCTGATTTTTAACAAACATTTAGTTTTCCCCATATACAATTTCTCACAGGGGCATTTAATGATATATATCACCCCAGATGACATGCAGGTCGTAGAAGCTTGTAGGTGAATCGTTACATTTACTGATGGAAAGAAGAGTGAGGAAACATTAATCATAACTTGGCAAACCGAGCAATTACCATATGCTTTATATGATCCATTCTCAGTGGAAAAAATTCTCGGGGTAGAATCTGTGAAACACAAGTTGAGTTTAAGATTTGCACCACGGGTTGTAAGTGCAAAGAGGCAATTGAGAGAACTCGTCATGTGATTGTAAAATATACCAGTTTTGAGAAATGAGAGTTTTCACTTTAGAAGCCATCGATGAGAACGGTATTACAAACGTCAAAATGTCCTTGTCATCTTCCTTGTCCAAGCGAGGTAAAAAAAGCCAATCTCAATGTGTATGTTTAGCATGCGTGTAAGCCTGTTTAACACAGCGGGCTGGATAACCACGGTCGAGAAATCTATCAGATAAATCTCTGGAATTATATTTGAACTCATTTAAAGTAGTGCACAACCTCCAAATTCTAAAAAATTGACTTGGAAGGTTTTCTTTAAGGTGTCTAGGGTGAGCACTCGTGAAGTGAAGCAGAGTGTTACTGCTTACAGATTTCCTATGTAAGGTGGTCGTGAAACCATCTGACACTTTTGTCACAAGAATATCCAAAAATGTTATCCGATGTGACTAGAAATTGGCTGTGAATCTCAAATTAGTATTGCGTGAATTTAACCACCCAATAAAAGAGTCAAAATTTTCTTGACTGCCCTGCCATAAAATAAATATAGCGTCAATATAATCATGCCATGACTTGATGTATGTAGAAAAGGGATGTGGACGCTCAATCCAGATTTTTTAAAAATGGCCCATATATAGGTTCGCTAAATCAGGGGCCATGGTGGCCCCCATGGCAGTGCCACATACTTGTTGGAAAAAGCGTTGTTCTAAAGTGAAATAATTCTACCATCTGAAATTTAAAAAGCCATAATCAAACCCATTCTGATCTTAAAATATTTGACCACTATTTCCACTCTCCAGCCTTCTATTTCCCTCTAAACTAATGGAAAAAATGGTTTACATCCAATTCCTTGACTTCCTGGAAAAAGGCAACATCCTGCATCCTCATCTATCTGGGTTCAGGAAAGGTCACGGAACAGAATCTGTTGCTTTTAGCTATAACTAAAAGCATCCACATGAATGCTAACCAAGACGTCAATTCCCTACTAGTTATGCTAGATCGCTCCATCACCTTTGATACTGTCAATCACCAACTCCATCGGCACTGATGGCATATTCCTTAAATGATTCAGATCTTTTCTAGATAACATGACTCAATTTGTATCATGGGCTAACAAATCATCCTCACCCAAAGCCCTCACCTGTGGCATAACCCCAAGGATCATACTAATTGTCAATCCTTTTCAACATTTACAATTGTCCAGTCTGTGACCTCATCTCGTACTTCAACATTGATTGCCACCATTTTGCTTATGACATTCAACTCTGCATCAAACTAGGATCAAACCAAACCTTAGTCATCACAAATCTTAATCACTGTCTCCCAACAGTAGCCCAAAGGCTCCACAACCACAAACTCAAACTTTCCAAGTCAGAATTCCTCTGACAAAGCAGACAAGATCACCCTCTACTATTTCTGCCTTCTCTATCAGGCACTCCCCAACAATCAAAAGAATCAGTCCGAAGTCTGGTGTCCAACTCAATGCACCCTCACAAATGAAATCCATATCACAAAGGTTGGTAGGACCTGCTTTATGTACCTGTGCCAGATTCACCATCTCTGCAATTTTTTTCGACCTGGCCACTGTGATACACATTCTAATCAGTAGCCGGACTGACTATTTTAATGCTCTGCTTCACCAAATCTCACAACATAATCTCAAACACCTCCAACTGCTACAAAGTACAGATGCTAGAATTTTGGTAGGAGCCAAGGCAACTGACCACTTAAAACCTAACTTAAGGCAATTGTACTGGCTTCCAGTCAAAGACAGGATTACATTCAAAACTCTTTGCTTTGTTTTCAAGTATGTAAACAATATTGTACCTGATTATCTCTCCCAGCTTCTGTTCCCTTATATCCCCAATAGAGATCTTCATTCATCCCAAATGGCCCTTCTTTCCTCTCCTACTAGTTTTCTGACCTGCATTAGACTTTGGGCATTCAGTTGCTTTGCAGGCAAACTATAGAACAAGATAGCTCAATCCTTATGCCAAGATACTTGCTATCTCACCTTTAGGAAGAGAGCCAAAGCTGTTATTCAGCCAGGCTTTCCCCTAAAATTCATTGATAATTGTGAAAACTATGATAAGGTTAGCAAAGAAAAACTCCTTTATCCATCATGGAACTTGGTCATGAGATCTTATCATATTCACAGCCAGACATTACCCAAAGACTCTTTCTTTCATTGCACTAAGTTGAGGCCCCCTTTCCCCCCTCTATGACCTCAAATGGCCAATTAAAGCTTCTTATACCTCCAATCATATCCCTATATGCCTTCCTTTGTTCTTTATGTTGATTGTATACTGTGCACTGTAGTAATAGGAATTTAAGTCTAATTCTGATTGTAATTCACCTTAAGACTAACTTAGAAAAGGTAGAATATCAAATGTTTGCAAATAAATACATTACTGTTGCTGGGTCTTAGTCCATTGGTAGTACAAGCTGGATATCATCCACATAGATGTAGGGTTTTATATCAAGGGTAATAATGGTCCTCAGTAGATGTTGAAAACTACAGGTGATAGCATGGAGCCCTATGGGACCCAAAGCTCAAGGCTCAGAGTGCCAACGAGTTGGTTGAGTATCTTCTAAGAGGTCAAATCTTCCACTCACAACATAGTTGAGAGTGGAAGATACAGTTTTAATGCCACATAAAATATTTTATAAACAAATGTAATTAATAACAATAATAATGCATAGTGAGGACAAATATTCAAAGCCATTTAGATGGATAACTCACAAGTTATCCAAGTTAGCCATCTAACTCCAAGTTTAGCCATTAAATGTTTAGTTTTGAATATTGACCTCTGTGTATTTAGTGTATTTATACTACACCCTTTGGCAGAATGTATCCAAGCTGAAAAAAATTCCAGCTAATGGCAGCAATTTTCAATAGCCTATGTTATTTGCAAAGTACATGGACACTTTGAGGCTGTGTACATTGTAGTCAGTTTTCAAAGGGAAGCAACATATGTTGTTTCCCCTTGAAAATTAGCAAGTGCAAAACCCGTGCCCTAAAGCTGCCCATGTATATCATTCTGCACCTGTTATTTGTGTGGGCGACCGAGAGGGAGTACAATAGGACATGTACATTTGACAAAATGTCAAGTGTTAATGCTATTTTACACTCCTGACCTATGCACGCCCCAGTAAGGGCTCTTTTTCACCTGGCTAAGAGTATGCATGCTGTGAAAGTCGGCAAGTATTTTCAGCCAGGCAGAAGAAAACAATTTCTAGCAAAGCCATCTTACTCGGGTCAACGACTTTGAAAACTGTCCTCAACATAGGCCGCTACGTTTCAGGTTTCATACAGATTGGGTGCCCGTTTAAGGCTGAGAGCAAACAATATGCAGTAAGGATTTCCAACTCTAACCTGTGAAAACAAACTTTTAAAGGGAAGCAGACCAGGATCCTTTGAAAGCATCCTTTCAAGGGCTAACTTTAATTTCTTGTTGAATAGCTTTCCAGGAAGCCTTTTTCAAAGTGCAAGCTCTTTTGTTGTGTTGCTGTTAAAGTTTTTTTAAGCACAAGGTTCTAAAAGTCTCAGTTGTCATGAGCTGCAACATCTTAAAAGAACTTATAAAGTGGTGTGTTCTGGCATAAGGATAAAAAGTTGATAAACACACTAGCACACAGAGGGGACTAAAAATTGCAACACAAGTCAATTGTTTTCTTTTATTCCAACATTTCATGTACATATTGAGACCAGAATGAATCTGATATATAAGAAACTGATATTCATGTTTACTCTGGCACATTTTTCTTGGGATTGTAAAACACTTCAAAATTTCAATAAGTACTACGAAAAAGTGCAAGTCAAATGCCATACAGCAGTTTGCCAGACAGGTTTTTGAGCATTTATTTAAAAGAATTCCTCCCATAGTGTTTAGGCACGTGCTATGACTGACCTGCTATACTAGATGCAGTCCTATAATATAGTAAAATATGGCGCTACAGTATGTGAAGCAGCTGCTAGTCTTGCTTGTGTAGATCACCAGCTCCACCTCTTGTCAGCAGGAAGATATGTTGCCATCATTATACTTATAAAATCAAGTATTAGAATCAGCAACTGAGCCAATTTCTGTAAATATTAGGCCATTGTATGGAGGTAGAGTAGGACCTTCATTTTAATTTTAATTTATTTTTGGGGGGGAATTTAAATTTTATAGAAAAAAAATCAGTGCAAAAATGATTTTTCCACTGATTTTTCTCTTGTGTGTTATATAATAAAGAACATTTTTACACTTTTTTTTTTAAACTATAATATTGAAATTACCAGAAAAAACTTGAAAAAAGCCCAGCTATAGATGAATAACATTGACATTCATACTGCAAATCACTCAAGCGATTCTGGGCTTCTCTATGAGCCCACAGGCTTTCCAAACTGCACAGTTAATGAAGCAGGACTAGAGAGGAGCTAAGAAATTGAAATTCTGGGTTGCAGTCGTAAACCCTGTACAGTTATCCCCTGGCAGCATTTTTGTAGTCACATAAGAAAAGAAAAACCAGTCTTGATGAAGACTACATTTCCTAGCTGATGTGTTTGTAAGTTTGGAGATAAGGGATGCTTGGACCCCTTGGTAGAATTTCTGTAGTACAGATGATGTACCATCAGCAGACCAAGGGAAGGTCATTTTCAAACAGCCTGCATAGGCTTAAGTCTGCAAGTATGTTTTACCCACAGGACTTTACCTAGGATTTTCAAGCAGACTTATGCACACATATCCACTTTGAAAATGTGCAGGTGTGTGTGGAAACTCACTAAAAGCTACACCTTTTCAAAAATCAAAATGTGGTGACTCCCCTAGGTTTGGCTCTTTTCTTATGGGGTGAAATGTGCCAAACCGTTGGGTGGGGAGACGCTGCCCTCATCATGTGCTGATTTGTTAAAGTATGGGTGAAATAATTACCATGTACTATATTACCAAGAAATGACCACTGGATGACATTTTAAAGAAATGAGTCATGATGTAAATTTGTGTAAGGTGCTTTTGAAAGAAAGATGTGTATGTTCCCTTAATAGTTACGACTATTTGATTGGTGGACTCTAGAGAATGGACAGTTTAGTGGGGATAGGTTTGGTGGTTTTTGCCCTTTCTTCCCTTGCCTTCTCCATGTAGGGACCTCCAGCTATATAATCATCTGGAGTACCCAGCCTGAGGGCTGGGAGGCCTAGCAACCCTCTGAGGGAAGAGGAATCCTGCAGGGGCTCTCCTCCTCAAGGGAAGAGGCCCAGGCCAAGATGTGGTGAGCAAAGTCCATCCCTCTTCATGGTTGGACCAGAGCAGAGAAATACTGGAGGGGCAAGGAGTGGATTCTCCCCCCCGAGAAACTACCAACAAGAGAAGTCCAAGAGTGGAGTGAGTTAAACCAATTGGGGAAACTGACCTAGAAAGATGGAAAGGCTTTGGCAAGCTCCTCTGAGGGAGCTTGCCAAAGTATTGAGGTGGAGAGGCCAGTGGCCGGAGTGTGGAGTGGTGTTCTCCTCCTCCCGAGAAACTACCCAAAAGAAGGATGCTCAAAGAGGGGAAGAAACCATGTTCATGAGTGAGGTGAGTCATACGAAGTATTGCCCCAAGATGTTCTTTCTTGTGCTGTGTCTGTTGAAGCCAGCACAGAAAGATAGTATTGTGAAGAGTCAGGTAAAGAGGTCCATGACCATTGTGGGGTGTGAACAGTGCCCTGGGAAAAACTGATGGTGTATTGTAATGCCATGGAATTTTGTGATTGTGTATTTGGTGCACATTGGATGATAATTTTGATATGGATATCTTTGAATAGCTCCCATAAGGCTGAGAGAGAGAAAAGACAGTGGAGTTGAAGAACCAAGCTGACTTCTCTGGTCAGCATTAGTAGAAATGCTCACTGTTATGAGAGCCCATGATCTTTCTGACTTGTGCAGTATTTCATCTTGTAAGAGACCTCATCCACACATACAGTTGTCATTGCTGGCTGGATATTCCAGAAAATAAAGTTACATTTGTTTTAGAAGATGATACAGTGTGCCAGTGTCCATTCTTCAGCCAGCTTGATTTTTATGGATGGAGTCAGGGATCATGGAGGAGATTGAGGGGATATCCTCCCTGTCCATATAGTAAAAGAGCAGAGTAGAGTTGTGGTTAAGCATGTTGTACTGTTCAGGTCAACTTCACCGTCTGCATGACCAGATTTGAGGAACCCACTCAAAAGATGGAAGGGATGACTCTTAAGCAGTAGAGAATTCCTGCCATTGCATCAAAGCCAGAGATTGGTGTTCCTGTTGGTAAGAGAATGTCATGGTGTGCAGCCCCCACCACCAACACTGTGATGCCTGTAGAAACAATGCCCGCACTGGTGCCAGGTGTTGGTAGTACATATGGGATGTCCGTAATGGATTTATCTGGCCATGTGAAGTGGAGCTCAAACATTTGGCTGTCATCTTCCTGTGTATCACTTGCCAGCTGGAGTCTGTTGATGGGATGCTCTGCAACTTCCCATCGAAGGAAGATCCAGAAATAGGGATATGCAAGGGTAAAAAAATGTGGGGGGGGGGTTTTGGTTCATTTTTTGGGAGGGTCTTTTTCTCCAAGAATTTTGATTTGTGGAATGTTTGATTCATATATTTTGGGTTGTTTTTTTTAAACAAATCAAACTTTAAAACAAAAACAAGCAACAAAAAGAAAACGTGGCCTCCCAATCCCACCATCCATCCCTTCTACCTGGAAAATGCTGGGGCCAGGATCCCTCCCAGTCCCCCCCCTCACTTACCCAGTCTTGTGATGATCTGCTGACTTGGAGACCTGGTCCTGACGCTTCTGCCTAGGCCTGATGCCAGAGCCTAAACCGGATGCCAGGCCTCGTCCTTGGCTGGAGCCTGGGCTCAATGCCAGGGCCCAGTCTCGATGCCGCAGACTGGCTCAAAGGCCAAGTCCCCAACACCAGAGCCTTGGCCCAGACCCATTGCTGGGGCCCTGGATGCTGGGTTATGATGCCTGAGCCTGGACCTAGGCCAGGTCTGAGCCCAGGCCCAATGCTGCTGCCTGGCCTGGAGGCCGGGTCCTGACTCTGGGGCCTCAGCCCCACACCCAGGCCCGATTCTGGGGCCTCAGCTCACACCCAGGCCCAAACATGCAGCCCAACCCAGACCCAGGCCCAATGCCGCAGCCCAGCCTGGAGGCCAAGTTCCAATGCTGGGCCTCAGACCTGACTCAGGTCTGAGGCCAGGTCCCAATGCCTGTTCATAAACCTGATGCTGCTGCCCAGCC
The DNA here is from genome assembly GCF_901001135.1 of Rhinatrema bivittatum. NCBI lineage: Eukaryota > Metazoa > Chordata > Amphibia > Gymnophiona > Rhinatrematidae > Rhinatrema > Rhinatrema bivittatum. The sequence goes on along the minus strand of NC_042618.1, from coordinate 188,890,779 downwards.
CGAAGACCAGGTCCTGAAGCCAGGGCCTCAACCCAGACCCAGGCCCAACTCTAGGCATGACCCAGACTTGAATCCATACAGCAAAATGGTGCCCTCAGCTGAGAAAGATGAGCTAAATTTAATTTACTCTGGTGTGACCCCAGCGGACGGCATCATTAGAAGAAAGAAAAAGAAGAGAAAGGACCTAAGAAGAGTACCTCTGAGGCCTGGGATCTGGGCCTGAAGCTAGGCCAAGGGCCAGGCCCTGGTGTCGGGCCTGGCATCGGGACCCAGCTGAGATGCACTCTGGATACCTGACAGATCAGGTAAATAATTTTTCAGGGGGTTCTGTGCCTTTGCTGGGGTCTTGGCAGGGGAGTGGTTTTTCACGTGGAGTTTCACGAAATGAATTCAGGGACCTCCCCGAATTAAACAAACCTTATTCATTTAATTTGTTTAAACTTCTGGTTGGGCCTATGCCTATGCCTAGGCCTAAGCAAGGCGCTGGAGTAATGTTCAGGCATAGACCACAGCCCCTGCTTTGTGCCTTGGCCTATGCCCTAAGCAAGGCCCCAGCTTCAGGCCTGGACCAAGGCCCAACCAGATGTTCAAACAAATTAAACGAATAAGGTTTGTTTAATTCGTGGAGGCCCCTGAATTCATTTCGTGAAACTAATTGCCCCTTGTTTGTTGCATTTTGTATAATTGTTTAAAATGAATGCACATCCCTATCCAGAAGTGCTAGCTGGTTTTTTCATCCTCTGTGGCAAGACCCTTAATAGCAGGCTCCTTTGTGCCCATTGGCTGATGATCACCTGGGAAAATAACAAAAGACATAACAGAGCTGAATAATGTTACATCCTTCGGACCACTCTCAGCCAGAGCTCTTTACCCGGGAGACACATTCTCCACCATTCTCACCTGCTCCTTCTGCAATAGCTGTATTAATGCCGCCAGTATGGATACCAGCAAAGTAGTCTCAGTGAAGAATACCCTGATTCAGCTCCTCCACTGGTGTCACCTGCACTTCATATGGTGGGCCTCTCTGGCTGGGCAAGCTTGGTCTTGTCAGCTGCCCTGGTGTTCTGTCACTGATGCTTCAGCTGGTCTAGTCTTCACTGACAGGCTGCTGACATCCTTGGTGATGATCTCCCAGATTTGTTGTATTATTCTTTGAGGATGTCTTCTGCCTAAAAAGTGCATTATGCTTCCATGCTCTGACCCCTCCCATCCATTTTCTTTTCTTCTCTTCTAACTGTCCCCTCCAGCTCATTCATGCCACTCTCTTCTCACCCCAACACTCCTCCCTAACTATACTCCATTGACTTATTTACCACACTTTTCCTATCCTTTCTGTCACCACTCCCCTGCCTGTCATGCTCATCTGCCCCCCACACACATGCGCACCCCCTATGTCACGCTCCATTCTTTCCACAGCCATGGACACCCACTCCGCTCTTTCAGGAACCTGAACACAAAAGTGGACAAAAAAGGCAATCTCAGACCAACAATCAAATGCACTCTAAAGATTCACTCAAGAACACAGACAAAGACTAAAGTATGGGAAACATAGTAACATAGTAATGATGACAGAAAATGACCAGATGGCCAATTTGCCCTGCAAGCTTCTTATAGTAGTATCTGCCAATCCATGCAGGATAGCCCAATGTTTCTTTCAAGGGTAGTAACTGCTGCTCTGTGCAGTTACCCCCAGCCTTATTTTAAGGGTAATAATAATATTTACAATCAATCAAAACCAAGTAACGGTCAAACCCATAAATTACTGCTATAGCAACATTTTTACTGGATGAGGAGCCTTCTTGATAATTCAGACAATGATGCTTGACGTTCTTTGCTTTAGGACTTGGCTATAGAAGCCGTCCTGTGCTTTTGCCCTTTATGTCTACGTGTCAGTACCCCAGACCATAAAACTCAGGGCCCATGTTGATTGATATCTGTATCCAGTTCATCCGCCACCACCACCACCACCACCATGAACGTGGGGAGCGATCTTGCAGTTGCAAACAAGCAGCACAGAAGATACCACTCAGCAATCACAACTGAACAACCACCAACTCCAAGAAAACCTCCAGCACCGAGTCCAGAGCTCGCCTAACACCAACACTGACAAAATGACCCTGGAAGAGGCTGCCTTTAATTTCCCTGCAAGTAGGAGTGGCCAAGAAAAGAAATGGACGTCTGTGCACCACCAATCACACCACAGGTCAGTCTAGGTCACTTCTATCAATCAATAGGGAACACTGCAGCATTTGTCAAACTAGTGCTGTTTTTACAGCCGGTTTTAGCACAGTTTTCTGCATGTTAGTTTTCATGCTGATTTTGACACACTTTTTGTGTTTACCACGGATTCTTAACATCAGTTTCATTTGCATACCATTTGTTTATAGTGTGGAGCAGGGCCACGTTTTTTTAACGTGTGTGGTATTAAAAATCAGCGTGAAAATGTTGCGCTGGTTTTATTATAGTGACTCACCCAGGATGTGGATTATTGCAATAACAGCTTAACCCAGATCATCCTGTGAGTTTGCATATTCTTCTTTTGCTTGTTACATTGCAAAAAAATGTGTGAGTCTCACAACAGATGAAATGACCCTTATAATGAATGCAAGCAGGTTACAAATGATTTCACCACAGGAATTAAATTATAGTCATGTGGAATGTTTTTATAATAATGACCATAAAAAAAAGCTGCAACCTTTTAAGCAAACCTCTAAGGGGTTCTTGTCAATCAGAAACATATGGAGGCATTGAATTGCGATACAGTATTCTGGCATGAGTAAAGTCTTCCATCTTCCTCTCAAAACCTTTAGGACATATTCTTTGTAATTACCAGCAACTTAATTAAGATAGCAACTGCTTCATGAACAAGCCTCTCTCACTTATGATGGCATAAATGGTCAAAGTCAATAGCATCATACTTTGTTTTTCTGCTTCAAGATCTATGCAGTGAAGCAAACAAAATGATAATTTGACGAATAAATGTCATAAGACGTGCCACGCTGGGACAAACCAAGGTCCATCAAGCTCAGCAGTCAATGACCTTTCTTTATTTGGAAAACTGACCATTTAGTCCTACCCACCTTTTCCTTTCATTTAACTAGTTGCTAATTCACGATGGGACACTGCCTCCTATTCCATGACTTTTTAATTTCCTGAGGAGTCTCTCTCATGGGGGACTTTATCAAATGCCTTCTGAAAATTGAAATATACTATAACCACTGGTTCTCCTTGATCTACGTTTTTATTTACACCTTCAAAAAAAAAAAAAATCCAACAGAGTACCCTTTTCTTAAAACCATGTCTGTCGCCCTGACCAGTAATTTTGGGGTCATGTTCAGTAGGCCAGTTAGTAGACAAGTTATTTGGCTAAAGTTAGCCAGACAACTTGTCCTGTAAATTCAGCAGGATAAATGTCCCACTGAATATACTTGACTAAATATATCCGGTAACTTGTAGCTAGATAACTAAAAAATCTAATATACCAGTGGTTCTCAACCTTTTTTCTGTCGGGATACACCTACAGATGGTTCTCACATGCGTGGCACACTGAACACATGACCATCATAGGGCTAAATGTAAAAGTACAGTTTGCATCCACAGGAACCCCCCTGACCCACAATTATGGATGTAAAGTAGAATTGACATTCCCCGTACAACTCACCTTACAAAAATATATTCTGGTTCTAGTTTCATCTCAGTAACAGCAACACAAACTCCAACTACCAGGCTCAATAGCCCTACTTATGAAAAGACAGCAGTTTATCACTAATGCATGTCCTCTTGAGAAAACACAACAAATAAGACCGATACAAACACTTACATGCTAGTAAAATATCTCACCTCAGTAACACACACAGAACCGATCTAACATACTCCCAGGATCTGCAGTAATGCACATAAACTAATCCGCACACAGTTACACCTGTATTATGGAATGCACTCAACCAGTAACAACCCTATCTGTGAAAAGGCAACACTACAAATATTAAATCAGGCTCTAAACACCAATACACCTCCTATTAGGGAAACAGAACTAGCAAGCAGCTATAGATCCCCACACAGAAATAATTGCAAAACTATACTAATAAGCAGAATAAATGTTTCAAAACAGCTATGAACAGAATAACATCCAACGATTAGATCTAAGGAAACTGGAAGAGTGGTCAAAGATATGGCAGCTGAGATTCAATGCCAAGAAGTGCAAAGTCATGCATATGGGGAGTGGAAATCCGAATGAACTGTATTCGATGGGGGGGGAAAGGCTGATGTGCACGGAGCAGGAGAGGGACCTTGGGGTGATGGTGTCTAATGATCTGAAGTCGGCGAAACAATGCGACAAGGCGATAGCTAAAGCCAGAAGAATGCTGGGCTGCATAGAGAGAGGAATATCGAGTAAGAAAAGGGAAGTGATTATTCCCTTGTACAGGTCCTTGGTGAGGCCTCACCTGGAGTACTGTGTTCAGTTCTGGAGACCGTACCTTCAAAAAGACAAAGACAAGATGGAGGCGGTACAGAGAAGGGCGACCAGGAAGGTGGAGGATCTTCATCGGATGACGTACGAGGAGAGATTGAAGAATCTAAATTTATACACCCTGGAGGAAAGGAGGAGCAGAGGTGATATGATACAGACTTTCAGATACTTGAAAGGTGTTAATGATCAAAAGACAACAACAAACCTTTTCCGAAGGAAAAAAATCAGCAGAACCAGGGGTCACGATTTGAAGCTCCAGGGAGGAAGATTCAGAACCAATGTCAGGAAGTATTTCTTCATGGAGAGGGTGGTGGATGCCTGGAATGCCCTTCCGGAGGATGTGGTGAAGACCAGAACTGTGAAGGACTTCAAAGGGGCGTGGGATAAACACTGTGGATCCATAAAGTCAAGAGGCTGCCAATGAAGAGTGGGTGACTCGCCAGAATGATGGCTACTGCCTGGAGTCAATACCCTTATTAAATAAACATACACATGCTTACTGTGACTCCAACATCGCTCTAAGCTTCAACAGCAAGAGGAAATGTGGAAAAAAGGATTCGCACTCACAAAGAGGGGAGTAGCTGGCTTGTTACGGCGGGTACTACCCCAAATCAAATAAGCCTGATACTTCACTTTCAATGCATATACAGCAAAGTTCTCTGATTCAACGGCAGGGGAGAAGAAAAACTGATACTTCACACATCCAGCAGAGCTCTCTGCTTCAAACGGCAGGGAGAAGAAAAGAGGGTTCGCACTCACAAAGCAGGGAGTAGCTGGCTTGTTACGGCGGTTACTACCCCAAACCAAATGTGCCTGATACTTCACTTTCGATGCACATCCAGCATGGCTCTCTGCTTCAACGGCATGGGAGCAGACTTATACGTTACGCATATCCAGCATAGCTCCCTGCTTCAACGGCAGGGGAGAAGAAAAACAACCAATAAGGGCTAATAACATAGTCTGGGTAAAACAAATAAGCATGGGTGCAGCTTGCTTATTGCGGCGGCTACTACCCCTAACGAATCAAGCTAGATATTTCACTTGGATGCAGCTCCATCACTGCTCTCTACAGTAAAGGTGGGGGTGGAAGGGAAATAGAACCAAGAGCTAAGAGAAACAGATAAGTATGAGAGAAAATATGTGTGAAGCTTGCTGGGCAGACTAGATGGGCCATTTGGTCTTCTTCTGCCGTCATTTCTATGTTTCTATATGTTTCTATGTTTCATAAAAACTATTTAAAAATTCTCCAAACACCAATAAAATATTTCAAAAAAGCAGACACATCACATAATATTAAATAATTAAAATGCCAGTCAATCATAAAGATAAACTTTAAAAGTCACCTTTACTTACCCCCTCCAGCAGCTCTCCTACTCCTGTCCTCTTCCATGCAGGCTGTAGCACACATCAGAAGCAGCAGTAGTGGTTAAGCTCTATACTCATGGTCCTCTTCCTTAGGGCCCTTGACCAGTCTCTCTGTCTCTCACACACACTCACCATACCAGTCACACCCCCATGACCAGTTTCTGTCTCTCACACACCAATCATCTCCCAACCAGTCTTTGACAAACATACCAGTCACCTTCCTGAACAGTTTCTCTCATGCCATTCACACACACAGGCTTCCCACTCCCGTGTTCTATCTTACATATATGGTCTTCTCATTCCCATTCTATGTCTCACACACACCCAGGTTTCTCACTCCCATGCTCACTCTCTCCACAAGCATAAGCTTCTCATTCACATAATCACTTTCTCTCTCTTACACACACACACACCAGTCTCTCTCTCATTCCCATGCTGCTCTCTCCACATGCACAGGCTTCCCTTAATCACTTTCTTTCATATTCACACACCCCAGTCTCTCTCTCTCACACACCATCACCTTACCAACCAGTCTCTCTCTCATGCATGCACACACAGACATCCCACTCCCGTGCTCTCTCTCACATATACAGGATTCTCAGACCCATGCTTTCTTTCACACACACCCCCACAACACCAGGCTTCTTACTCCCATGCTTTCTCACATACCCAGATTTCTCACTTCCATGCTTTTTCTCTCTCACACACACATCAGTCACCTCCCTGACCAATCTCTCACTTTCTCACACACAATCCAGTCATCTCCCTGACCAGTCATTTTTATTGTCTCTCACATATACACACATCACCTCTCTGACCAGTTTCTCTCAATCACACACATGTTCTCTCTCACACACTTACACACATGCTTTCAGTCAAATACATGCTCTCATTTACACACATGCTCTCAATCACACACATTCTCTCACTTACAGGCTGGCTGTCTTCTCTCTCTCTCTCTCTCACTTCCTCCCTCCCCCCCCGAGCACAAATGGTAGCTGCAGCAGCCTCCTCTAGCCCCTGCAGGCCAAGAAAGAAGAATCCCATCGGCCACGGGAGGCTTATACTGCTGTCTCCTTTGCTGATTGCCGGTTGCTTCGATTGGTCTGGGCCACGCTACTGCTCGGGGGCTGATAATGCTGCTGCTGCCGCCGCTGCTACTTTTCCACGCGGCACGGCTCTTTCTCCTTCCCGTGCACCGCACTGTGTATCACTTCCTGTTCCAGGTCACGGGGGGGGGGGGGGGGAAGAGGGGCAGGCGCGGGAAGAAGAAAAGTCCAGCCACAGGTGCCACAGCTTCCTCTAACAATGCTGCCATTCCCATTGGGCTGGAACTTGCTGTTAGCCCGGCGGCAACGGCAGCAGGGAAGGAAGAGCAGCGGGAGAGACCGGGAGCACGCGACACACCTGCCGGTGCACACTGGTTGAGAATAGGATCAATTTAGTTGATCCTGTTACATTATTATGTACTATGTACTGTTTTATCTATTTTATTGTATTTTATGTTGCTTTGTTACTCACCCAGCATGATTATATTGTTATAAGTGGGCTATAAGAATTTTAAATAAATAATCATAAATAAAATATTGGTTCTGCAGAGCAGGGGAAGGGAAGGAAGGTCCAGGGGGAGGGAATGATTTTCACAATCTTTATGACAACGGAGAAGGAATGGTGTTGGGGGCGGGCCCCAATCTTTAGACTGCAAGGTTTAAACTAATGTTGGATGAGTTTTGAGGGGGGCAATCTATTGCATTAGATTGGGGAAGGGAGAGAATAGGGCCACGGGCCCATTTATTTCCTTTTTTTTTAAACATTCTGACACGATATTTACCCGGTTATCTTTTGAAGAAATCCGGATAAGTAGTAAGTTATCCAGCTACAAAATGCCAGATAACTAAAAACCCTAAATAGCTATATTGAAAAAGTCTATTACAGCGCTTCTCAACCGGTGTGTCGCATGCTCCCGGTCTCCCCCGCTGCTCTTCCTTCCCTGCTGCCATTGCCGCCGGGCTAGCAGCACGTTCAAGCCCAATGGGAATGGCAGCATTGTTTGAGGAAGCTGTGGCACCTGCGGCTGGCTTTTTCTTCTTCCCGCTTCTGCCCCCCCCCCCACCCGTGACCCGGAACAGGAAGTGATACACAGTGCAGTGTGCGGGAAGGAGAAAGAGCCGTGCCGCGTGGAAAAGTAGCAGCGGCGGCAGCAGCAGTATCGGCCCCCGAGCAGTAGCGTGGCCCGGAGCAATCGAAGCAGCCGGCAATCGACAAAGGAGACAGCAGTATAAGCCTCCCGCGGCCGATGGGATTCTTCTTTCTTGGCCTGCAGGGGCTGGAGGAGGCTGCTGCTGCTACCATTTGTGCTCGGGGAGGAGGGAGGAAGTGAGTGAGAGAGAGAGAAGGCAGCCAGCCTGTAAGTGAGAGAATGTGTGTGTGTGAGAGCATGTGTGTAAATGAGAGCATGTATTTGACTGAAAGCATGTGTGTAAGTGTGTGAGAGAGAACATGTGTGTGATTGAGAGAAACTGGTCAGAGAGGTGATGTGTGTATATGTGAGAGACAATAAAAGTGACTGGTCAGGGAGATGACTGGAGTGTGAGTGAGAGAGTGAGAGATTGGTCAGGGAGGTGACTGATGTGTGTGTGAGAAAGAGAAAAAGCATGGAAGTGAGAAATCTGGGTATGTGAGAAAGCATGGGCGTAAGAAGCCTGGTGTTGTGGGGGTGTGTGTGAAAGAAAGCATGGGACTGAGAAGCCTGTATATGTGAGAGCATGGGAGTGGGAAGCCTGGTGTTGTGGGGGTGTGTGTGAAAGAAAGCATAGGACTGAGAAGCCTGTATATGTGAGAGAGAGCATGGGAGTGGGAAGCCTGTGTGTGCATGCATGAGAGAGAGACTGGTTGGTAAGGTGATGGTGTGTGAGAGAGAGACTGGGGTGTGTGTATGTGAAAGAAAGTGATTAAGGGAAGCCTGTGCATGTGGAGAGAGCGAGCATGGGAATGAGAGAGAGACTGGTGCTTGTGTGTGTGTAAGAGACAGAAAGTGATTATGGGAATGAGAAGCCTGTGCATGTGGAGAAAGTAAGCATGGGAGTGAAAAACCTGGGTGTGTGGGAGACACAGAATGGGAATGAGAAGCCCATATATGTAAGATAGAACACGGGAGTGGGAAGCCTGTGTGTAAACTGTTCAGGAAGGTGATTGGTGTGTGAGAGACAGAAACTGGTCATGGGGGTGTGACTGGTATGGTGTGTGTGTGTGAGAGACAGAGAGACTGGTCAAGGGCCCTAAGGAAGAGGACCATGAGTATTGTCAAGATTACGCCCTCTTCTCAGCTTTCCTCAGCCGCTCGTCCTGGTGCTAGGATACCTCTTCAGCCTGGCGCCCTTTCTTGTCCACTCGTACGG